>NC_133423.1:61109895-61421875 GCF_049350105.2 Macaca mulatta | reverse complement strand
ATAATGTCTACTACTCTATATGTTAGGCACACAGTGGTCAAGAAGACAGATGAGAACCCTTGGGGGTTGCATTTCAATATGAGGCAATTATTGGTGGCTACAAGTGGGTTCATGCAATTATTGGTGGTAGGATTTGAGCTGGCCTGAAGCACAATACTCAGACCCTAGCCCTTCTGTCTGCCACTCTCACTATCCCAAGGGAGAAGAAGGGATTCCAAAACCTCAACACTTCATTTTCCTGTATTAAGTTGTGAATGCAAATGATTGATGTTCTAGTCACTCAATGTCTCATGAGAAAAAAAAGAATTCAGTGCAGAATCTAATATACATCATGTGTATAATGTAAAATTTATGCCACAGAAAACTAATATGTGCTGAGAATAAAAAACCTAACTTTTATTCTTTCTTTTTTCCTTTATGACCTGGGCAATACAATTTGATGAATCGAAATTTGGCTGGGCTCAGTGGCTTATGCCTGTAAACCCAGCACTTTGGGAGGCAGATAGATCACTTGAGGTCAGGAGTTCAAGACCAGCCTGGCCAACATAGTGAAACCCTGTCTCTGCTAAAAGTACAAAAATTAACCAGGCATGGTGGTTAACCAGGAGCCTGTAATCCTAGCTACTCAGGAGGCTGAGGCAGAAGAATCACTTGAGCCTGGGAGGCAGAGGTCGCAGTGAGCCATGATCGTGCCACTGCACTCCAGCCTAGGTGACAGAGTGAGATTCCGTCTCAAAAAAAAAGAAAAAAAAAATTAACGGCCAGAGTTGTATAGGCATGCAATTGTGAACACTTTTCTTGGTCCTTACTGTCCTACAAGACAGAAAAGAAACACACACACATAAACCTATAGATGAAAACTTGACAGCAATATGCTCTAGACACACAAATGTCTAGGAGGTAGTGTTTGTACTAGATCCTCAAAAAGTCATATTTTTACAAAGAAAGAGATAATGAGTAAAGACATCGTAAAAAGAGAACTAATCATGAGCAAGGCACAAATTGAGAAGTGAGGGATACAAGGAGATTGGGGAAATTAGTACAGAAGGCCCCCAACTTAACATGGTTTGATTTATGATATTTCAACTTTATGATGGTGTCAAAGAAATATGCATTCAGTGTGCTCCTACACTTATAAGATTACATCCCAATAAGCTTATTTTAAGTTGAAAATACGGCAAATGGAAAATGTTCTTTTGATTTATAGTATTTTCAATTTACCATGAGTTTATCAGGATGTAACCCCACCATAAGTCAAGAAGCATCTGTATTTAAATGTGATTTTTGTGTTTAGAATTTATCCTCTGAAACCATAGGAAGCTCTTAGGCAGAAGAATGGCATGATCACATCTGCTCTTTGGTGGCCCTTGAAAAGAGAGAAGAGGAAAGAAATTTCCCAGCACAAACACCACTGGAGCTAAGTGATGCTGAAGATTTAATCTGGGGTACTGGTGGGGGGAATATTGATCAGGGATGAAGTGAAGAGTGAGAACAGCTGACATAGGGTACACCTCAACCTCATGAACGCTTGGATTGGGAGTAGCAGAAGCAGAAGTACATTCACCAGTGTCCTGCAGTTCTTTCAAGTCATCTGAAGCTTTTTAAAAACATGCATTATGGGCCGGGCACGGTGGCTCAAGCCTGTAATCCCAGCACTTTGGGAGGCCGAGGCGGGAGGATCACGAGGTCAGGAGATTGAGACCATCCTGACTAACACGGTGAAACCCCGTCTCTACTAAAAATACACAAAAAATTAGCCGGGCGTGGTGGCGGGCGCCTGTAGTCACAGCTACTCGGGAGGCTGAGGCAGGAGAATGGCGCGAACCCAGGAGGCGGGGCTTGCAGTGCACTGAGATCGCGCCACTGCACTCCAGCCTGGGCAACGGGCAAGACTTCATCTCAAAAAAAAAAAAAAAAAAAAAAAAAAACATGCATTATGTACTTACTGTGTGCCGGGCATCGTGTGATGTGTTTTACAGGCATTAGCCCACTCCTTACGTCCACTGTGTCTTGACTTGCATTCAAGGGTGTGGGTGGGGAGAGTAGCTGATTCATCTTGCACTTTCTCATAGAAGCACAGTCCTTCTAGTCTCTGTTTTAAAAGGCTACATATGACTGCACTGGGAAGGCATCAAATGACTACAGTACAAACAAAGTATTTAATGAATGAAATTGTATTTACAATTCTCAAAAGTATGGCAGTTTTTGGCAACCAATAGAGGATGCTATGCAAAGAAGAGAGAGAAACCAAGGATTCTCTGTTTCAAGCCGAAGTAAGTAGAAGAAGGGCACCATTGTTTAAGTAACGCAGGAGAACCTGATTTGGTTTGGTAGTAAGTGTTTTTCTTTTTGCATGAGTTTAAAATGCTAGGTTAACAAGGAGCTCGCAGGAGAGCTGATATAAGAGCTGTAGGTTTATATGGGTATCAGGTAACTTCTT
Source organism: Macaca mulatta (assembly GCF_049350105.2). Taxonomy (NCBI): domain Eukaryota; kingdom Metazoa; phylum Chordata; class Mammalia; order Primates; family Cercopithecidae; genus Macaca; species Macaca mulatta. Next base: position 61,419,435 of record NC_133423.1, on the reverse strand, counting down.
AGGACTTTGAGTATTTAAGGAGGTAGAAAACATGATGATTCTAGGCACAAAGAAGGGAAAGCATTTTATTTGGAGGATGGTACTAAAGGGGCTGACCAGAGCAAAGTCAGTGGTCAAGACTTCAATCTGGAGTCCAGGAATGGAGATGGAGACAAAAGGGAAGCCTGTAGTCAAAGTCAGTGGTCAAGACTTCAATCTGGAGTCCAGGAATGGAGATGGAGACAAAAGGGAAGCCTGTAGTCAAAGTCAGATTTGGCAAAACAGAACTGAGATCCAAGATAAAATGTCTTAAGATAGGAATAAAGAAAAAGTGATGATCACCAGGAGCCCCCAAACACACACTGCACGGAACAGAAGATCTTGTTGCTTTCCATTTGCTGAAGAAGCACCAGCCATTTCTTTGGGAAACTCTTTATTATTTTGCCTCCTTGAGCATTTTACTTGCCTTTTCAGTTAAGCATCAAGATTCATCACACTGACTTCTGGCTATGTAACTTCCTGAATACTACAAATGAGAGACCTGGAAGCTACTATGAGCCATGAAATTCCCAAAGGCCATCACTGGTGAAATACTGGTCAGGCTTCTGGGAAAGATGAATAAGAGCATCGTGGCAAGACGTCAGCAGTAAAGCAGAGTGGAGACTGAAGCTACAATTATTCCCAACTCAGGCATTTTCTTCTCATAGAACAATAGCAGTGGCTAAGGTACATGATTGAGTGCTAACTCTATGCCAACTCTTTTCATGGATTAACTCTGACCAAGCCCTGTCAAGTAGACTCCTCTACCCTCCTCAGTACAGGTCCTACAAGTAAGGAAACTAAGCACAGAAAGCTTGTGACTTCTCAAATCCCACAGCTGGTAACGATAGAGCCGGGATTTGCATCAAGATGCTTACTCGGAAGTCTTAGCACTTAGGGTTACTATGACGACTGCCAAACAGCCACGACCTCCCAGGCAAGTGACTGCTAATGTTTAGCTGGACAGCTAGGGAAGAAGCTGAGGAAGGGATTGACAGGGAGAATCTAAAATACACATAATTTTCACAGGGTGTTAGACTCAGTGCCCATTTTAAGAAGCAGATGTTCTGCTTTTCATCCAATTTGAACCTAATAGTTTCACAGTGTTTCAGCCTAGGCAATCCCATGCGAATGCCTTAGCAATCTTTGCACTACGTATTCTGGAAAACTGAACATCTAAGACCCAGTCATCAGGTGATCATTATGAAGAGACATGTTCTACGGTGAAAAGAAAAATCTTTTCAGTATCTTATTTTCTTAATTGACCTCTTGTTAACATGAAATGAGTTGTACATGTGACTTGTTTAAAATCATTTATTATTATCAGGAGTGCCTTTTAGGTGGACCACTCCGTATGACTCTCATGCTTCAAAACTATTTTTTATTCAAGTGACTTACAATGGCCCTAGGAAACAAGTTCTGCTATTATCCCCCATTTTAAAATGATGAAAATGGACAAAGAGAAAGCAGGCAACTTAACCAATACCCCATGGCATCACAGTCTTTAGAACAGTCATATTATATAAATATGGCAATAACAATGCACTGAAAACGTCTCCAAAACAAACTTTACATTTTAAAAAATGTATAACAGGAATCTAAGGAAGGAGTCTTACTTCTCTAACTCAGAAAGTGTAAAATCCCTTAAACTCATATCAGACCTGTGATTAACAAACTCACACTAAGTTTTAAAAACTGCTTAATTTACTTTATCATGACTAGCAATATATAAGAATTTTGTAAATAGTTTATTAAAAACAACTTTGGGAAACTATTTTTGCCTGATCAGCAATACAACTACTGATAAGATAAGCTGGTCATCAAATAATTACCCAATGTTAATCTTCCAAATAATTGTTATAACCCAATCTTGTGAACTCAAGACAGGCACATTATAGATAATCACAAATATTAGAAACACATTTAAAATGTCCATATGTTTAGTATACCTAGAAAATTCATTGACTAAAGTAAGTCATGAAACCTGGACTGGAATTTGTTGGGTATTAAGTTTCATTTTGTCTTACTGTTTTAAAATTTAAATAGTTTGGCTCATTTCTATATTTGTTAAAATTGTAATCTTAAAATATTAAAAAAATAACTTTTCACACACATAGATATGACTAGCCATTTTATCTAAGTTATAAAATAGTTACCCCAGGGAGCTTTCAAGATCCCTGTATTTTAAAGCTTATTTCAAAAACCATCACTACTTTGCATTTTTAAACTACATCCTTGCATTAAAGAACTGTAAATGTGTTGTCATACAGTAAATATCCACATTCCAATTCTAATTACACCATTCCTGTTGTTAATATAGAGCATTGCTTCTAATAAAAGCATGACGTAGTTCTACAGTTTCAATGGCAAAATTAAACGTTCTTTGTTGAAGAGATAATGAAGCAATCACCAAGATATTTGAAACAACAAAGTTAACATTACAATGATTTCAAGAAAAAACAGAATATATACACTTACATAAAACAAAAAAAGGAATAATTCACTTTATGAGAGAAGAGAGACAGATTTTTAAAATATTTGGATTCTTTAGCTCATATAGAAATCAAAAAAAAAAAAAAAAAACAGGAGAGAGAAACAGAACAAGAGAAAGAGAGAGATGCTACTTGACATTTTAAAGACCAAAAACTTGCAGTAGTAAAAATACATTCTGAAAGTATTTTAAAACTTACATTTCACTGGCAAAAGCAGGTAATGAGGAGACATAGATTCAGTGCAGGATTTTATATACAATAAAACCTAAAACTAAACTCCACCAAAATGAAATTGCAATAATAGTGCCTCGCTAGAAATCTCCCTTTGCACTATGAAAAAGGCCATAGTACAAGAATTAAATAATAGCAAGAATGCAGTCTACACACTTTAGATGTTTAGGAAAACAACAGTTTCCAAGCACCGCATGAACATGTAATTAACCGGAGAAAATGTTAAAGCAAGGTCTCTACAATTTTGCATTAGGTTGTGCTTCAAATAGTCTATAATATGGACTTGAATTAATTACATTTTATTGCACTATAAATTGGCTGTTGTCATTATACCCAAATGTAACAAATAAGGTACTTTATCTGTAGATCTCCTTGGATGGAAGATAATTTAAAAATACGTAAAAATTAAAAAATTTGTGTACTTGTTTATAGTGTCTCTCTGTAAATGTGCATTTGACCAAAGAGATTCTATCCAAATAATGAGAGAAAAATCCCCACAAATAGCATCTGCCGTTTTAACAAATTCTTGGTTTGTCATTTTTTAAAAAGTCACAAAGCCACTGGCTTTCATAGACTTATTAGGACACACTCATCTCTTCATGCATGCTTCTGCTAGTGTCCTAAATTTGGGCTCCAAATTATCCAAAAATTCAAGCCCATCTTCTTCTTGTCGTTCACTGCAACACCCTACAGACCCAGCCACCGATCCTCTTCCTTCATAGTTGTAGGTCAGGACGTAGTCTTGGGCATGCTTGTGATTTTCATCTTGATTACACAGATACACTTTCTGCCAAGGGGAAAAACACAACGTTTTTATTATTATTATTTTAAACACCAAAACGTACTAACATAAAAGTAATTGCTTTGATTTACCTTTCATTGTTTAATTTTTAATCAGAGTGTGTCCTCTAACGGATTCCTACACATAAAAAATGCACATGATTGGTCTGTTTCATACATCACACTATAAATTCAGTATAGCATGTTTCTAAAAGTCACGCATGTGGCAGCTAGTATACAGGTGTTCATTTTACATAGTCATTATTTTCCCTTTCAACATTTTAGCTGAAAGTGACATGCATCCATTAAACTGAAGACAAATTGATGTGGGCTCAGATCTTCCCAGACAGACACAGTGATGGTACATGCTGGTCTTGCTGGTACCACATTTTTGGTTTCTAAGGCACAAGTTGTCAGATGGGAAATATTAGGACAAAGCCATGAGACAGTAATTTAAATATCATCACACACTATTTAAGTAATTCTTTCAATTAAAAAAAAAATACGAGGGAAAGTAAATAACCACTTAAATCTGAATATAACTAAATCAAAATTGAGGAAAAATAATAGCTTTCAATTAGTAGAATTAGTAGATTCATAATTAATTGAAAATTATGGTCAGCATCCAGTTAGTTATTTATAAAGTTTAAAAGAAATTAAAATAGATTGTAGGCCACTTAGGAAAACTCACTTCACCGAGACGGGGCTGAGTGAAACTGTGCCACTCCGAGTAAGTGTATCTGCAGTTGTCCACCTCCGTGTGTCCTCCCTTGCAGGAGTCCAGGGTGTGATGGTGCCCAGCCCCCCGGCAGGATTCCAAGGTCTGATGTCCTCCTTTCACCATTTCGATGGTCTCCTGACCTCCATTTTTGACTCCTGATCCCATGGTGCCACAAACTCCCTGAGCAGAAGCACCCACAGTTTGGGTTGTGAAGCCATTCGCAGAATACTGAAATGAAAACAATTTACATTAGGGATAATACAGAGAGAAACAAAAAATTATGAAAAAGAACAACATCAAGCGGATAATGCCATTTTTGTGTGTGTGTGCTAGAAGATAAGCTCTCTGAGAGCAGGAACTAAATCTATTTTGTCAATCCTGTGTACCCAACTATGGAAATCCCGTAATTTAATGTAGTAGCCACACAAGCAAACTGTCAAGTGGTTGGTACCTGGAGATAAATTAAGAAGCTTGATGTATATTCCTTCTTTAAAAATCTCTTAGAATACCTGCCCAGTGTGGTGGCTTATGCCTGTAATTCCAGCACTTTGGGAGGCCGAGGCGGGCAGATCACTTGAAAACAGGAATTCAAGACCAGCCTTGCCAACATGGTGGAACTCCGTCTCTACTAAAAATAAAAAAATCAGCTGGGCATGGCAGTAGGCACCTGTAATCCCAGCTACTCGGGAGGCTAAGCCACAAGAATCGCTTGAACCTGGAAGGCAGAGTTTGCAGTGAGCTGTGATTGTGCCACTGCACTCCAGCCTTGGCGACAGAGTCAGACCTTGTCTCAAAAAAAAAAAAAAAAAAAGCCTCTTAGAAAACTGTACAACTTTAATTCTTCAATCCTTCTACATCTCACACCTCAAAATAAACACTGTTGTCTCACATATACTTACTCCGCTTAGTTTAAATTAATTCCTTTTTACCTGACTAAAGCAGAAACAGAAGTAATGATCAATATTTCCATTTAGTATCTAGTCCAGTTACACTTCAACTACATCAAAAAGAATAAAACTATAATTGCCACAAAAATCTTGACTGCAATAATAAACCCTTGCCATCTAAATATATATGAATAAACTAGGCAGGGAAAATAACGAGAACACTAAAGCTTTGGCCACTAGTTATTTACATTGTGTTTCTGGAAACTCTAACATTATTTGAATTTTTGTTTTTCAGTACCTTCCTGGATACTGTCATGCTTTTGTTTTTTAAATCTTTCTTGCCCTAGTCATCAATTATACTTCTTATAGGGTATTTACTTGTTCCTCTTCCACATACTGAGGTAGAAAGCAAAGTTGGAGAAATGGCCACTTGCTAGCATTGCTATTTCATATATTTGGCCTCAGGCTCTTTCCTAACCCATATTAGAGCCAGAAAGAATCTATTAAAGTTCTTCCCACGATGATCAAAGCTTGTAGTGATTTTATTGTTGCCAGAAAAAGTGTAAAACCATGTTGGTGAACCGTGAATAATTAAAAGCAGCATTTTTACAGCACAAACAGCAGTTGAAATACATACAAAAGACGAGGCTTAAAGTTGAAACCATGAATCATTTGAAGTAGAAATAACAATGACATATTAAAGCATTTTCACCATTTAGTAACACACTATGGTCAAATTTAAATACCATATATCGCCATGTAAATCAAAGTCATTTTATCTGTTTCAGGGGACCCATGACATTCTATGGTAAATTGCCTGATACCAAAAGAACTTTTCTGAGAAAAGATAAGTTTAGAAGGAATATGCATTATAAGCAAATTCATCCTTTGTATTTATTTAAAAACCCAGATTACTTACCACTTTGTCATCTCCAGGAGCTTCTGTGTTTGATACAATTAGGTTCTGCTGGGCTAAATCATCAGGAATTACTTTCGGTTGTTTAGATATCCCAGAAGCCCCACAGACTAGCGTAAACAGGATGCCTGGAGGAAGAAAGAAATATACGTGAGTTTATCATAAAATAAACTTATGTTATGTACAATGGTTAATACACAGATAAATCATAAATTTAAAAGTGCATATTAAAAGGAGACAGCTTGGCCGGGCGCGGTGGCTCAAGCCTGTAATCCCAGCACTTTGGGAGGCCGAGACGGGCGGATCACGAGGTCAGGAGTTCGAGACCATCCTGGCTAACACGGTGAAACCCCGTCTCTACTAAAAAATACAAAAAAAAAAAACTAGCCAGGCGAGGTGGCGGGCGCCTGTAGTCCCGGCTACTCGGGAGGCTGAGGCAGGAGAATGGCGTAAAAACCCGGGAGGCAGAGCTTGCAGTGAGCTGAGATCCGGCCACTGCACTCCAGCCTGGGCGACACAGCGAGACTCCGTCTCAAAAAAAAAAAAAAAAAAAAAAAAAAAAAAAAAAAGGAGACAGCTTTCCTGGGATTGCTTATGTCAAAGCAGTATACAATAGAAAAGTTTAAATAGATATGCTATTTAAACTTTTAAACAGATATGCTATAATTATGTTACATGTTCTGTTTCTGCATTGAATTTTATGTCTATGATAACTGGGAAGACACTAGAACTATACATAAATGCACTTAAAATATGTAAATTAAATATATTTATATATTAAATAAAAATGCAGCTACATGCAAATGATCAGCTATAGGAAATAGCACTGATTCTTAGAATGTGTCTTGAAAGTTGCCAGGCATGCTGGTTCACGCCTGTAATCCCAGCACTTTGAGAGGCTGAGGTGGGCGGATCACCTGAGGCCAGGAGTTAGAAACTGGCCTGGCCAACACAGTGAAATCCATCTCTACTAAAAGTAGAAAAAATGAGCTGGGCATGGTGGCGCACACCTGTAATCCCAGCTACTCAGGAAGCTGAGGCATGAGAATCACTGAAATCTGGAGGCGGAGGGTGCAGTGAGTTGAGATCACACCACTGCACTCCAGCCTGGACTCTGTCTCAAAAAACAAAAAGTGTCTTCAAAGTTACTTTAAAGGGTATTGTTTGAATTTAAGAAAAGACTTAGGACTTACAAAAGAGCAATGCTATGCCCAACAATATTGCAAGGATGGCCCACTTTCCAAGTTGTACTCCTCCACCGCCAATCCTTGGATCTGCACGATGTGTGCAGTCATTTTCGGTAATGCAGTCACACAGTACAACATCCAATGAAGTGACACTAGACATGCCAAGTCTATCTCTCACTGTTATAGGTACTACATATGAGCCAAATGCAGGGTCATTCTGATAGGAAAGACGTGCTGCTGTATCTGAAAACATAAATAAATAAAACCAAGCATTATACAATGTCACTGATTTCTTCTGAGCATAAATAACTCATTATCTGATAGTTATCATGTTTTCCTAGAAACAGATATTCCTGATGGGATGGCACAGCTACTAGAAGATGCTAAATGTGAATGGATAGAGTAGTTCCAATCTATACCCATTGCAAATATATTGCATATAAAAATTTGTCTATGCTGCCTCTTAAAGTCTTTTGGCTCTTGTAATAATATATTTTATTTGTCTGTAAACAAATCCTTCCTTTCGTAACTAATAGACTTATTAATAGTTTCTACCATATCTTGAATATATTTAATTAAAGCAGTGAGTGTACATTTGCTTTTACACATGCTTCATTGAAGTAATAATCTGAAATTCTGGATGTTTTCCTTTACTTTGTTTTCAAAAATTGTGCCAAATAAACATAAATCCTTGTGACTTACTGTCAGAGACTGATTCTGACAACTTAGAACACCCCTGACAGTGACTACATTAGCAGGTCATGAGTCACACAGCTGGAGCTGTATCTCCTGGTCCTAAAGGATGAAGGGACCAACCGCACATGTCTTAGTTTTGATGTAGTTTTCTTAGATAAAGGCTAGAAAATATCTAGAACCAAAAGCTCATACCGATTCTTTTATGGCTTTTATGGTGCATAAGCATGATGATAGGGTTTTTACGCTCATGTGTTAGACGCACCTCTCTCAAACCTTATTACAACATCAGTACATTACCTGTATGACATGAATTTAGAAGAAGAAAAAAATAATAAAAACTAAAAAAATTTTAGAAGTCAACACAATCTTGGTTTTGGAGACTAGATATACTACTACTCTAAATGCAGATACCTGGTGCCATAGAATAATCCCTCTCTCACATAACTTCCCAGCATGACATTCTTATTTTCTGCATAGTATTTGAAGCTCTAAATACAAATTTGAGTGCCTGGGTAAAAACACATTGAATTAAGTCAATTTTAAGAGAAGCCACAGTTAACCCATTAAGTCTATTGTGTAAGAAATTATAATGAGACTAGCAAAACCAAAACTTATAATTCCTAATGTGCCATGATGTATTACATGCATTATCTCATTTACTCCTCCAAATAATCCCTTTTGAGTAAATTGATGCTCAAAGACAAAAGATAGCATGGTCAGATTTACATAACTAACAAACAGTGGAGAGCCAGCATTTGACACTAAGCTTATCTGACTTCAAAGCCTCTCTGGGGTATGTTCTTCTTAAAAGTTGGGTGTTTCCCAAGCTTACAAATGATTACCCAGACAAGTAAATCTTTAAAATAAGAAAGATTTTGACAAACATACAGCTGCCAAAGTTTTATTTTGCTAAGTAAGACTATTGGGAAAAAAGTGTCCACCTTCTATCAACACTATTTAAAAATGAATATCATGACATAAGTAGAAAAGAAAAAAAAAAAATCTAAGAATAAAGTTAATTCTTCCTCCCAACCCCAAAATAAACTGATAACCCCCCTGAGACACACACACACACAAACACACACACACACACACCCCAGAATATTGTTTAAAAAGCTGAAAATCCTGTTAGTTCACAGAGCAGGATCCAAGACATAGTAGCTTAGCTTATTTCTACAAGTCTTCATTTTTCTTTCCTCATCCTGTTCTCCCTTTACGTTCCCTCCCAACCTTTCTTTTCTAATTTGTCATAACAGGAAATTGAGGGATATTCACTCAAAGCATGGGGCTGAAAAACATTCAAGGGCATTTGAAAAGCAAGCCCCATTCAGTGGTTCTACAGTCACGAAAGCTGGTAGACCATGATGCCACGGTCCATAGGCAGTGTGAGCGGGAGATGGGGAACATGCTGAAGAGTTAAGGGACGACTAGGGAGTGAGGCAGTGGTGATAATGTAGACAGGTTGCCTTCATTTTTGCCATACTTATCACTGTAGATCCTTCTGGGCTAAAGACAAAAGTACAGATGGGGAACCAAGTTAGGGGAGAATCCCAAGGAGAATACAATAGATACGAAATAGTCAGAAGTCAATACAGTGGCAGAGAGGAGAGAGAATGTGGTGGACACTGTGGGGTATATCAGATCCCTTTTCAATGAAGGACTTACATCCCAGCTGCTTGGGAGGCCATCAGCACCTTCCGTGATTGTGCCTTTTTGCCATGGGCAGCCCACATACAGTGATGGAGCAATAAGAGAGAATAGGGGACCGATTCAGCACCACTCTGAAGGCCCATTTAGCTCAGACATCCCCTGGGGTTCACCAAGGTTGTCATTTGGCTTGTGCTGCAGCTCAACTTCTCTTTTTGTCTAATCCTACTTCTCCTCCTTTCAAAACTACTGATCCCAAGCAAATTCCTTAGTCATCATTCTGCTTGAGATGCCCTGTCTCAGGGTCTGCTTTCTGGAGAGCCAACCAGTAACATCTGAGGACTCCCTTATGACCTAGGAAACTATAAAGAAACCTATGCCAATGGGAGGTACACAAGTTAGGAAGTGATTGCATTAGACCCAGTCTAAGAGAGAGAGTGTGTGTGAGTGTGTGTGTGTGTCTGTGTGTGTTTGGAGTGGGAGTGAGAATTCACAACACATCTAAGGGAATCTCAGCATAGGATTAGAGACACACTAGAGAGACCTACTCCCAACACACAAAAACTGAGAAACTTTCATTGGTGGTTCCCACATGGTGAATTTTCTCCTATTTCATACAAAAAAAAATAGTATTGCAGACACCCTGATGTTGAAAAGGACAAAGCAATTTTCAAAAATATATACCATTAATTTTGTTCAGTCTCCACATTCTCTGTACGTCTGAAGTAGAACTCTCCAGACTAAAGTCAAAAGGTGGGCCATTGATGGGCTCATCAGGATCAACCGCAACAATCTCCGCAGATGACATGGTGGGTTTGCAGATGATCACTGTCTTCTTAGGTATGAATGGGCCGTTATCATTCACGTCTTGAAGTATAATGCCCAGTGTCCCTGTACATGTTCTCCCTGCTAGATAAATGAAAATAAAAATACTTTTTTTATGTTTTGAGTTTTCACCACAAAATTATGCACTGAAAACATTGAAAAATATGTATTAAGCACCTATGATGTATAAGTTACAATGATAAGCAGTCACAAGCTATGTCCTCGGGGAATACTAAAGGAAAAATATTATTACTTTCATATGGGTTGCACAATGACTGCTATTAAGATGTGTTTATTCATTCGCTAAATTATTACTGCATTTTATTAGAGGCAAGTTTTGGCTGATTTGTGAGAAGAGGAAGGAAGAGAGTATGAACGAGGACACTTCTGACATATTTAAAAGCACAAGGAAATTCAAGGACATGGAAACGCACGTTAAACACACCCATGATCTGGAGACAATGACAGGAAAGGTAGACCAGTGGAAGCTGACACGGAGCAGGAGCTAAGGGTCTTTGAAAGCCAGACTAGGGAGCTTAGAGTTTGTTGGATAAATAGGTAGCACTTAGGTTTTGGAGCAAAGAAATTAAAGTTATATATTTGAAAGATTGTAACAAAAATAGTACATGGGAATATTCGAAGGGTGGAAGACTCTAGGAGAAGAAAATTACTTGAAAACTGAAATAATCACTGTGGGGTATAGCCTAAGTAATTCATCTATCTGTATATTCAATAGAAACTTACAGGATAGGTGGGGCGTGGTGACTCACGCCTGTAATCCCAGCACTTTGGGAAGCCGAGGCGGGCAGATCACCTGAGGTCGGGAGTTCGAAACCAGCCTGACCAACATGGAGAAACCACCATCTCTACTAAAAAGACAAAATTAGCCAGGCATGGTGGCACATGCCTATAATCTCAGCTACTCGGGAGGTTGAGGCAGGAGAATCGCTTGAACCAGGAGGCGGAGGTTGCCGTGAGCAGAGATCATGACATTGCACTCCAGCCTGGGCAAGAGAAGTGAAACTCTGTCTCAAAACAAAAAAAAAGAAAAGAAAAGAGAAAAGAAAGAAAGAAACTTACAGGATAACTACTTTATATAAAGAACTGCATTGGAAAATCTGGGGGATTCAAAGATGAAACAGCCATGGAGCCATGCCACTAATTAGTAATGCAGTTATGAAGTCTGAGGCCGAACACAAGCCCAGGAGTTCTGTCTCTAAATCACTCATTCTTTCTGTTTCAAAAGAAGGCTTTCGACACTACAGGTGGAAAAGAGAATTAAAAAACCCCGCGCCACCCACTGCCTGGGCTGTGTCTTATATGAAGCTGCCAACCTCGGGAAGCTCAGAGATCTGAGCACAGCCCTGAAGTCACAACCTCAGCCAGAGCACCTGCAGCACAGCGATTAGATTCATGATACAGCCAGCGTCATCACGGGTCAGGAACACTAGGCCACCAAGTTAAGAACTGGTTCTAAACCATGGGCCACAGAAAAAGAGCAGGTGAAGGCAACTAAAGGACTAGTAGTTAATAAGGGCAAAGTGGGAGAGAGGGAAAAAACAAAAACGGAAAGCAAAGCAAACACTTCTCATTTAATATAAGCCTGCAAACTAAAATTCCCAGATATTCAAGATTAACAGGAAGAAGGAAAGCCAACAAAAGCACCAGTCAAAAGATTAATTTATTCTATGCAAGACATCTCTGAAACAGGTATGTTTAGAATCTTCAAAGACATAAAGAGGGGTAACCAATTAAACAAGAATGAAATTACAGCTCAAATTCCAGCAGAAAATAAACAGCAACATTCACCTACCAGGGATTCTAGAAAAGAGAATAGACAGAATGGCAGAGAAGCAATATTTAAAGAGATGAATAGCTGAGAATACTCCAAAATTAAAGAAAAACATGGCTGTTCAGATTGAAAGTTTTCTGACTGCAGAACTAGACAAATACAAATAATTCCACGGCATACACTTTGTACTAACACTGTAGAACTCAACTTATGGTCCTATAAGAGCTACCTAAATATATTACCTACAAAAGGACAATCGCTAATTGACAGAACAAGAAGCATCAGCAAGAAGAGATGCCAGAAGATAATGGGTTAATAGCTGCGCAGTGCCATGGGAAAGAAGCTGTTGACTCAGAATCTTAAACCAAGTCAAAGTATCACTTAAGTATGAGGCCAATATTAAAATATTTTTCAGAACAACAAAACTGAGAGCGTTTAAAATTCACATTCCACAATTGCAAAAAAAAAAAAAAAAAAAAGTAAAGGACGTACTTCAGCAAGAAGAAAAAAGAACTAGGAGAGAAAACAATGAGAAGCAGGAAACAATGCAACTACCTTCCATTTTTGGACAACTTCAAAAAAGAGTATTTACATTAGGAAAAGGAAGCAGGTAGATATATATTTCATCTATCTGGCATATGTTTCTATTTACTAGAGCAGAATAATTTCGTCTCTCAGCTTCTCCTGTTCTCATGTTAGGTGGTGCTACCTTGCTCTCTCTGAAAATTGGGACTGCTGGTTGTCTTGAACATTTCTTTCCCTTTGAGTCCACACACACAATTGAGAGCACATGCCTTACCTATTGAAACTGGTTAATTGTGCTATCTTTAAAAATTGAAGTCTATAGTGCTTGCTCTTCTACAACTGGGATAAATGCTTCAATTTCCTTCCAGCAGATGTTTACAGCTGCTCACTGATTAAACTCCAATTTTTTTTTTTGCACATTGTGATTAATACTGACATAGAAGAACATTTAAGACCTCAGATATCTAATCCACTATTTCATAGCTGTTTTTCGTCTGTTGATGAGTTACATACTGTTTTATTCGTTGGAATGTCAGCATAAAATGCTCATCTTCTAGTACTAACATAATTCTATATGGGCAAATGCTAATTCCAAACATGAAGTCACATGAGATGCACTATCCATGGTTTCACACTTTATGTGCATGACACTCTTCGGTCAAATGTTTTAAAACAGTTGCAAGTAACCGTATTCTAACAGCTGGAATAATACAATAGAAACATTAATCTCAAGCTCAACTAGATAAAGGTGATTCCTGGGTGAAACTGCCAACAGAATTTAGATTAAGAAGTTAAGAAGAAAAGATAAATTGAATTTAAAGCTTAAGAAATATATATGTTTAGGAGAGGGGAAGGCAGTTAAGACCAGAAAGCATGCAGGAACGTGTGGGCAAGTTTAGACATGGAAGCCTTGAGAGAGTTTTAAAAAGAGGAAGCAATTGCTGTGGAGATGTAGGAGGGCAGGAAGTGAGCACCAGCCCAAGAGAGCAGTATCCATGAGGAGAGGTTTCCATTAGGGAGTGGCAGGGAGAACCCAAATGAAATTAGCCAGTATAGATTTTAGAAAAAGGTTTTTCAAAAAATGACACACTTTTGTATGATCTCAGTTCATTCCATTTGCAAAGTAAAAAGATGTGGAATTACTGATTCACAATTCCCTCACAGACAGTAACACAGTGACGCCCACCCTCCTCAAAAGAGATGGAGGGCAACAGCCTCATTACACATTTATTCTATATCACAGTGATGATGAGCAGTGCCCCATCTCAATTCCCTAACAAATACTTGATTTCTCAATCATTTGAACTCCTCTGCAACAGAGGAGAAGGTAGAATAAAATTATAGGCAAAATTTCTAATTTCAGACAGCAATTTTTATCTCAACTGTCAATAAACTATTTCCCAAGTGCCGTTAAAAAAATAATGGATTTGAGTTTCATGTTATTTTGTTTTTCTTTTCATTTGCCTTTGACCAACAAGTATTTCTTGGCAAAAAGACATGAGAATCTGAGGACAGTCTTTAACTAGTTAAAGATAAATCAATAATGATTACAACTTTAGCAATTTAGCAAACTGAGTCATTTCTCATTAATTTACAGAGAACTGGAATACGTAAATCATCTTCCAAAATCACTTCTAAATTCTAATTTTGCAAGTTATAGTATAATAACTTATGTTTGTTATAGTTCGCATATTTATTTTACAAAGACACGAAGTCCACATTCATGTTATAGAAATTATATTTTATGCACCAAACGCATCTCATATATAATCATCATACTTATATTTCTCTCAATTTTATAGAATGCACAGAACATAATTTTACATTTTATATGATTATATGAATTCATAGTGTTTGTCTCTCTAATTTTATAATATACTATTTATTTACCATGATCATAAATATACCATGAATTGTTTTAATATAATGTCTTTAATCAGAATTCTAACCCCCAAGTAAATTGTCAACTTTCTGTAAAAAGTTATAGCTATTTTCCAGGACTGTACTATGTAAGTATGTTCTCCCTGTAATGAACTTTCCTACCAAAGTGAACACTTTAAGCAAAATAAGTAGATACACTGAAACAATTTTTTTTTTTTTTTTTTGAGACAGAGTCTCACTCTCGTACAGGCTGGAGTGCAGTGGCGTGATCTTGGCTCACTGCAACCTCCACCTCCCGGGTTCAAGTGATTCTCCTGCCTCAGCCTCCCAAGTAGCTGGGATTACAGGTGTGTGCCACCACACTCAGATAATTTTTAGTATTTTTGGTAGAGACAGAATTTCACCATGTTGGCCAGGCTGGTCTCGAACTCCTGACCTCAAGTGATCCCCAGCCTTGGCCTCCCAAAGTGCTGGGATTACAGGTGTGTGCCACCACACCTGGCAGAAACAAGTTTTACTAAAATAATTTTCTCAATTTTTAATAATTTTAACTTTAATAAATTATGGTCTCAAGTTTTCTATGAGTAAATTATTTTATAATTACATCTAAAATTGAGAAGGCTATTAGAAAGCAGACATGAGTTAACAAATTATAGTAAACTTCTTACTCAGTGAGAGATATGAAAACTGAATGCATGTACCCAGCTTTAAAATGTATACTGTTGGCTTAAACACTGAAGATGTATGTAGCTGAGGAAGTATGTAGCTGGCTTAAAGACAAATTCTTACCTTGGTCTGATGCAAGGACTGTAATATTATATATGCCATTTCTGATGGTCTCTGCCTCTCTATCCAGGCTTCTGAAAACTCTGATTGATCCTGTATTTTCATCAATGGTGACCCACCCTGTTGGATCAGTTAATTTCTTATACCTGTTGGTAATGATGAATTAAAATAATAAAATTTATCATATGCTAAATTATAACAATGTAACAAAATAAGCTATAAATTTTAAAACTCAAATAGAATGGTAAGTACCTTATGCCACTGCTACTTCTTGTTTCTGGGTCATATGCTTTATATCCATTGCTTGTTGTTCCCACTGCTGCATTTTCACTCATGCGAACAGTCTGTATTGGAGGGTTACACTCAGGGCCCTCATCCTGATCCCGTACATTAACAGTAACTGTTGCTGTGCTCATGGCTGATCTTGAACTAGCCTCTCTGGAAAATGGAGCTTCATTAACTACACCAATTTGCAGGATCACCTGTTGCTTTTCTTCATAATTCAATGGCTACAAAAGCAAATGTATTGAAAAATCAGATGAACTCATTTAATATTTGGCAATGCTAACGAGTATATATAATGTTACATTTGGAAATATGTAAGTGCTGTGTTGGGAATAACCACGAGAATATGAAACACATATCCAGTGATATGGTTTGGCTCTGTGTCCCCACCCACATCTCATATCGAATTGTAATTCCCAATGTTGGGGGAGGGACCTGATGGAAGGTGATTGGATCACGGCAGTCGATTTCCCCATTGCTGTTCTCATGATAGTGAGTGAGTTCTCACATGATCTGATTGTTCAAAAGTGTGTAGCACATTCCCCTTTGTTATCTCTCTCCTGTTGCCATGTGAAGATGTGCTTGCTTCCCCTTTGCCTTCTGCCATGACTGTAAGTTTCCTGAGGCCTACCTAGCCATGCCTCCTATACAGCCTGTGGAACGGTGAGTCAATTAAACCTGTTTTCCTTATAAACTATCCAGTCTCAGGTAGTTCTTTATAACAATATAAGAACAGACTAATACACCCAGAAATCCAGTGGCAGTGGAAAGAGAGGAGTCCTCCCACTGATTCAGTACTTGGGTAAAGCTGGCAAAAAAAAAAGGACAGAAAATTGTTCTTCAATGGCAAATTTAAGATAAGTAGTATAACAGGTATTGATGAAGATTTCAGAGAGTATTTTTTTTTTTTTTTTGAGACGGAGTCTAGCTCTGTCTCCCAGGCTGGAGTGCAGTGGCGCCATCTTGGCTCACTGCAAGCACTGCCTCCCGGGTTCACGCCATTCTCCTGCCTCAGCCTCCCGAGTAGCTGGGATTACAGGCGCCCACCACCACACCCGGCTAATTTTTTGTATCTTTAGTAGAGACAGGGTTTCATCATGTTAGCCAGGATGGTCTCAATCTCCTGACCTCGTGATCCACCCACCTCGGTCTCCCAGAGTACTGGGATTACAGGCATGAGCCACCACGCCTGGCATTTCAGAGAGTATTTAATGAGGGTTCCTGGATGTTAATACATAAGATACTTCTTTAGGGGATTCATATTATAACCAATAGTTATTTGCTACACCATAAATTTTAGGACAGCTTGTCCTACCCTCCTAAGATGAATAAAATTATTTGTACCTGGTTTGAGGAAGAGAAAAAAATGGGTAAATTTTTAAAAAATGTTTTTAGAGGAGAGAGACAAGAAAATACAAAGCTTATGGGCATCATATTTTCTTTTTTTATGTGTGTCTTCCATTCCAGTTCCTGTCTTAAAGACAGGAACACATTTAATAAAAGGTTTTATTTTATCTTGCCTGATACGTAGTTGTAATGAGAATTAGTGAAACCATGTCCCAGAAGACAGAAATTTTTTCAGGTCTTGGACTTCACACAGATAAATTTCCTTCTGAGAATACCAAGGATTGGAGGAGGGGTTAGGTGAAGAAAGAGGCAAGATTTAAAAGAAATTTCTTTGCTATTTTAAAATAGAGAAAATAATATAAAAACATCAGCTGATTTTCATCATTGTAAGGAAAATGGATTCATCATTTTTTAATCCATGCTCCTTGTGAATATATACAAAAGGAAAATGGCATAGACCCACTGTAAAACCATGTTCTAGTTAAAGATGCAGCAGAAATAAGTCTATAAATTTGTCCAAGGCCAAAGGAGCTCAGATTGCTTTATGCACTAACTCTGGCTCCTGGAATAGTATTAGAAAGAAGTTTTAGAAGTGTTTTCATCTTTGAATGATTGAGGATTTTCATTCTGAACCTGTATGCTAAGGATGTAATATATACTGAACATGATGAACAAACCTACGAATAACCTCTCCATGGGGCTGACCAAGAATAACTCTTCGTTTGGGAAATTCAGTAAGTAAGTGAAGCCTCCTTGGCCCAAACACAGAAAAACTGGGCTAGGAAAAGTCCGGAACTGTCCCAGTGGCATCAAAGCTGTGCTAGTTTTTGAACTGTTTAAAGATATTAGTTACAAAATAGATATTGTATTATATGGACTTTTAAAAAAAATCATGCCTGAACAAAAGATTATCAAAAACTAATATATTCTTTCCATTATATATGAAGAACAGAGCATTTACATTTACTTATATATCTATTTTATTCCTACATTTATCAGAATTCCTTTCTTTCCATTAAATTCTAGTATGCTATTCTATAATATTATAAACTACAAATAATGTTCTAATTTATTCTTACCTTAACTACACAGAGAATTCCTTCATTGGTTTTGGCATCTGTTACAATTTTAAAATTTCCATTTTCATTGCCCTTTAAAATGGTATAATTAGCTCTCCAATTAGCAGTATTCACTAAGTCCTTATCCTCAACAGTAACTCGTAAAATTTCCACATCAACTGTATTTTCTTCCACTGATGCCACATACTAAAATAATAAAAGCAAACAAAAAAATTCATTAGTAACTCTCACAAAAATAGAACACCATGTGAAGTAAATCCTATTCTTCTAATTTCCAAAGTACTATGTTTACATGATTAAAAACCCTAGCACTATACAACTTTTAATGTCATTGGGGTACTTCATTTGAAATCACGAGGGGTGGATGGGGATGTGCATTTTTTTTCTTTTTCTTTTTCTTTTTTTTTTTTTTGAGATGGAGCCTCACTGTGTCACCCAGGCCGGAGTGCAATGGCCCAATCTCAGCTCACTGCAACCTCCGCCTTCCATGTTCCGGCGATTCTCCAGCCTCAGCCTCCAGAGTAGCTGGGATTACAGGTGCCTGTCACCATACCCAGCTAATTTTTGTATTTTCTGTAGAGAGAGGATTTCACCATGTTGGCTAGGCTGGTCTCAAACTCCTGACCTCAGGTGATCCACCTGCCTTGGCCTTCCAAAGTGCTGGGATTACAGGCGTGAGCCACTGCGCCAGGCCAGAGATGTGCATATTAAACAATTAAAACTGGTCTATACATTTTTCTTTAATTAATATCATACACTTACAGAAGTACGAGTAAATGTTGGCAAGTGGTCATTTACATCATCAATATTAATGATACAAGTTGAAGTTGTCTGTAGACCAAAATATTGACCGTCCATGTCTTGTACTTTTATTTTCAACTGGTATTTGTCAATTAACTGAAAACAAAAAAAGAATTTAATTATTAAGTGAAAGCACCAACATTATAATTGAAATCTTACTTTACACTCCGTAATTTTTTTGCACTAAGAATTTAAGAAGTACATTATTACATTTCACAGCATTCATGTATTAGAAGAATTTTCTCTCACTAGTAATTTTTCTTTTCTTTTCTCTCTCTTTTTTTTTTTTTTTTCTGAGACGAAGTCTCACTCTCTTGCACAGGCTGGAGTGCAGTAGTGCGATCTTGGCTCACTGCAACCTCTGCCTCCTGGGTTCAAGTGAGGCAGGAGAATTACATTAGGAATTTTTAATCAACTTATGAAAATTGAATAGTTTCTCAAATTTCTAGTGCTATTAACTTACAGAATATAGAATCAGTTGGTTTTGTCTTTATTCAACAGAAAAAGAAGAGCTATTTTGCCATAAGTGCATTTAAAACTGCCTGGTAATTAATCAAAACCTTTCTCTCATAGCCAAAGTACATCCTTATGTTCAAAAATATAGATAGCAATGACTCTTATAATGGTCTTTTAATAAAACAATAAAATGAAATTTCTTCCTGCAAAAAATATAGATTTTAAGGGTTTATGTTACATTTATTAAGAGATCATTTAAATTGATATGAAGATAAAGGTCTGGGGCTATGTAGTTTTTTTCTTTCTGTGGAAAATAGAATCTGGCTCTTAAGGCTTTCAATTTATCAGATACTGTTGAAAACGCATCACTACCTTAAAAAATGTTTTTAAACATCTAAAGCATTTAAATATTTTAAAGTGTTTCTCTTTATAACTTTCATTTATCATAAGTGATTGAGATATGGGAGGATTAAAAACAATACAGTAATAATTCTTTCCGGACTGAGCATTAGGAGACTTGGGTTCTATTTCCAACTCCAAAAATAAGAGACACAATCTTGGGCAATTGGAAAATTCACTTTGTCTAGGTTTCTTCTTCTATAAGATGGTAGTGCTTACCTTTCCCACCTAGTTTATCTCTTTTCATAAGACAAAATAGTATGTTAAAATCTATCCTCACCTTCTACCTAGAATGTTCAGCCTTCTCTTACAAAGATTCCTCACTTAATTCCATCACCTCTGAAACTTTCCTTTCCTCAGGCATTATCTAAAATAAAACCAAATTTTCTCTTGATCTTCCTGCTTTTTACACACGTAATTTTCCAAATTTACTCCTCCCTCATAACCAATCACATGTGTAGACTTGAAAAATAGTGGCCTTATTTCAACTGAAAAATTTTAAGACATCATGCTACTGTACTTTCAAGAAGGAATACATATTTTGTTTTTAGTGAACTAAAATTTACTGGAAATAATTAACAGGCTAATGAAACAAGGAAATGAAGTTTGATACCCTAAGTATTAACTTGTGTATCTTCAGATGGAAGATAAATTCTGATGTTTAAAGGGACTAAAAGGTTGTAGGCAACTGAAGAAAACCGGAATCCTGAAGTCAAAAAGTTACTAGAGAGCACCACTGGGTAAACTCCTTCATTGGACAAGTGTTTTCAACTGATTCTTTCAGAAGAATCTATTCAAAGAAAAGCACTTCTGTGGTTGTTTGGTTTGGGAGCTGAACAAGCTGTTGAGTTGTTTCCCCTGCTCCCTCCCGCCCGCATAGAACACTGTTTTCACATAGACATCTATGGCTATTCAGACTATAGTTTTATGAAGGCATTTTGTAAAACATAAAGTTAATCTGTCACTTCAGGGAAAACAACTATTTGTTGCCAATGATAAATTGGAGTTTTCAAACAAAAATGAGAATCTTGGAAAACCTTTATCAACCAATGTGATATCAATGGAAGTAAAGAGGTGATCTTTTTGATATTATTTAATGGAATGTGTCAATATTTGGAAGCTCTGGATTACTTAATGAACCAATATTTTCCAAATGACCAATGCACAATATAGAATACATTGGTAAAATGGTCGCTCACAGCGTAAGATAGAGCAATGGATTTAAATGTAATAAAGTACAAAAGGCCATTGGTGAGGCTTCAGAGTCCACATTACCAAAAACATTTAGGAAACTAGCTACTCCTTGTCAAGTTTTCATGTAGTATCAAAGAATAATATCCACAATGATCTGTAATTATCATTAAAATACTCCTCTCTTTTCTAACTTTATATCATGTCAGATTGCCTTTATGTATGCTTCAGCTAAAACTACATATTGTAACAGACTAAATGCAGAAGGAGAAATGAGAATCCATCTGTCTTCAGCAAAATATTAAAAACATTTGGGAAAATGCATAACAATGTCACTCTTCCCACTAAATTGTACTATTTTGGAAAATGTACTTATTTTGTAAGTACAAAAAGAAAAATAAGTGTAACAATTTTTACTGTTATAAGAATTTTAACTGTTAACATGTAATTTATTGTTATTTTTAATATTTAAATTAATGTATAATTTAAACTTTCCTTAGTTTTAAACGTTAATGAGGTAATATAGATAAATACAACTAGATAAATAAAAGATCTTTGGGATTTTCAACAATATTTAACATTGTTAAGGGATCTTGAGATTAAAGCTTTTGAGAACCACTACCCTAATCCATGAGGGATAGAGGAAGGAAGAGAAAATTAATCTGAAGATTTAAGATTGAAGAATCAAATAAAATACCTGATAAACATCTATTACTGTATTTTAAGATTAAGGATTATAAATATAGTAAATAAGGATACGGAAATTGCTATAAGAATTTAGATGAATAATGCTTCATGGAGGAGGTAATAGTTGAATAACTAAGTGAATGAATTACTAAGCTAGGGTATTGCAGTAGAAAGAGACAGAATATAGATATAAAACAATCTAGGAGGTAAAAACATGCTTTGGGAAGTGATGTGATTCATGTGGGCCAAGAGACATCAAATACAATTTGGAGACCATGACTCCAAGGTGACAATAGAAAATGATTAATAGAGAAAGAATATACAAATGTCTTTTTAACTAGAAAACATAGAAAGGAAAATATGTTTAGAAGAAAGAAGACAAGTTAAATTTTAGATTTATTACATCTTAGGTACCCGTCAGACATCCAAATCAAGATTTCTAGCAGTTGATTGAAAATGGGAAACCAGAGATTAGAGAGACATAAACTGTCCTTTCATCTATGTAAGTGGTAGAATGTAAATGAGATTGTTGAAAAGATGATAACAAATTTCTGCATATATTTAAAAGGTTCACTTTTCATATTTGACATTTTGTTTTGATACTGTAAATACGTTTATATTAGGAAATTTGATTGTATGAAACATACAATTCATAAAAGAATGAATTAGCAGTTCAAAACCAGCATACTCCAAGGTTATTTAGTGATCTCTATTAACCTACATAAAATAATAATGTTTCTAAAACAAGATTCACAACATACTTTTCAAAAACACATCTACAGGTACTATTGAATAGCCACGTCATAATCAGGTTTTATTAATGTTTACGTTACCTCTCTGTCTAGCTGAGATGATGTTGTGGTGATCACACCTGTAGTTGGATGCATAGAAAATAGGGTGGGTGATGGTGGCACCTGCCCAATGATGGAGTACTTCAGGCGTGTGTGCATCGTGTCAGGCTCATCTTTGTCAGTTGCACACACTTGTCCCACAGTAGTGCCTACAGAAGAAAAGTCCTTTTTAATCTCCAAAACATTCGCATGTTCTATGATCCCTTTATTTCATTCCTCTTCACCCACCTCAAAAAAGCTCTGGACCACATTATTACATAGGAAAGTCATCGCTTTTATAAATTTACAGACCTCTCCTTACAGTAACACTTCCTTTCAAATATTCTGGCATATTAGCATTTTCGAATTGGGTGATCATATTCATATTTACTGTATTTAATGTATGATTTTATAAATGTTGGTACTGTCCCTCCACGTATTTTCAGGCTAAACAATTCTGGTTATTCTATAACCTTTCTCTGTTTGTAAGCCTGTGCATAGATTGATCATAGGAGTCAGTTTTCTCTAAAACTGCATGGTTCACTTAGACCTTTCTAGAGAAAATCTCCAAAACTGTATTCTGACTTTTAGCTAAAACAGACCATTTTCACAGGACTGAGAAAATGCTTGTATTATTCTCAGTGACTTTAATAATCACGCCCAGAATACTGGCCATCATTTAATCCTAGAGAACATCCATACATATCTTTAAGACTACATCTCCAATTAATGAAAGACTTATTCTTTTTGGGCTGTGTTCTCTTACACCCATCCTTCCATAGGACAACAGCGTAACATTTATTCACTCCTATTTGATAGACACTGTGCTTGGCATTCGCTGTGTATTGAGCTTCCCTTAATCTTCTTAACAATCTGGCATACTGATAACCCATTTTACAGATGAAGAAATTAGACTTGCCAAGATTAGGAAATTTGCCCAGGGTCACACAGCTAGTGAAACGCAGAGTAAAATTCCACCCAGAGTCCATTATTCTTGCCGCTGGCATATGCTGCTTCCCAATGGACATAGTGAAACTAAATGTATGAATTGAAACACAGTTAATTTGCCATATATTGTTTAAGGAGGCACTCACCCACTCTGCAATTTTCAAAAATTGTAAAAGTATAAGTTTCTTCTGTAAAAATTGGGTAGTTATCATTTTCATCCTCTATTTTGATTATTAGGGGCAATGGGAGTTCTGGAGTATACCCATCTGGAGTTGTTGCAAAGGCAATTATCTGTGAAAAGAGTAAAATAAGGAGAAAAATGAAAATAATCTTTAAAATGAGGTATGCTTCAAATTCACTTTGGCTTTAATTTGGAGACTGTTCAGAATTACAGTGTGAGTCTCACCATTTGTTATTGTTTTGGGATATGGATATAATTTTAATGCCAAAGAGGTGCCTAATTTCATGATTTAATATAGCATTTTATGTTTAAATTTACCTGTTTAAATTTATCAAAGATAATTTTAGTTTCTTCATTATTGCTATGCTGTTGTTCATGAGTGTAACAATTTTTACTGTTATTTTCCCAAACAGCCTTGAAGACTTTTTTGTTTTGCTTTGTTTGAAAGGTTCAGGTGCATGGATTTTAAATACAACTTTCTGGATCCTTCTGAACTTGGGATCCTGTAGGATCCCAATATAACGGGGATATTATCCTATTTTCAACTAATGAGGACTGTAGGCATATCAATGGTTACATTTGGGTAGGTCTTTTCAAAAGAATTTTTAATTTAAAAAGTGTGAATCAGAAATGAAGCAAATGAATGGTGGTAAATTGTGGTGGAATACAGTTTAATTTTTTTGTTTTTACAATATGAATTTCAATACCGATTTTCTCATAACAGCTATCATAAAAAGGCCAGAACATCCTAGGTACTTAGAAGGCCAGGCCATGGCAATTCTAAACCTAAATACTTTATTCAAAGTTTGCCTATCTTATTTGATTGATTTGTTCTTCTAATGAATAATTAATTCATCCAAAATAGAAATAAAATAATTAAAACCAACTTAAGCAAAATGACCAAGTCCTGTTGGGAAATCAAACCAGCATTAGGTTAAATTTTTTCATATTAACTCGCTTTCCAGCAAAGGAAGTTAACCAGATGATTAAAGGACTGAGTAAGCTTAGGTAAGCACTGTCACACTCCCTACCTGCTCCCCATAAACTAACGTTCTCCCTTTGCCAAGGTACTGAGGTTTACTTAATGACTGAGCCTCATTTACCTCCTATGGTATCTCCATACTATAAAGAGGTTCACAGATTTTTGTGTGCCAACTAAGTAACTGTTCTTGGCTGGGCACGGTGGCTCAGGCCTGTAACCCCAGCATTTTGGGAGGCCGACATGGGCAGATCACCTGAGGTCAAGAGTTTGAGACCAGCCTGGCCAACATGGTGAAACCCCATCTCTACTAAAAATACAAAAAGTTAGCTGGGCATCATGGCGCACGCCTGTGATCCCAGATACTCAGGAGGCTAAGGTGGGAGGATCACTTGAACCCAGGAGCCAGCGATTGCAGTGAGCAGAGATTACACCACTGCACTTCAGCCTGGGTGACTAAGGCAGACTCTGTCTCAAAAAAAAAAAAAAAAAAAAAAAAAAAACTGTTCTTCAAAGTGGTACTTTTGTGGGGGAAAAAATAAATAGTAAAACCATAATACCAGGAACAATCTAATGGAATGTAATATTATTTATTCCATAAAAATATTTTTTGTTTCAAGTCAATTCTGTGCTATTAGGGAGTAGCCAGAGCACTGGTGATAAACTCAGAAAACAGAAAAGGTTAAATGAATTGCAAATGAGAGATAAAATGGCCAAGCATCATCATTACTAATACAGGACACACGCGGGCGCCTGTAGTCCCAGCCATTCGGGAGGCTGAGGCAGGAGAATGGCGTGAACCTAGGAGGCGGAGCTTGCAATAAGCTGAGATCGCGCCACTGCATTCCAGCCTGGGGGACAGAGCAAGACTCCGTCTCAAAAAAAAAAAAAAAAAAATACAGTACACACATTGTAGACTTTACCTCAAAAGATTCATACTGCTCACGATCTACAGCACGAGTACAATACAAGTTTCCGGTGTCTCTCTCCACATAAAATAAATTCCGAGGTTCTTGGTCAACTCCAGGACCTCTTATGGAATAGTATATGGTATAGTTTTGGGCTGTGTCAGATTGAACCTAGAAAGTAGATAATATATACATGAGACAAATCTTTACTTCAGCAGAACTTTCATCTATATATTTATGAAATCTCATTGCCATTTTATTAGTTTAAATAATTGCCCTTATTATTATTATGTATATATTTAAAAAAAAAACAGAATAAGAAAGTCCAATTGAGAAATTTTAAGAGCAAGGCATGAGTAAAATAATGTAGTGCATCTTAGTTCTCCAGAATAACTAAGGGAATATTTGACAGGATAGATGGTGTCTATACATGGAAAAAACACTTGAGACTTTTCCTGTCTTAGAAAGCAAAGTATTCTGAGCATGGAAAATTATTCTGTTGTCAATGTTTTAAAAAACTGAGTTTTTATTATATGTAACGTAACATTTAAGAATAGAGTTTAAAGTGTACTGTCTGCAGGGCAAAAATGTGGACAATAATTTCCTTAATGAGTTTTTTGTTCTTTGCCAACATCTTCCTTATAGGAACTGAGTGGAAAAAAAAATATGAGTGAGAATAGAAATGGAATAATATTTTGGAATGTGTAATATTCTGATTTTTGATTCAAAAAGCAAATTTCCTCCAAGCTGTGTTCATCCACTCAGTAACATCCTGACTATCTTTATATCAGGATAACAGACACAACTGTTTTCTAAAGATTTCTCAATTTTAATATGCTCTTCTCTCA
Source organism: Macaca mulatta (assembly GCF_049350105.2). Taxonomy (NCBI): domain Eukaryota; kingdom Metazoa; phylum Chordata; class Mammalia; order Primates; family Cercopithecidae; genus Macaca; species Macaca mulatta. Next base: position 61,393,112 of record NC_133423.1, on the reverse strand, counting down.
GCTGTATTAAACTTATTGGTGGGGTATAAAAAGGATTCTCCCTTGGTATGTCAAGAACTGAGGGAAAACAAACCAAAGTCATAGACTGAATGTAGTAGCCACTAGTAGTGGAAGAAGACAAGAAGGCTTGCTGGAGTTTCTACTGAAAATTTTAAAAAGACAGAGAAAAAGAGCCAGGCATGCTTAGTTCATGCTTGTAATCCTGGCATTTTGGGAGGTTGAGATGGGAGAATCATTTCAGCCTAGAAGTTCAAAACCAGCCTAAGCAATATAGTGAGATCTCATCACTACAAAAAAAATAAGAGAGAGAGAGAGAAAGAAAAAAATGTAGATCCAGTGTGATTTCAGATGAAGATTCAAGAACAAGAAATAGAAAGATAGAAGGGCCTATGTGTCTTCCTCCTTCGTGGCATTTGTACTTTCATCCAATTTTCTCCTTTATTATGAAAGAGTTTTGGGTTTTCTAGGCTATTCCTAGGCTTGGCGATACCCTTGCTGATATGATAATTCATTAAGGAACCATGTGTTTGAGTGCTACAGTTTTATGATGGCCTTTGCAAGCTGAACAAAAGTATATGCAAGTATAAAGAGATATATTTATACCCTTGTATGGAAACATATTATACACGTACTCATTCACTCATATATTTATACACAACTATTATAAATAACTTCATACTCAGTGTCATAATGGTAAGTGATGGAAACTATAGACTTCCACAGCAGAAAGAAAGAAAACTGTACCTGTTGAAGGAAAAGTGGAAAAGGACCCAAGGAGTTTTCTAGCATCGAACAAGGAATGGGAGCCCATCTTCTCTTGGCGCGCCTTAGAACTGTTTCTTTAGTTTGTCTTTTCTTTAGGACCTCAATTCATAAGACAGGAAAAAAATAATAAAGTCAATGACTACTTTATTCTCAAACATTAAACAATGACACATCTTTCTCCTCTCATGAGGATTAGCTGGGGAGGGGTGAGACCGTGGGAGTGTTTGAAAACCAAACTAAACATCAACACTGCAAAAAGATAATGAAGAAGTAACTGTCCTAACTGTTATCACAACAATCCTCTTGGGAAAATGATTTGGTGGAAATATGGAAGAAAGAGAGATGGAACTGGAAGCCTAGAAGCAAAACTGAAAAAAAAATTACTGTTGCCACAATGCCATGCAAACACAGGGGAGAGAGATATGCAAAGAAAATAAGTGTGTATGCGCCCTTCTAAATTTAGCACAAGCAACTTCCACTCACCAGCAACTAGGCAGAGCCAGGGAACCAACAGAGAGATCTGTGTCAGAATGAGGAGAGAAACACGGTGACAACTCTCAAACTGCTGCAGTGAGGAATGGCTAATGGTTGAATAAAAATTATTTTGATCTTGGGTGTCACAACACAATAGCATGCATGTGGTCCAAACCTCCTCCTAAAATAATCATCATGTTTTAAGACCACAGGTTATGCTAAAATGAATGCAAAAAAAAAAAAAAGAAAATCTTTTCTTTTCTTTATCCAGAGTTTCAAAACTTGTTGTTAGAAATCCATTCTACGGTAAAGCTCAAAAAAAAAAAAATGCGCTTTGTGTCTAATCTCACATTCCCATGCTGTACCTTATCCCAATTTCTCATTTTATGTCCCAAAAGAAAAGGAATGACAACCCGAATGAACCATGTTGCACAGCCCTTTTCCTTTTAAACACCGTGAAGCTGACTCATGGTTTTCATTCTTTTTGAAGCCAAACTATACCATATCCTTTCTGATTTCATATCTTCCCTGGCAATGTCAATTATGTCTGAAGAAAAGACATCATTTCTTCATTTATGTAGCCTTGTATACCTTTGTTTGATGCTCCAAAAAGACAAATATTTTCTTCTTTTCTTGGTTCTCAGTGTTGGAAAGTAATATGGTAAAACTTCTCTTCTCCGAGGACAATAGAATAGAATTTGTTGTATAGACTGAACCATCTTCCAAAATTTGGAAGTCAGGATCACTTGAATGAATTTGATTTGCAGCTGTAAAGCACTCTTTCAGGTTAACTGTAGAAAATATGCACAGCAATCATTTTTAAAGTAAAACATAGGATATAGTTTTAACAGTAATGTATGCATGTGGGGAGAGCCAAAAACTTAAAATTAATTATACTGGCACTTGTAAATTTTTGCAAGGACACATAAAACTGTATGGTGTATTAAGTTGTGCTTAAACACGTACAGCACTTCTAATACCTACTTAACATTCTCTTAAAGAAGAGACATTTGCTCTGAAGTAAACATATGTGAAGTCCAGTGTTTGAATATTTAAATCAAAACCAAAAAAGTGTTTTCTTTATCAACAGAAATCAGCCATAGAGTAATACCTAAGTACACCTGAAGTTACACAGAATCTGGCAGCTAAAATCTGCATTTACTAAACGGAACTATTACTAAATTCTTTACATCTATTGCCAAGCAGTCATCACATTTTATGCTATCATTGGTTTGATCTTTTCTCACAGTTATGTGAAATAATTTAATTGATAAAAAATAATATGTGAAAGTAAGTACAATACAGAGTGAAATCTTTAAGAATAAAAATCCAAAAACAGTACCTTTAAACTAAAAAAAATATTTTCAATACTATTTGCCAATTTTTTAGAGGCATGTTAAATGTCTTTATCTTTCCTCTAATGTAAATGTTAATAATTATTACTCAAGTGAAATATTTTTATCAACTTCGTATAATCATGTTTTCCAAAAATAACAATATTCCTTTCATTAGAATGACACCACATGTATTACAAATGATAATATACTACGTTAGTTTTATCTACTAGTTCCAGCGGAGTTATCATTCTAAAAATTACACTAATTTTAAAATATCACAGCGAATCAGGGTTTATTTTGTGTGTGAGTGTTTTTATTTTATTTTGAGTTCCAGGGTACATGTGCAGGATGTGCAGGTTTGTTACATAGGTAAACACGTGCCACGTTGGTTTGCTGCACCTATGAACCCATCATCTAGGTATTAAACCCAGCATGCATTAGCTATTTCTCCTGATGCTCTCACTCTCCCAGAACCCCAAACAAGCCCCAGTGTGTGTTGTTCCCCACCCTGTGTCTACATGTTCACATTGCTCAGCTGCCACTTATAAGTGAGAACATGCAGTGTTTGATTTTCTGATCCTGTGTTAGTTTGCTGAGGATCATTGCTTCCAGCTCCATCCACATCCCTGCAAAGGACAAGATCTCGTTCCTTTTTATGGCTGCATAGTATTCCATGGTGTATATTTACCAGAGCAAATCAGGATTTATTACAAATTTTAGGGCTTCCTTACCTCTACCAATAAGTTTCTCAGCATCTAGTTTGGAGGGAACATACAATGTCACATTTTTGCAGGCATCACTGGCAAATATTAAAATCTAAAAAATGAAAAAAATCAAATATGCATAAAAAGAAACCTTTAATGTGTATGCCATTTATATAAATTATAAATTTATATATTATATACACAAAAAAGCATGTAATACTTATATAAATGTTAATTATATTACAATTGATTGACTACACTAATTAAATATTAATTTTAAAATATTTAATTAAACAGAAATACATGAATTTATTTTTTTTGTAGTCTTTTTTAAAATTATACTTTAAGTTCTAGGGTACATGTGCACAACGTGCAGGTTTGTTACATATGTATACTTGTGCCATGTTGGTGTGCTGCACCCATCAACTTGTCAGCACCCATCAACTCATCATTTACCTCAGGTATAACTCCCAATGCCATCCCTCCCTCCTGCCCCCTCCCCGCAATAGGCCCCGGTGTGTGATGTTCCCCTTCCCATGTCCAAGTGATCTCATTGTTCAATTCCCACCTATGAGTGAGAATATGCGGTGTTTGGTTTTCTGTTCCTGCGATAGTTTGCTGAGAATGATGGTTTCCAGCTGCATCCATGTCCCTACAAAGGACACGAACTCATCCTTTTTTATGGCTGCATAGTATTCCATGGTGTATATGTGCCACATTTTCTTAATCCGGTCTGTCACTGATGGACATTTGGGTTGATTCCAAGTCTTTGTTATTGTGAATAGTGCTGCAATAAACATACGTGTGCATATGTCTTTATAGCAGCATGATTTATAATCCTTTGGGTATATACCCAGTAATGGGATGGCTGGGTCATAGGGTATTTCTAGTTCTATAATTATATGTGATTTATATAATTATAAATCACTTTATATAATTATCAAAATAAAAACATTTTGGAGAAAGAAATCAAGACAAAAGTATATCAAGGGGAAGAATAAAAAAACATACTGAGTTCTAGCTTCCTCCTGCAAAAAGCTTGTAAACTCAAAGAATTATGTATGCTCTTCAGCTTTGTTTCCTATACTGTAAAATGGATGTAATAATAACTTCACTGATTAGCTCAGTGCATACGGTGACGATCCAACAACAGCCTATGCGAGAGAGTGTTGAAAACTATCAGGAAGGCAGCACAGGTAGATCCATAGGAAAAAGAAAACCAAATTTACTGAGGCAGCAAACTGTTTCAAACTGTTTAAAGACAAACATTAACTTGTTGCCATGAAGTGATGATGGAGAGTATTTATGTGTTACTCCACACGATAGGCACATAACTTTGAAATATACAATTATTTTGAAGGTGTATCTTCTCATAAATAAAAGTTAAGTTCATTTTACAAAATAATTTACTTAAATTTTTTTAATGGTTTAGTGATTCATGGTGAACCAAGTCCAATGCAACGTATACATAAACACACTGAAATTTAATTTTGTTCTGACTGAAACTTTACAATGGATGTTTCTCAAAGATTCACATTCTTTTTTTCTAGTTTTACAAACATCTTTGACCAAAAGCAAGACAGTTAACTAGCATTTACACTGTTACTTACAAAGTTTATAAACATAAACTAAAATCATCAAAATTTGGATGGAAATGTTTATTTTTAATATATATTAAAGACCCTTTGATTATCCAGTTTTAATTACACTTGAAGGATCGAATAAAGCAGAGGTTGTGTTTCATTTGGAGTGTTGGGAGAGACACAATAAAGACATTCATTTTGAACTGGAAATTAAATGATATGAAGAATTTTCACTGGCTGCATAGCCAAGAGAGAATAGGAGTAGAATCAGATGATTCTGAAGATTCCAGCTAAAGGTGATTGGAAGAATACATTCACTTATTCATTCAACCAACATTTACTGGTTGCTTCCTAAGTGCTAAACAGATTCAATGGCGAAAGCCGTGAACAAAGCCAAGTCCTTGCCTCAGAAAGATTACATGATAATAAGCAAAAGAAATACACAAATGCACAAATGTCACACAATGCCAAGGCAGCAAGAGATAAATGTCATGACAAAAATAAAGCAGGGAGAGAGGGTGACAACAAGAATACCTGAGTGTATATGAAGTGAGGAACTAGGAAAGAGTCTTCCAGGTGGGGCAAGAACCAGAGTAAAGACCCTGGAAGGAGACTTGTGTATTGCAGGAACAAGGTGGTCACAGTAGCAGAGCACAGTGAGGGAAGAGTGATAGGAGAAGAAAACAAAAGGACAGTCAAGGGCATATGATGTAGGGTCGAAAAGGTCATGGTAAGGAGTACAGATTTTGTTCTGAGTGCAAAGAGAGGCAACAGCATGATGAAGCTGTGGACTCGCATAAACTGTATTTATACAGAATCACTCTACTAGTTATGTGGAAAATAGGTTATAGAAGAGTAAGAGTGGAAGCCAGGAGACTGATGGGGAGACTACAGCAGGAATCTAAGACTGGGGTAATTGTTACTTGGGCTAAGGTAATAATGATGGAGAAGATGAAAAATGGTTGGATTACGACAATTCTTTGAATAACAGTATCTTGGACACCCATCCATTCATGCATGAATTCAACAAATACTTATTGAATGTGTATTATGTACCACATACAGAGCAGTAAACATGGTGCTCATGAAACATTCAGTCTAAGAGTAAGACATATTTGTAATTTCAACAAAGTAAGACGAATGTAATGATAAGGAAGTACAGGGAGCTACAGGAGAGCAGAGGAAATAGTGATGTCTAAAAGCCGGGTGAGGTCACCTGAAGAGCGGCTACAAGCGAGATAGGCTAAGAGGAGGCAGAGCTTAAATGCTGCAAACAAAAGAATGGCATATGTGAAGGCCCAGAGATGGCACAGACCTGAAGAAGAAATCGGGAATGGTTGATATGTGTACCAGAGCGGGGGCAGAAGTTTAACATGGGCTCAAAGAAGTGGGTGTGGGCCAAATTTTGAACGGCATTAGCAAAGTACATGGATCTTTTTTCCCAATGATAATAAGAAACAAAGACTTACTTTAAGCAAATAAATTAAGTAAGCAGCTTTATGTTTGAATGTGATAGATCTGTCCAATGTGGAGAATGGAAATAACTGTCATTTCCAACAATAACAGGTTAGGTAATTAAGAAAAACCTATGCCAAAACTGATTAAAAATGATGCATAACATTTTTCAAACATCCTAAAGCATCAAAGAGCTACTACAATAGCAAGCAACTGCTAGGCCAAAAACTGAAGATAAAGCTGGAACACAGAGTGGTAAGAGGAACTCAGGAACAACTTCTGATCTGCAAAGATCTGACTCTGCTTTGTTGGCCTCTGGAGAGGAGAATGAAATCAAAGCACAGGGCCCACCTAAAATCTAAGAGGATCCACTCTACATTAATCTGGGACCCTAATGCTAAATCCTCATTACAAATTTGAGCCAGAAGTAAACTGGCCCTTGCGTGGATCTGTGATCCACACTCACATCTTTTGCTTGGTCCAGAAACTTCAAGCCATGAATTTAAAGAAGGCTTGACATGTGATCACCATCATAGATGTGGAAAGGCACTTGACCAAATTCAATAACCATTCTTATTTTTTTTAGTCTCAAAAAATAAGAATTGATAAGTACTTTTGCAATGCGATCTTTATAAATTATAACAACACAAATGGGAAAGCACTAGAAGCATCCAATTAAACTCAGAAACAAGATAGGCTTTCCAAGGTCACCATATATAGTTTACATTATATTAAAGGTATATTTGCAAGAGAAGGATATTAGATAGGAAGATGTAAAAAAAAAAAAAAAAAAAAAACTCTGCATTTGATATGACTGTTTACCTGGAAAACCCAAGCAAATCAACCAATACATTACTATAAAACAAGAAGAGACTTAAGTAAGGAAGCAGAAATAACCATGAAAATATGGCAATCATTAGTCTTCATACCCATAAACAAAACCAGTCAGATAATATAAGAAATCATTTTCCACTTTGGGAGGCCGAGGCAGGAAAATCACGAGGTCAGGAGATCGAGACCATCCTGGCTAACACGGTGAAACCCTGTCTCTACTAAAAATCCCTATACGAAAAAAAAAAAAAAAGACATTAGCCAGGCATGGTGGCAGGCACCTGTAGTCCCAGCTACTCGGGAGGCTGAGGCAGGAGAACGGTGTGAACCCAGAAGGTGGAGCTTGCAGTGAACAGAGATTGGGCCACTGCACTCTAGCCTGGGCAACAGAGCAAGACTCAGTCTCAAAAAAAAAGAAATCATTTTCAAAAGCAATTAAAAGTTGAAATGCCAAGAGTAAATTTAACAAGAAACATGTAAAGCCTATTTGAAGGAAACCTGAAAACATTTCTGCAGGGCAGAAAAGTACACTTGCAAAAAAAGAAAGACAAAAATCAATAGCGTATCTATATCAATTCTTGCTAAGTTAAATTACAAATTTTTGATACTAATAAAAACCTCAATAAAATTTTCTCTGGAACTAAACAAGCTGATTTAAAAAGCCATAAGGAAAAAATAAAAAATTAAGATAGGAAAATTATTTTTTGAAAAGCAATGAAAGGCTATCAACCCTAGCAGATATTACAAATCATAAAATCTCAACAATTAAATGAATATGGTACTGGCATATGAATAGAACGATATTTGAAGCACAGGTATTAGAAAAGAGGTAAAACAATTTGTATTTGCATTCTATATGACTGCATAAAGTCCCGAAAAGTTGTAACCTTTTATTACACCCACCAACAATTTATGAGTCAACCACATTCTTGCCTACATAGCATGTTGTTGAACTTTTGGGTGTTTGCCAAGTGTGAAATGGCATTTCAATGCAATTTTTATTCATATTTTATTATGAGTGAGGTTGACATATTTTTATAACTTAAGAGCCATTTTACTACTTTATGGATACTGTTACATCTATGTTGCACTTTTTCTTCTTGAGTTACAAGAGCTCTTTATGTATTAGATTAACCTTTTAAATATGACTTAAGAATATTTTTTCCAGTTTATCAATCACCTTTTGACTTTGCTTGTGGTGTTTTTGGTTGGTTAGAGTTGTTTTTTCGCCATGAAGAAGTATGTATATATGTACTCTCATATAATTGATTTTCTCAATTGTGATAAATTGGCTTTCGAAATCTAAGTCATAACTAGGCCTCGTGGGCTCCAAATTTATGTAACAATTTATTATGTTTTCTTCTATTATCTGTAGGGAATCATATTTTACATTTAAATCTTTCATCTCTGGAATTTTCTGTGGTGTTCTGAATGAAGCATAGATTCAATTTATCTTTACACACATATATATATATATATATCCTCGATCATGTGACATCTATCATAAAATAGTTTTCTGTCAAGTAATATACAACATTTACGGAGAGAAGGACAAAATCTAACAAAATTAAGCACTTTTTTTTTTTTTGACAGAGTGCAGTGGTGCGATCTCACTGAAACCTCCACCTCCTGGGTTCAAGTGATCCTCCCACCTCAGCCTCCCAAGTAGATGGGATTATAGGCATGCACCACCATGCCTGGCTAATTTTTGTATTTTTTGTAGAGAGGAGTTTTTGCCATGTTGCCCAGTCTGGTCTTGAACTCCTGAGCTCAAGTGATCCTCCCACCTCAGGCTCCCAAAGTGCTGAGATTTACAGACGTGAGCTACTGCACCTGGCCTAATTTACACTTTTATTTGTAAATCCCATTATTGGTAATCTGTCCTACCGATACACCTGCCCATATATGAAATGACATACATTCAAATTTATTCATTGTGACATTATTTGTAATAGCAGAAGTGACAGATACAAGTGAATAGACCCATGAGCTGTCTTTGAATGTAGATTTAATGGAACTTGATGGATTAAGGAAGGGGAGCTGTGAGAAAGAAAAAACAAACAGCTTTCAGACTTCCTACTTGAGGAACAGGCATATGGTACTGACACATATTGAAATACAGGACACTAAAAGAAAAACAACATTGTTTGGGAAGATAAAAAATGTGTCACACATCACAGTCAGTAGAGTGATACAAAGGACTATTGTTCAACGAAGACATCTGAACTAGCAATATTAATTTAGTGTATGTTGGCAACTGTGTGATATTTTAAGCTATAAAAGTGGATTAAATGCCCTAGGGAAAGACGGTAGATTCCAAAGGACAAGGCCTAGAACAGAGCATCAAGAGACACCAGCATTTAAGAGTGGAGGAAAAAGCAGTCAAACTCATAGAAGCAGAAAACAGAATGGTGGTTGCCAGGTGACGGAGGGTAGGGGAAACAGGGATTTGCTGTTCAATGGATATAAAAGTGTGGTTATGGAAAATGAAAAAGTTTTAGAGATCTGCTATATGACATTGTGCTTATAATTAACAATACAATACACTTAGAAATGCGTTAAGAGGGTAAATCTCAGGTTATATCATTTTTACCAAACCAAAAAAAGAAAAAAAAATAGACAAGACAAAAAAGAAGAAAAAGACAAGACACTAGGTAGAGAGTCAGACCCTGAGTGGTCAGAAAGATTAAAAAAAAAAGGAGAGTGAGTGTCAAGAATAAGGGCAAAAGCTACAAGGTGGAACCATATAAAGAATGAGTCATTTGGATTTAGCACAGGAGAGCCAGTGATCTCAGAGAGAGAGAAGCTTTATTATGTGGTTAGCAGAAGACAGAGTTCAAGTGGCTAAGCCAGGTGTGGTTTGAAGAAACATTAGGAAGTGAGGAGAAGCTGATTTGTGGAATGATGAAGGATTACTTGGATATATGGGAAGGAGGTAATGTAAAGAATCCTACCCCCCTCCCAAAGTCATTTCTCCCCAATTTTTGAGACAGGATTTCACTCTGTCACCAAGGCTGGGATGCATTGGCATGACCAGGGCTCACTGCAGCCTGGACTTCCCAAGTTCAAGCGATCCTCCCATCTTAGCCTCTCTCCAGTGGCTTGGACCACAGGCGCACACCCCATGCCCAGCTAAAATCATTCTTGCTTAATAATTTCTTACACTTAGTATTTACACATTTCTCACACTTGAGACTCACAACCACAACAGCCACGTTGAGGTTGGCAGGAGTTTGCACAGACGTGCACAGAGCAAAAACCAGCAGAATGAGAGTGTAGCCAGGGCCAGCACACTTCCTACCCCACTCACTGATACCCCACCTTCTCCTAAACAGAATCTGAGATGACACACAGAAAGCTCTATCTGCAGGTATATGCAGGGCGATGCTACTACGCATTGCCAGTGTCTGTGCATGCCTTTTCCTTTCAAGAATAACGGCCAGTGGTTTTAAAAGAAATCGCAATTTTATTAGGAGTCCAATGAAAATTTCTTTCTTACTCATCAACATATGTTCTTACCGTTATTTATTCCATTCTTAGTTTCCTCATCTGTAAAATGTTAACTGGCTGTGTACTTGGCCCTTTCTATATTATTAATATGCCCTGGGAATTTAGTTAAGGGTTTGAAGTCCATTCAGCTCTTCGAGAAAGACATTCTAATAGTCGTAACAATTACCAATTCGTGATTTTAAAATGTGGAACTCTACTGCGAAATGAGACCCGAAGAGAAGGGGAAAGTATACGAATATTTCAGCCCCCAGTTCCCTTCTCCCAGTGGGAATTAGCCTTCCGGGTTCCTCCCTCTTTCCTTCAAGGTTGATTGGCACCCAATGCCTTTTGCTTAAGGCAAGGAGCACTTTTCCACACCTGTCGAATTGCTTCGTCTTCCAGGAAGCCAGGAAAAGTCCAATCAGACTTTTTATATCCCACATTCCCCAGAGGCTGCTCCCGGCATTGGCTTTCTGTGTCTTCAGGCCTCCAACCAGATCCTATCTGTCCAGCCTGGGAGTGGGGCTGTCCCGCCCCAAATAAGGCCAAACACTTAGGCTCCCAGCTCTGGGAAGGGGTAGGGTCATTGCTGTAGTGCTCTTTAAAGGGGGAAAGAATCTGGGGCAAGGGGTGGTGGCGCGGGGAGCCAGTGGTGAGCAGAAAAATCGAGTCGCCTCTGGGGACAAGAAATCAGAAAGACCCTTCCTTCCTCCAAAGATTTAGGGAACGGAAGCCTCGCACGTTAAGAAACCACTGAAACTGTACAAATGTTCACCTACTACAGCCCGCCCGTCCACAGTCTTCAGGAGCAGAGGGTCAAGATCCCCTCCCCCATCCGCCAATTCCCCCCGCCCTTCTCCCAGAGTAAGCAATTCCCAGAAAGGCAAGCAGTTCCCTTTTTCACCCAAGGACACTCGCGCTCCGTCCCGGCCGCCCAGCGATTCCCCTTTCCGTGGCCTGGGCAGGCGCTGAGGCAGGGGGGGCCGCACATTCCCGGAGAATGTGCCAGAGGCGCAGCTGGACCGCTCCGGCGCACTTCGGCTCCGGCGCACCCCCGCCCCGGCGCACCCCCAGCCCCGGCGCACCCAGCTCCCCGGCGCGTACCCAGGGGCCACGGTTTTGCCTGGGCGAAGGCGGCCCGCTCCCGCCTGAGTGCGCTGATTACATCTACTGGAGACACCTTCCCTCCCCTTGGGGATCCAACTCCCAGGTCGGGATCCTCTTCCTATCTGCCCTTCCCCACCCCCGCCAACTCCATTTTCTAGCCACCCAGAGGCCCCTTCACCCCAGCTTTTCCCCGCCACCCCCAACTATCCCCGTTCCCCTAGTTTTCCTCCGTACCCCAGGCGATCACCCCCTTCCCCGGAGCGGTGACCGCTGCTGCACTCACCGCGAGGGTCAGCAGGAGCAGCCGGCAGAGGGCTCCGCTCCAGGAGCCGGAGGGGCGGGCTGCCGCCATGTAGAGGGTTCGGGACAGATCGCGGGCCGAGCGTCGGGCCGGGGTAGGAGGGCTCGGCGGGGCGAGGACCGCGGCCGGGGCACAGGCTGGGCCCGCTGCTCAGGAGGAGCGCGAGGCGGAGGAGGTGGCGCGCGCGGAGACGCGCTTTTCTCAGCTTCTCTGAAGCGCCTGCCTCTCATCCAAGGGGCTTTTCCTTTGGCGGAGGGTGGGGCTCCTGGCGCGTCCAAAAGACACCGAACGGCCCCTCCTTGTTGCCTGTTTAAGACTTAAGACTTCATTTCTCTAAGAAAGCCATGGGTGGGAACTCCCTCTCGCCGCCACCCTTTTACCTGCGCAAGGTGTTTCTCACCAGCGGACGCCACCTATAAGGGCCATCTCCCCCCCCACCACGCCCCGGTGTCCGCCAGGCGAGATTAACAGCCTGCCCTGCCCAGCAGAAGCCCTGACTGCACAAAGACTCACTCCTGAGCGCGCGCTCGGCCCCGGCTCCGCCCTGCCCCCTGCCCTCCGCGCCGGCCGTGGTCCCTGCCCTGGGGTCAATTACAGAGCGAGGTCTGAGCTGCAGAGGCTGGGTTTTAGGTCACAGCTGCCTGAGGCCCACCTGATAGAAAGTTGACTCCAAGGAGACTGTTACATGCTCTACTGGAGTGAATTTCCTACACACACCCACAAGCAGTTCAGACATCATAGTCATCTGAGGCACCATTCTTTGGGGTCTTGTGTTTTTAGGAATTTACTGGCATGACAATGATACAAGACAATCGCCATAATTTAGAGACAAAAATACATATATACGTACATACATACGTAAAGTTAGGGAATCAAGGCGACTGCAAAATAATAAAATCGAGGGTGAATTACTATGGGAAATGCATCCATTGAGGTCCTAGGCGTGGGCTACACGTATGTTACTGATTTTCTCCAAGAACATCCCTGATCACAAATAAAGTTATAACTTATTTCCTATACCGGACTCCTGAACATCTAGTGGAGAGTTCTCACCTTCTTTACTACCATGAAAACCAGAGTTCATGGTGAGAAATGAATAAGAATGGGATAATTTACATTTTTATTTGAAGTCCACTTAAACTAAACGAATTATTGCAGAACATAATCTGGAAGATTAAGATATAAACGCTGTGTTCTTTTGGCTCTTCAGAAAGCAATGACAAGGCATCTGACTCATCCTCCTGCACCTCTTTTCAATTACTGACTTAAACCAGGTAAGCCTGACCACAAAAGGAGAAACTTGTCTATTCCCTTTTGTTTGGTTTAAGTTTCCTCAGGGATGTCCTGAGAATCCTATTTGCAAAGCCAACTGTGACACTCACACCATTTCAATTCTTGAAAACGTTCACCATCTTAATACCATTATACGCCAAGCCAGAATTATTGCAATACTGAGCGTATATTTAAATTAAAAATTAATGTCAAACAGCACATGCCTTACATTCTGTGTGTCTGTCCCATGCTCTATTTTATTAATGAATGCCACTAATCAGCTGTTCTGTCTCCATATCCATAAAATTATCATTGACCCTTTGCTAGTAAAATAAGCCTGAGTCATCAGCATGAGGCATGAGACTATAGTTGACATCCTTCCATTTCCATATTTTTTAACACTCATGGTTTTCCATCAACGATACCATAAGCACACCTCATCCTATTAATGATGACGTCATGATCTCTAGCACAAAGCTTTTTCAGAGGACAAAAAGAAAGCTAATTTCAGGTTCTGGAGATCTACTCAGACTATCATCATAGGCTTTGACTACAGGACATTTCCAAACTCTTGCCTACTCTTTAACCTCTGATGCCTTAAGGGCAGCTCATGTTTTTCCTCATTCCAGGAAAGGGTGGAAGAGCAATTTGACCAGAATTCATCTTAGATATTTCTTTTCCTCTTTCACATTGATTGATAGAGGCTATTAAAATGGTGATTTGTTTGTTTTATCACCAAAAAAAACTTTAAACAAAAGAATGGAATATAAAGTACTTTCTCTGAACAAGTACCCAATTTATTTAATGTATTTAGGTTAGGCTATATGGTCACTGAAATAGATCCCTCTAGAACATAGGTTTGAAACAAAGGGCATATATTTAAAAATGCAATGGAATGTGAGTAGATGTGATTTAAAAAAAAAAAAAGAATGACTTTTGTTTATGAATATGATTCTGCTGCATGAACTAGTTTCCCAATAAAAATATACTTTTTATAGTAAAAAGTACACCAGAGCAAAAGAAGCAACTTCCTTTGTGTTGCTTAAGTAATAATCTCTCAGGTATCAACACTCCCATTTGTCCATCTGTTAAGTGAGATAGTCAATAATAATAAGGTAATACCGGAGGCTATCTATGGTACTTTCTACATCTAAAATTAAACTATTTAGACTGCTTATGACAGATTTTTGAGAAGCTTGGCTGGAAATGGGTGTTCATTTCAGAGATAACATAGAAAGTCAGGGCCAGAGCAGTCCTTAAAGAAGTGAACAATTTGCAATCCAAAGCCCACAGGCCAAATCTATCCAGCCTAACTTCACAATTTTAATTTCAGAGACCAGAAACTATTAAGGGCAGCAACAACCAAAAAAATCCCACTTACTCACTGATGAGCAAATAGAGACGCTCTCCATGAGCTTTGTGAATCCTGCTAGTTCCTCCCCTGCCAGCACCAGAGGATGAGTGATCCACAGGGACAGATGTCATCTTCAGGGCGAAACCATCTCAGCATGGCATATGACATAGAATGGAATTCAAAAGCAAGGGAAACACAAACCTAACAGGCAAAAAAGCAAGATTAAAGGACATTGCCTAGTTGCTTCATAGGTTGGAGCATAAAGGGAGCATCTGCTAATCACAATAAAATGAGCACAATTTTTTAACCTCTCAGAGTTGTTGCAAGAATTAAATGATATCGAGGCACTCAGAACAAGGCCTGGCACATTCTAAGTGCTCCCTCAGTGTCAGTTATTATGAACATCCATCTTCCCTGCCATTGTACTACCACAGCTCTCTGATCCATTCACTTCCTCCTCATGACAGCTCCCTATTTCCTATCCTTCCAGTACCTCTCCTCAGAGAGTTCTCTGTCCTGGTCTAGGGCTGAACCCTAGTGCTAATTCATTCACCTTCAACCCCCTCTCTTCAACACTAACCCCAGATCTTGTCTGTTAATAAATGAATTAACAATGTAATACTAAGATGAGCTGTGCAGTTTGCATCAGTTGTATACTCTTTGAAAATTTGAACCAATTCTTTAAAAAGAATCCTTCTCAATTTAAGAAAAAGTTTTAAAGTTCTGTGTTTTCCAACAAATGCTATCTTTACTTTTTAATGCTATGTATATTTCTTGGAACTTCACTTTTCAGAATTGATCTCAGTGAAACATAGTATACTAATCAAGTTCAATTTCTATTACATTTCAAAGTTTTTGTTTGTTTGTTTGTTTGTTTTATGGAGTCTCGCTGTGTCGCCCAGGCTGGAGTGCAGTGGCGCGATCTCCGCTCACTGCAAGCTCAGCCTCCCGGGTTCAAGTAATCACTTTTCTGCCTCAGCCTCCTGAGTAACTAGGACTATAGGTGCCCACCACCATGCCCAGCTAATTTTTTTTTTTTTTTTTTTTTGTAGTTTTAGTAGAGACAGGGTTTTGCCATGTTGGCCAGGCTGGTCTCAAACTTCTGACCTCCGGTGATCTGTCTGCCTCGGCTCCCAAACTGCTGGGATTGCAGGCATGAGCCACCGCACCCGGCCTGCCTCTATATATTGCTGTGTACAAATACATCTGCATTGTTTCAAACCCTTGCACTCACAAGGCTCCGTCTGCTATAAGTACTTTGTACACGCCCTTTCCTCTTTCCTAGAACCTTCTTCTATCTCTCTGGCCTAGTTAACTCCCATTCACCCTACAAATCTCAGCTTTTATTTTCTTCCTCACCCAGTCAAACCTTCCACATTAAACCACTGCCTCTCATGGAGAGCACTTGTCACAATTGCAGTGTTAAATTTGTTCAAATAATTATTTGATTAATACTTGCTTCTCACCAAAGACTACATTTCCATGATTGTAGTAATCCTTTTTATGTTCACCCTTGTATTATCAGCATTACCATGACTCCTGATTCATAGTAGACACTTAATAAATATTTGCTGAATGAGTGAGCAAATGAATAAATAAATGACAAATGAGCATTTCTGACAAGCAATTCTTTGTTTTCCTTTTTCTATTCTAGTGTTTATTGGCATATTAAAGTGATGTCTTGGGCCACATTTGATAGGGTGGGAGTTCCTAGTCTAATCTCAAATATGCTGGACATATGTTATAGTAGCATATTAATAAAATATGAGATGGGCCTACTAAACATTTCTAGTATGGCTTTTGCACAAGAACACACAAATATGCTTATGAATTTTAACTTAGAACTCCAAAGAGACCTGTGTATAAATGGATACTTAATATATGATAAAAGTGGCAGCAGATAGCATGAAGAAAATAAGGAATTATTTAGTGGTGGCATTGGGAAAACATTCATTATTGGAGAAGAATAAAATTGGTCCCCTACACAACCAATTTTATATTTATACATATGCTGTGGTGGAAGACACACAAAGTTAATGAAAAATAATACATGAGAACATCAGTGTTACCCAGAGGCAGGAAAAGAGTTTTGAACTAAAACCTAAAAAGCATATACCATATAGGAATAAAAAAATATATACTTGATTACATTAAAATGCAGGCTTTCATTTGACAGAGGACACATAAATAAAGTTGATAAACAGATGATGGATTGGGAGAAGACGTTTTTCATGACTAAAACAGATGAGAGAATAATATCTAGAAAATACAAGGATCTCCTCCATGTCAACTAGAATGTGGCAGAACCATAACAGAAAAAGATAGGCAAAGAGTATTACGAGGCATACTGTTACAACAGAGGAATCTGAAGCCTACCAAGTATATTTTAAGAAATCTGCCGGGCGCGGTGGCTCAAGCCTGTAATCCCAGCACTTTGGGAGGCCGAGACGGGCGGATCACAAGGTCAGGAGATCGAGACCATCCTGGCTAACACGGTGAAACCCCGTCTCTACTAAAAAATACAAAAAACTAGCCGGGCGAGGTGGCGGGCGCCTGTAGTCCCAGCTACTCTGGAGGCTGAGGCAGGAGAATGGCGTGAACCCGGGAGGCGGAGCTTGCAGTGAGCTGAGATCCGGCCACTGCACTCCAGCCTGGGCGACAGAGCGAGACTCCGTCTCAAAAAAAAAAAAAAAAAAAAAAAAGAAATTTGAGAAAGGCACATCAAAGTCATAAAATATCTTTCTATACTTATTTGGCAAAAACTAGGAAGCTAATAGTAAATGTTAATAGGAATGTGGATGTTTGGTGCATTGTTGGTAGAATTATAAATCTGATCAAACGTTCAGGACAGTAGCCTAACAATGATTGTTCAACGTAATATATTAAACCCTATAGCCCAGCAATTTATCTCTTGGCTAATAACCCAGAAGAATTCTCACTGAAGTCTATGAAGGGATGCTTTGCTGTCGAGGGAGCTGGGAGCAATCTGGGTTACCATCCTTGGAAAGAAGAAAAATTATGGTGGCAGATCCACCCCATGGATCACTGTGCAAAGTTAGAACCAATAGGCTACCTACATATGGCAATATGAATGGATCTTAAAAACATAGAACCCAGTGAAATAACTAAAAATAGAGTATTTCTACATTCAATATAAATTTAAAAAGACAAAAAATCATTACACTGAACAGCAGCATTTTAATAAAAATTATATAAACAAAAACACACATTCTAAACACATTCAACTAATTTTTATGGAGGTAGAAAAGAATGAGTATGAGAAGCAAAGGTTGTGAAGGGTTAATAAGAAGAAAATATATCACAATATGTTTAAATCTCATTTATTTTAGTAAGTGGAAGAGGAAGAAATTTAATAGTATTTTGTTTTTTCCTATTAGTTACATGTCTGCTAATTAAGTATTGGTATATATAATACTTGTTTCTATCTTATAATCAGGAAGCAATAATGCAAGGAATTACTAATAAACCAAATGAGTAGAGAAATTAACATTGTTCCCAAAACAGGAAGGACTATAAAACCTGGTGGTCACATATAACCGGATAATCACCAGTGGTAAACATGTATTGCTGTTATTCAGTTTGTCCCACACAATCACCAAATAAAAGGAGGGTTTGGAGTGCATTCCAATATGATAAATGAACCAAATATTCTCTGGAGGAGTGTTAACTACACAGATTCAATCCCTCATCATCTGTTAACAGGAGATGAGTATTTTAGGTAGCCTATAATTGTAATAGAAACTAATGAGAAAGCAAGCGTTAAGTTATGTTACCAACCAAATCAATAGATTTATAATGATGAGTTAATGGGTTTTGCCACACATCTATGTGAGGTACGCAAAAAACAATATTTTGGGGAAGACATCTGGTTGCAAATAATAAATACTATGTAACAAGAGTGAACATAAAACATTTTATTTACTAAGCAGCTGTATTTTAATTATAGAAGGAAACTAATTCTGCTGATTAGTGCCTGAAGTGTTTATCACCTTGAGGAAAGCAACTAAATCTTGTGCTCCAATCAAAAATCAATTGACCCACATTCTCTAACCTCTGAAAGTCAGAGATGGTATTCCTCTTCTTTAGGACCTCCTAAGAGTATTGTCAGTCCTTGGCCGGGCGCGGTAGCTCAAGCCTGTGATCCCAGCACTTTGGGAGGCCGAGACCGGCGGATCACGAGGTCAGGAGATCGACACCATCCTGGCTAACACCGTGAAACCCCGTCTCTCCTAAAAAATACAAAAAAACTAGCCGGGCGAGGTGGCGGGCGCCTGTAGTCCCAGCTACTCGGGAGGCTGAGGCAGGAGAATGGCGTAAACCCGGGAGGCGGAGCTTGCAGTGAGCTGAGATCCTGCCACTGCACTCCAGCCTGGGCGACAGAGTGAGACTCCGTCTCAAAAAAAAAAAAAAAAAAAAAAAAAAAGAGAGTATTGTCAGTCCCAAAGTATTCAAAATAATATGAAATTCTAAGAAGATTATAAAATAAATATATCTGTAATCCCAGAAAAGTTTAAAGAAATGCAGAACTGGTGAAGAAATAAATTAACCCCTGTTGATATTCTAGAAAAACATGATAATGGGTTTTGAAATAATTTTATTTATGTCTCTCTCTCTCATGTTTAAGATATTGAAGTATTCAAAATAACCAGCAGTCTGATTGCAGTCTATGTTGTTTCAATTATCTTAGTCAACTTTATAAAGAATTTTTAAATGCTCAAGAAAAATTGTTCTTTGAAATGTTATGAATAAAATGTAGTATACATAGCTGTGACATTAGAAAGGAAAGTGTAAGAACTGTCAACAGCAGTTGGGCTTTAGGACAGTTTGATGGGGCATATGAGAGATGGAAGGGACAGAGTTTTCAGGAGCAGCTGCTTTTATGCCTAGAAGATATTAAGAATCAAAAGTGGGGAGAAACGGGAGACAAATTGTTAACTATTTAACTGTACATTTAACGTTTATTCTTCCTTTTGAAGTTTCTCAAGTTGTGAATAAAGATTTGAAACTATATCAAGTATATTTTTGTGTAGGACTTTTTTGGGAGAGCTTTGTATATGATGTTTTAAAAATATAGTTCTGTATTCAACATTGATCATATGACTGCTTGATTTTATATAGTTTATATAAGCTATAGTTACTGCTTTTCTTAGTCATTTTCTTGGTCTTCCTCCTTGTCATTTGAATACATAACATCTGCCTCTAAGATCTAAACTGGAAAAAAAAATTGATTTGAGTAGACCCTAGCCTTCTTTCTAGGAGCTTTCAGGCATTCATCTAACTACACTTTCCTAGAGAGTGGACAACATTTTCCTTCCCTTATTGCCTGATTGGCCTTTGAAACTAAAGGCAATATCTAGAGCATGTGTAACTCTAACACCCTTTTGGTGCCTTCTACAGTAATTTGTGTGGGGATCACACTTCCTAGATCACAATGTGCCACTGCTGAGTCTACTTCCTATTGTGGAGTTAGCAGTCATTAAAGACTTGTAGTAGGATAAAGACTAGTAAGATGGGGTCAGAGGAAATAGGACTTTTGCTGTCTCAAAGGAATATCTGATCAATATTGTCCTCAATGGTTTATATGAAGGAACCATTTTTTCTCTAAAATTGAAGTAACAATGAGCTGCTTCAAAAAATTTTAGTGAGATTAAATATATATATAATATGTAGCATTTATATTTATTTACATATATTTATGTATTTATGACAGTGCCTATAACATAGTAAGCATTCAATAATAATTAGCTAATCTGTATTAGCATGTATAGAACCTATAATTATTTCTAATGTGTATCAGGCAGTCATCTTACCAAGCTTAATATATCTCTACTGTCCTTCATCATCAGGGTTCAAGTGGGAACCCTATAGATGGAGAAAGGCAACCACTTTACCTGTTCCATATCTCCAACAGGAGTCAAAAGAGAGCCTCAGAAATTTCCGAACCTTTGACAAGACCTTTCTTCTCTCACCCAGCCCAGCCCTCATTGTGTCTCACTGTTATACATTTAAAGGTTATAGGACTAATCTCCGTAGGGTATTTATCCTATTTATCTCAGCCCCCAGAAGAAGTTCTGGTTCCCCAGGCATCCCTCTTCCCCTGGAATATAATTCCCTTAAGGCTCCAGACATACCCTTTGCTGACCCCACCCCAAATCTCAAAACTCTATTGACTCTTGAAGTCAGCAGCATCTCCAGCCTGGGTGACAGTGCGAGACTCTGTCTCAAAATAAAATAAAATAAAATAAATAAAAAATGAAACTTTACCTTGTTTAAGCCACTCTTATTTCTGTTATCAGCAGACTAATACAAGTCCTGGCTGATTCACTGAGATTATTTAAAAAAAATAAACAAAAAGACCACAACTTTTTATATAGCCTACAATGTGGAACAGCAGAATTTCACCTCAGTCAATTCAAACACGGAATCACCATTTGTCATATACAGCAAAATCATAAAATTATCTTTGTTCATGCTGAGCGCTCCACGATTTTCTGTTTAAACTCATCTTCACTCATTCTGAAGTCTATTCGAGTAGAGACATTAAGACAGCTTTGAACTGTGATGAACATTGATTGAATTAATTCATGGGAGAAAAGTTTTACTTATTTTTATTTGCCTTTATTTTCATTAGCTGAACAATGAGAACATATCTCAGGATACTAGAATGCAACAAAATATTAACTCTCTCAGACTTAAGGAATCACATCTACTAGATCATTTTTGTGTAGGAACACAAAACAGAAGGGTAAAAATGGAGTGCTTCATTTAAACATGCGTATATTTAGGGAAGGTATTTTTATTTAAAATTTTAATTAGTGCAACAACTAAATATTAAATCCCATAACAAACAAAACACCTGTCAAGCACAGTTATAAGGGAGAATACAATGGTGAATACAACATCATCTCTACCTTAAAGAACATAGTTTGGTTTATAAAATCAATAAACAAAATTCTTTGTAGAGTTGAAAAATTGTGGTAAATGAGTGACTTAATAAAGATCACACAGCAAGTTAACAGAAGGATCACAGTCTCCTCACTCCTAAATCGGTGGCTTTCTACACAGTCAGGCTTCTGACTTTAATTTTTTAAATTTTTAATTGAGATAGGGTCTCACTCTGTCACCCAGGCTGGAGTGCAGTAGTACAATCATAGCTCACTGTAACCTCAAATTCCTCAAGGGATTGTCCCTGCTCAGTCCCCTGAATAGCAAAGACTACAGGCACGGTACAGCTAACATTTGTAAAGATGAGGTTTCACTATATTGCCCAGGCTGGTCTCAAATTTCTGGCCTCAAGCAGTCTTCCCACTTTGGCCTCCCAAAGTGCTGAGACTACAAATGTGAGCCACTGAAGGCTTTTGACTTTAGAAAGGATGGAAGATATTATCTTCAAATGACACATTATTGTACCTTTTTTTATTTCCATGAAGTAATACTCCCTTTTCTTCTGAGGCTTTTCAGAGAACACTGGAATATCTTCAAGTCTCACCATATTTGGACTCTTCATTTATTTATTTATTTATTATTTTTTTTGAGACAGAGTCTTGCTCTGTTGCCAGGTTGCTGGAGTGCAGTGGTGTGATCTTGGCTCACTACAACCTCTGCCTCCGGAGTTCAAATGATTCTCTTGCCTCAGCCTCCCAAGCAGCTAGGACTACAGGTGTATGTCACCATGCCCAGCTAATTTTTGTATTTTTAGTAGAGATGGGGTTTCACTATATTGGCCAGGATGGTCTCGATCTCTTGACCTCTTGTTCTCCTTCCCTCGGCCTCCCAAAGTGCTGGGATTACAAGTGTGAGCCACCGCACCTGGCCCATATTTGAACTCTTAACCAAAAGAAAGTGAGTTTTCAAAGTACAGAAGGTTACCTGCTACTTTCACTGACTTATGACTTGGGTAAAACAATTATTTACATCCAATCTTTGTCCTTTCCCCATATCAGATTACATTCAACTACATATAACAGAAAACCTAAAGTTGTATGGCTTAAACACAAAAAGGTTTACTCACACACATGACCAAGTTTAGAGGCAGGAAGACTAAAGCAGATTAGAGGCTCTACAATTTATCAGGGATCCAACCTCTGTTAATCTTTTTGCTCCACTATTCTGAGTACATGGCTTCCATTCTGAAGCTCACAAAATGGCTGCCTGAGCACCAGGCATCACATCTATGTTCTAGATGGTATCTAAATAATATCTAATTATCTAGACGTTAACTAATATCATGAACCTACTGCCTGAGGTTACCTGTATTGCTTACTCCACTAAACTAATCATGTTTTTCACCCATTCGTTTTTGCTGTCTTTTTCTCTCACCTAATCACTTTTGTAGTGCTTATCCTAGTTTTATGTGCTTACAGATCTCCTGGAGATCTCGTGAAAATGCAGACTCTGATTCAATAGGTCTGAGGTGGGGGCTGAGAATCTATTTGTCTAACAAACTCTCAGGCAATGCCAATGCTGTTGGTCCACAGACCACACTGAGTATCAGAGAGCTAGCGCTGAGGTGAGGAATAGAACGACAGACATTCTCAACCTTGACAGTACATCAGAAAGGCCTGGGGAGTCTGTTAACCTACTCTATAGGTGGGTCTCATTCTCAGTGTTTCCTATATGGTAGATCTGGGCTAAGGACCAAAGTATTTGCATTTCTAGTAAGTTTCCAGGTGATGCTGAGCCCGCTAATCCAGGAATTACACTTCAAGAACGAGCAACCTTGAATTTTAGTATGGATCTCAAAGAGGTGGAAAATATGGTGGGTGTAGGACAGTAGCACATCCCTCTTGCAGGACACCTACTATGGATGGATGATCTTTAGAAACTTGGGTTTTAAGAGAGATTTTGAACTATGTAAATGTCATCCACCACTCAGTACCAAATATTCTACATCTTTTAGGGGAGGCAAAGCCAAGTAAGGAAATCCTTTCATTTCCACTTTTGATTAGAGGGCTTCTTTTAGTTTTTCTTGAACTTTACCTGGTAGAAAATAACATTAATTTTAGGTAAATTAAAACTTCACGTATCTCAAATGAAGCCTTGAGTTTTTTTAGTATTAATAATTCCACAGTATATCATTTAGAAGTCTCTAAACATAGACAAATAAAATTCCACGGTTACAGGTATCAAATTGTTGCACACCGAAAACCCAATTTTTAAAATGTTGAAATCCTATGTATTCTCAGGCAAATGCAGACCACAGGAAAACCACACTTGTCTTTCATTGTTTTTTTTTTTTTCTCTAAAGTTAGGGAATAAACAACTGCTAACTCTGTATATTGATTTATGACAGGATATTTATTTCCATCAATCAAAAAACTTACTCTAAGAAGTGAATATCTTAAAATAGTAAAAGACTTAGCTTCATAAAATACGTATTATAAATGTACTTCACACATTTGTTTTTATAATCCTTCTAATACACTTAAATTAGTCTATTTAAAATAGCTATTTAAAAAAGTTATTTTGGTTTTGGTAGTAAGGATTTGAAGTAATATATATGTGATTTTTATTTTTTATGTAAACATTATTTTTTCGAAGAGTTTTGAAAAACTCTGCTAACTTAATTTTATTGGGCCCTATAAAATACGCAAGAATCTATCCATTCTTAGTAATGTTTTCTCCTGCTATGCTTCTTTTTTCTTTTTTTCTACAAAAACAGAAAGACAAATGCAATGTCTAGTCAAATGCAACGCTCCTTCAGATTTATTAGAAAAGCAGATAAGAGAGTAGAAAAATGCAGCAATATATATTGTTTCATTGCCCTAATTTCATTTAGGTTTTTCAACTAATACAGAACTTTCATAACTAACATCCAATAAAAAGGGAGTTAGCTTTTCTGCGATAATAAAAATCTTTGACTCTAAAACATCTATTTTGAGCATTTTCTAAATAACACAGCATATGACATTTTCTGAAAGTAAAGATATGCATAGATGTCAAGTTTTATGAAATACTTTTAATAAGCACAGGAGTAAGCAGAAGTTCAGTAAAATTAGGACATGTCTAATGAAGCTCACTTATAAAATTACATTGATTTTCATCTATCTTGGTGTTCTCATGAAATTTTTTCACATGAAATATTTGAGATCTGAAACAAGATAAGAAAATTTAACTGTATATCTTCCTCAATACTGATTTAATTCTAGAAAAACCATTCATAACTATTAACTTATTAGTTGACAATTAACTGACAAGTTATATTAAATAAATTCATGAAATACAATATTTTATTAACAAATGAAATTTGTAAGCATTCTGATAGAGTGTCACACATTTTATCAATCACACAATTAACATTTAATTTTGGGAGTAAACAGAATGATTTTGAATTGCCTAACTAAACCAAAAGTCAAAGTTTCTCTGAGCTAAACTCTAACGATATTTTGAAAATATTTTAAATAGCCAAAACTGGTTAATACAAATTTATTTCCCAAATTTCTAATAATTTTTCTAATGCTTTTAAAGTATCTTCTCTTGCTAAGATATCTACCTGTGGACATTAATTATTACATTTTTGAGTGTAGGTACAAATTGTTCTTGGAGCAATTAAAAATCATTGGCTGAAATTTAATTTACATATGTTCGGTTGTCTTCATATTTCTTTTCACTTGCTTAATTATGGAAAAGAAAATTTATATCTGAACATAAAAGTACATTTAAAGTTAAGGTTCAGTTAATGATTTTTCATTGCTCCAAGAACATTTTGTACCTACATTCAAGAATGTAACTTATGATAAATGTCCAAATTTATATTTTAAAATTTTAGAACTGATATTATCATCAGAGCAAACTGTGCATCAGAAAACGAAAATTGCATGACCATAGAAATATTTTATAATGATTATACAAATTGTATATTATGGATACCCTGTAAAATAAAACCTGATTTATTAAAATCACTTTTTCTTTTGATCCAATATCCAGTTTCATATCAAGAAGCACCTTTAATTTGGAACTGAGAATAAGAAGACTAGTCCCAACATTTTTTTAAAAGCCACTCATTTTTAAAAATAGTTAACTAGTTAATAGATTTTTTTAAGTCTTTGTGTTTTCTGGATGAGAAATTTCCATACTGTTATTGTTTATAGATTTATAGAGTTTGCCACAAATGGCTATGAAAATGCTATTTAAATATATAGTTTCTTTTTAGATTAATAAAATATACTATCCTGTTAAAATGTTTTACATTCAAAATTATTTCTGAATGTGTGCATTCATTTTTTCATTATTCCACAAATGTTTGGTAAGTGTTGCAGTAATAGATTTCATTTTTTCTCTTTTTTTTTTGAGACAGAGTTTTGTTCTTGTTGCCCGGGCTGGAGTACAATGGCACAATCTCAGCTCACCGCAACCTCCGCCTCCCAGGTTCAAGCGATTCTCCTGCCTCAGCCTCCCGAGTAGCTGGGATTACAGTCATGCACCACCACGTCCGGCTAATTTCTTGTATTTTTAGTAGAGACGGGGTTTCTCATAAACATTCTAGTCCCTAATTCTGACTGCCCATTTTCTTAAAGTAACTATAAATTTAGGTTGAGTCTTAACTATTAATACAGATGGTAATTCAATTTTGGGCATATTCAAGGTGCTAATCTCTGTATATCAGAGTTGCAGCCTAATGCCATCAGGGCTAGTTGTCCAAATGCTTGGAGATGGCAGGTGGCAACTACAGATAAGGTGGGCCTATGCCAAACTCAAGAGTGAATGTTTTTGCTAACGTATTTATGTTTTTAAAATGTTAGTAGTAAGCCATATTGAGCAAATGAAACATATTTGTGAGCCTAAGTCAACCCAGGAACCTCGGGGTTGTAATTCTTTCATGGAAATCTTTTCAGGTAATCTTCGTAAAATCTCTGCCCCTCAAGTTTGCTGTGAGCTTGTTCTGGTCCTTATCTTTCCAATAATCCCAGAAGTTGAAGGGACCTGATAACAAATCCACATGGGCAGAGGTCCAAGGACCGAGCTCTGAAGGATCCTGAAAGAAAACAATGCTGGGAGCACTGCTCTGAGGAGTACAAAAGTGTAAAAGAGAAATGAGCTTAATCACCAAACTGAAGACTGCACTGACGAATACTTAAAAGTCCTTTTTAAACCACTCAGGTGGAGAGAATGCAATTATCTGGCCCCAAAGAAAATATTTCTAAGAACATAATTCTCCCCAAGATTTTGAAGAAAATATTTAATTCATACATCTACAACACAAATTCATCTTTCATTGGCCTCTATAATACCCGGCTTTCCCAAATGTTCTTCCACAGCACAAAAAGTAACATCAGTTTTCAAATACAAGGTGCAAGAAAGTATACAGTACAGTCATGACTAGGGCAATATATACATGCACCTAAAAGAGAATTAACAAACAAAACCTTGATTTCTAGAGAACACGGAAGTTATACCAGACAAGGAGAATGTAGGGGAATCTCATATTTATAGTACCCTTACCTATACATGATGAAGTTTACCTCCATAAACAAAAACATTAGCAGATGCTGCTAACATTCTGCATGTAATAAACTCCTACTTATGCATCTGTGGATATTACACTGTTAAAAGGCACATTTATTTCTTGACGCATGTCTTTGCTAATGTCCTAAATTTGGGTTCCAGTTGATCTAGAAACTCCAGTCCCTCTTCTTCCTGCCGGTCGCTGCAGCACCCTACTGAGCCGGCCAGAGAACCTTTGCCTTCATAGTTATACGAACGAACGTAGTCTTCACAATGTTTATGCTCCTCATCTTGTCCACACAAATACACCTTCTGTATCAAAAAAGAGCACATTTTATTATTTTTTTAAAAAACACCTAAACATATTAGCAGAAAAATGATGTCTTTGATTTACCTTTTACTGTTTAATTTTTAATCAGAGTGTGTCCTCTAATCGATTCCTATATATAAAAAATGCACAGGATTGGTCTGTATTATAGTCACTCTTAAAATATAGCAAATAAATAAATGCTTCTAGTGAGCACATTTAGAAAAATTAAGACTACACGTATATCACACAACTCATTTATAATTTTCCATTTGAACATAAAACATGTATATTTGAAATTTATCTTTGTAGCTTCTTCACATATTTGAAGAAAACCAATATAGGCTATGATTCCTATGTTTATACACTACTATATAACTGTGATAGTGTAATATATTAAACTGGCTAACATCAAACCTATACTGATTAATCTGAACATAAAACAAAACAAGGAACTAAAACTCAAAATAAAAGCTCAACAATTTATCTGGTTGATTTTGATAGCCAGGACTTCATAACCACACAAAGAACTCAAGCACACTGAGAAATGTTTGTAATTTATGATCCATTCATTCCTATATAATAAATATTTCACTCTAGGTGGTTTTTCTGTTAATTTTTAGGGAAGAAGCTGTCAACTTTTTATCCTTTGTAAACACATCTACATATGGCACTCCTAGATAAACTTTCGTAAACTGTTTCTCTTTGGGTTTAAACCAGACATCCACATCTATGATAATCCAACATTTAAAAGATGTTGACTTCCAGGTATATGAGGAGTAAAACTTTTGGGAAATTCTGATTTATAACTAGCATTTAACTTCCATGTAATATGACCTCGAAGACAGTGGCACTTACTTCGCCAAGCCGAGGTTGGGTGAAACTCTGCCAGTCTGTGTATGCGTATCTGCCAGTATCTCCCTGCCCCACTCCCTTGACAGACTCCAAGGTCTGATGTCCACCTCCTTTGCTGGAATCCAAAGTGTAGCCTCCTTTGACCATCTCAAAACTTTGCTGTGTTTTGATTCCCTGGCCACCAACAGTACCAACAGACATGCTTGTGTCACAAATGTTGGATGTCTGCATGGGGAGTCTAATATTTGCTTCCTGAAAGTAAAATTAGAGTGATAAAGTGAATTTGAAAAATGCAAACTAACCACTCATTTTCATTTTTTTCACCATAGGCAAATCACTTGCCTGCTGTGCCTCTCTGTTCCTCACACATAAAATCAGAATAATAGTATCACAGGTGTGATGGGTTGAACTGAGTCCCCTAAAAATTCATATGTCCTAACCCTCAGTGACTCAGAATGTGAACTTATTTGGAAATAGGGTCATTGTAGATGCAATTAGTTAAGATGAGGTTATATGGGATTAGAGTAGGTCCCTAAGTTAATACGACCAGTATCCTTATAAAAAGGGGACATTTGGACACAGACATGTACACAGGGAGAACACCATATGAAGATCTAATTTACACTGCCATAAGCCAGGGAATTGGCAGAAGCTAGGAAAGGGTCCTGGAACAGATCTCTCCCCAGTTCCTTCAGAGGGAGCATGGACCTGCCAACACCTTGATCTCTGATTTCTAGTCTCCGGATCTGTGAAACAATCCTTTTCTCTTGTTTAAGTCACTCAGTTTGTTGTGACAACCCTAGCCCTGTAGAATTGGGAGGTTTAAATGATTTAAAACATTGAGGACACTTGAAATTCTGCTTAGCATAGTAAGTGCTCAATAAACATTAGTGATATTATCACTGACATTGTTGTATAATAATCTGTCATCATTTGTTCACCATACAATTCAAAGGGATGTGAAATCTGATTTACCGTTACTTCTTCTCCAGGTCCTTCAGTATTTGATACAATTAAATTTTGCTGGGCTATGTCTTCTGGAAAACATTTCTTGACTGTTCTCTTAGCAGTGACACAGAAACATGTAAACAGAATACCTAAAAAGCAAAAAAGATCAAAGTAAAACACAGACATTAAATCATTTGATTACATGATTTTTTAAAAGTCTTCTTGCATATGTCTCAAAAAATTCATTCCACAAATTGAGTTCTTTAGGTCACAAGATTTAAAAACAGAATATTTTTAAAATGTATTTATACTATTTGTAGCTTAAAGAGATAAATAGTACTCTCTTTCCAGGTCCAGAATTAACTTATGTGTGTCTTTTATTTCTTCTACATTGAAATGGTAACTTCATCTAACTGAAGTTTAAGATAGCATCATTAGTAGTTAAAATCACACAGAACACACTTAAAGGGCTTAGAATAACAAGACGAAGAACATTAGGCATAAATACAAACAAGAAAGGCAATTACATAAAATTGGTGTCCAGTTTCAAAAGTGTACATCAACTAATAAAGTGCTAAGAGGAATATCCAGTTTAATCTGAAACTCAGATCAATGAATTAGGATACAGTAAAGATTATAGGAAAAGTTCGTAAATGCAAACGGGTTCTTTAGAGTCAGAGGAGAGAGTAAGAAAAAGAAAAGGAAAGGAAGAAAGAAACAGAAAGAAAGAGAGAGAAAAAGGCAGACTTAATTAAGCGTGGACAATATTTCTATTACTTTTGTACCTCCAAATAACAGTTTGCAAAATCTTAGCATCCTTTGCCTGTATTGCTTTTCCTCAGTGGCTCACGTGACCATTTTCCACTCATGGAAGTCTTACGATGATGCTAAATCACTTCATTAATAATATGGAACATAAATATCTGAGTAAATTTTGGAATAGCTCTGTTTTCACAAATTCTTTTTCTATGTGTGTATTCCCTACATAAACATGGCCGGTTCAAAGACTATATTATTTTATATGGATGGAATCTTAATAGTTTTATCCAGCTTCTTCATTTTACACATGGAAAAATGAGTTCAAAAAAGAGGAAATAATTTACCCACTGTCTCACAGATAATTATTGAAGAACTAAGGCTACCACCTCTGAAACTTACTTTAAATTTAATCTGCTGTTACTGATATGTTTCTTCTATCACTCAAAGCGCCAAGACATAATATAGATACAATTTTTTTTTTTTTTTTTTTCTGAGACGGAGTCTCGCTCTGTCGCCCAGGTTGGAGTGCAGTGGCCGGATCTCAGCTCACTGCAAGCTCCGCCTCCCGGGTTTACGCCATTCTCCTGCCTCAGCCTCCCGAGTAGCTGGGACTACAGGCGCCCGCCACCTCGCCCGGCTAGTTTTTCTGTATTTTTTAGTAGAGACGGGGTTTCACCGTGTTAGCCAGGATGGTCTCGATCTCCTGACCTCGTGATCCGCCCGTCTCGGCCTCCCAAAGTGTTGGGATTACAGGCTTGAGCCACCGCGCCCGGCCTACAGTATTTTTAAAAGAACACATTTCCCAGAGGCTATTAATATAAAAAACTTCCATGTTTTAAAAATATTAGATAAAATTTTAGCTAACACATTCTAGATAATGATAATATACTTACATAATAACAATACAGAACCCAACACCATAGCAAGAATAGCCCATCTTCCAAGTATTACATTTGGTCTAACATCTCTTGCACTTTTATCGTTCATTCTACACTCAGATGGAGTTGAACAGTCACATACTCTCACTGTTAACACATGTGTTGCAACTAAACCGTGCCTGTCTTTTATTTGAATAGGCACAGAATAAGAGTTATAATCAAGATTTTGTCGTTGGCGAAGAATGGCTGTTTTACCTAGGGAAAAAAAGAGAGAATATATACAGATAGGATGTTTAGATAGCAATATTATTCTTACTTGATGTTCTCAGTGGACGGGAATCAATTTAGAATATAAACCCTAATTTTTCGTTTTTTTTTTTTTAATTTTTGATTTCTCAGAAGAGCCAGAAAAGTAATTTATGTTGCTTTATGCTGATATTAAACTAATCTATACTTAATATGCTGCTCAAATGTTAATTAGAAAGGGACTTACATGTTTTCTTAAAGGATATTCAGAACAAGAGTCTAAGCTCACCATAATGGCATCAATTTTTTTTTTTTTTTTTGAAAAACAAGGTATTGTTGTTTTTAGGGTTAATAAAATAATTTCCTTAAATAAATGTATATTTATTATGATAAACTAAGGTGAAAGGACCATCACCAATCTGAAGTCCCTACTGACTATAACATTTAGCATAATTACATACCATCCTTTTGTTCTAGATTCCAGTTTTTACTGGCAGAGTTATTCAGAAAGAATTGAAAAGGTGGTCCATTTTCAGGTCCATCTGGATCTACAGGTTCCAGAACAGCAAAATCCTTATTATTCTGACAAATGGTCACTTCTTTATCAATTTGAGGTGGGTGATCATTGTAATCATCCAAATGAACTACTAATGTTCCAGTGCAAGATCGGCCAACTAAGATAAATTAAAAATAGGTTATTTCTTCACATGAAAATGCATTTATTTTCAACAATTTATAAAATACACAGTTGACATCTGCTTTCTACTAGCTGTCTGAGCTTGAGTTTGTATACATGCTTCCCGGATTTCAAACATCAAGGCTACAAAATAGGGACACGTCATTTTTCTTTGAAGACTAGGGCTGAATCAGGTAATTTCTTCAGGTACTTTTCAGAATTAAAAGGTATGAGATTATGAAGAAGGTCACTACAGAATGACCTGTTGAAAATCAAATGGATGTCTTAAATCCTTCTTTATGCGGCGTATGTATTCATCCTTTTACATTTGGTTATCAATCACTTTCTCGGCTTCCTCATTGCATCATATACTTTTTGCCCAAACCTTGAAAACGTCTTTAGAAATGCACTAGGTGTTTCCCTTCCTGTCTGCTTTGTAGGTTGCCACTCCTAGGAATACTTTTCTCCTCTTCTTTGCCAGGGAACACACTATTATCTTCAAGAATCTACTCAAATGTCACCTCCTCATGAAACTTGTGACTTCCACAGACAATGGCAGCCATATTCCAGTGCTTCCTCAGAACCCTTTGCTAATACCTTGGCTCACACACTGAACTGCAAAAATAGCATAGTAAGTTGTATTCACCTTGAGAGCCTAGTGATTTGCCCAGTACTTCCCAGCTAACTATAACTTTATACTAACACATTGAACATAATGCAGTTCCTATTTTAACTTTATACTAACACATTGAACATAATGCAGTTCCTATTTTTATACTTGAAAACGTTGAATTGAATAAGCCAGAAAAATAAGTTTTCATCTCTGCCCTAATGCCATTCATATGTTCTTGACAACAGGAACTGTCTCATACTCACCTGTTGATTGCCACTATTAATGGCCTAAGACTTCACACATAGTATTTTTAGTTAAAATAGTGCCCATTATATGTGTTTAAGAGATAATGAAATTCAGAAACATGTCAAATCCCACCATTTGTCAAAGGATAATAAACTATAATAAATGATAAGATATCAAAATTGAAATAAACAGAAAGGTAATTGATGCAGTTTTTCATGTTTTTGCTTTAAATATTGGTCCACATTCTGAAACACGTCTGTTGAATTTATCATAAAGACTACTATAACTCCCATGCAAATATAATTTATTTTTCTTTTTAATTTGAAATAACCCTGAGTCATATCATGTAGTGTATTTCAGGAAAATTTTTTTCTGGTGAATAACTACAAAATTAATTTATTCAGTGATTTTTAAACTAATTGTTTAAATAAACTAACTACTATTTATGCTTATTTTAAAACTATCTGAACAAGTTTAAAAATATCCAGAAATAAAACAGAGATATAGCTATTAGGAGAAGAAATGTACAATAGCATATAAATACTTTGAGACTGCCAGAAAACAGCAAATAAATTTGAATATAAGTAACAACTTTAAAATCAGCAAACTAACAAAGAAATGAATAATGTGAAAAAGAGGGCTTTATAAAGTAAAAAATTTAGTTACATGCACTACAGATGAGTTGATATATATAGTATAATTTCACCTTTTAAAATTTAAGCAGAAAGCCTTTCTCTTTGTAGAAAAATGGTGAGAAAACACACTTTAAAAATCCAATAAAATGTGGTAATTATAGGAATATAAATCAAGATTTATTTAATCACATATTCAACCAACATTTATCCCATAACTTACTCTTTTCTATTGCAGTCTCTGTTTTAAGCATGTTGATAAAAACAGAGTGAAAGATGCTTGAAACTATTTACATGGAAGGCAATCAAAGCTAAAGCTGAGAAGGTCTTAGAACAGGGGTGTCCAAAATTTTGGCTTCTCTGGGCCACACTGAAAACAGAATTGTCTTGGGCCACACATAAAATACACTAACACCAATGATAGCTGATGAGCTAAAAAATATATGTTGCAAGCAAATCTTATAATGTTTCAAGAAAGCTTGTGAATTTTTGTTGGGTCACATTCAAAGCCATGCTGCGCTGCATGCTGCCTGCAGGCCACAGGTTGGACAAGCTTGTCTTAGAAGATATCAAAAATTATAAGAGGTTGATGGTTAGTTTTTATTTTACCCCTGGGAAGAGCTAAACAGCCAAAAATAAGTAATTACTGATAATAGCTGAGCATGGTGAAAGGTCATTGGGTGCGTTTATTACTTCTAAAACTTACCATAAATTAAGCACATAAGCAAATGCCAAGTATAAATAAGTAAGAAACATCACAAACACAGAGCTAGAAAGTACACCTTGGGTTAACTAAAAATCTTCATAACACTTCAACAGCAATTCTGAAAAGCAGTAGTTTTTTCATTGCTACTCAAATGTTTCAGTAACTAGAATCACTACATTATAAATCAGCCTATTCTATAAATTTTAAAATTGTTAAAATATTTAAATTTTTACTTACTAAGCTACAATATGCCTCCTAATAATTTCCTATAATTTGCTCATGTTCTTTTTGGACTATCCATGCAAAACGTTTGCCACTTCTACATGACAACCCTTAAATATTTGTTATCTTAAGAAAATCCTTTCTGCAGAAGGGAAGAATAAAGAAGCACTTAGTAAATGTTTAATCTCAATTTTCTACATTAAAACCAGTTTTTCCAAGTGCTAATTATGTCCCTAGAATTGTAAAGCTTTTTGTAGTGAAATTTATAACCTGGAGATTCATAGGACTCTCAAACAACAAAGGAATGACAAATATCAGCACCTGCACTGTGTGTACGTATACCACATTTTCTGCCAGATACTTGGAAAGGGATGGTTTACAAAGAAAAACAGTCTTTCTACAAAATTGAACTCATAATTAATCTCGTTAAGAGAACAGGATATACATGAGAAACAATGAAAGCAGCCTTTTCTACAGAAGCTACACCATATATGATAATTGTTATTCCCAGGTCAAAAGGTGTTTAGAGAAGAACTGAATCCAGACTAATGGAAACAATCAAAAACCTTGTCATTGCCATTTATTTGAAGAAGTTAAGGGACCTGAATTTCAGACAGGAGGAGCAATGCTACTCTAGGTGGAAGGCATGTAAAACAGTGCTTTCTCGACTGACAGCCTGACTGACAGAGGATTGACACAAGAAAGAAAGTTGGATTCTAAGAAAAGTAGAAGAATACCTAGATTATCATCCAGGAATATTCATGAGCATCAGAGCAAAGTGTGTGTGTGTGTGTGTGTGTGTGTATTAAAGTTCAAAGAAACAAAATCCTTCATATCACTATATGGTTTTTCACTAAAATGTGTAACATCCTTATCTTTACTTTTTCTTAAGCACACCCAGGTTATCTTATAGCCATGGAATATAAATTTGTTAAAGTTTGCTTTTTATTTTCTTACACTATGATGACTGTGCTTATAGACATTGTCTTTTAGCACCAAAAAACAAAATTAATTTTTAAATACTGTGTTCTCCATAATTTTCTCTGCTTCAGACATTATTTTATTTTTAAAAAATTACACCTCTGCATTTCTGTAATCTCTTCTCTTTCATCCTTAATCTGAGCAGCTCTTAACTGATCTCCACTTCTGATAATATCCGTACATTCTTTATGAGGAAAGTTCTCACACCATAGAATCTCTTGTGAAAATATAATAATTCTATAGTTGATATCATGTAAGAATTTGGCCTTATCTTAACATTCTTAATTTCCATGTCAGCTTGTCTAATACTTAGAACTTAATAGACAAACCAACAGTTGCGGAATAAATGAGTAAACATAAAGTATTCTTTGCAATCATAGAAAAAAATAGGGTATAATATCTGAGAACACATTGTTTGCATTTTGTTATAAAAAAAGTCAAAAGGACAAATAAATAAGCATGAACATTTTCACTACTGCCAACTTGTGTTAATTACCATGGAATTTGATATGTATTTATTAATACATTCACCCATTCCTTCTAAAGAAATGCAATAGATGCAGTAAAAAAAACTATAGCATTGCTGTTTCAGCTAGTTTGTGTCGAACATCCAGCATATGCAGATAAAAAGAGTGGAAACCTTCTTGGATTAGGCACGTAGTCAAAAGAATAGGCTACGTTATAAAAGCCCAAGTTCATTTATCTTTATTATTTATGGCAATTCGCCACAATTTATGGTAAATTTGTCATCAATATGATAAAATGAAACAGTGTAGCTTCTACTTATATTTTTATCATCCTTTTAATATGTTTCCCATATTTTTATGATGTATACATTAATAGAGTAGAACATGTACATAAATACATATGATAGCAAATATTTAAAAACATTCATAAATATATATTTAAACATACTAACAAGTGGTTTACTGATAGAAATGTGTATGTTCAAAAGAAGTTCCAGATCACTACTTTACTATATTTGGAGGACATTCTTTACAGAATTGATTCTAAAATTGACCTTGGTAAAAGATTGTAAACCACCACAAAAGACTTAAGTCATTGTTTGACCATTCCTTTATAAAATAGGATAAATGATTCGTTCTCCATTAAGAGAAGCTCAGAACAAACTTACTTTGAACCCACCTGTTTTAGGTGTGTTGAACCCTTTCAGCAAGCTCAAATCATAACGTATCTAAACCTGTACTTCTGAAAAAAACGGTGATCCTTGAGTATGCCACCATTTCCTCAGCAGAAATTAATAATATAGATCATCTTTTAAATCTTAGACCTTAATTTTAATTGTGATGCAATTACATTTAAATTTATTGTGATATAATTAAGCCTTAAGCTTTGGTCATTCACTACCTCATAGCTTTGCATTATAGATGCACTGGAGCCAAAACTGGGTGATCTCCAATAACATGAATAATAATAATGCAAACACTGTTTGAATTATGTTTTGTCTAGAAATAAACAGATTTCACCCAAGGTTTCCTTAAAAACATATTCTATATTTATACTTTGTCTGTAGAAAATGGCACTCACCTGCATCCACTGCAACAACTGAAATATTGTATTGGTTGTTTTTTACAAATTTGGATTCTCTATCTAGTACTTTTAAAGTTCTCAAGTCGCCAGTGTGTTCATTAATTTCAAACCAGTGATCTTCATCCCCTAACTTCTGATACCTAATTTTTAGAAATCAAATATAAATGGTCAAATCAAAGAAGGGACATGATCTTAAAATCTGTCATTTTGAAAATACAAGAAACATTCCTAATTTTAAAATCAATTTACATAACAATTAAAACTAAGGAGCTTTTTGAAAAGTACATCACCTTAAGCCTTCACCACTGGCTGCTTCCGGGTCCAGCGCTTTGTATCCAAGGAGTTCTTGGCCAGCTGGGAAGCCATCTTGACTCTGAATAACTTTCACTGGAGGGTGGCATTCAGGGCCCTCATCATTGTCTATAATTTTAACGGTGACAGTTGTAGTGCACATTGTAGGAGTTTGTGAGTTCGCTGCTTTAGAGAATTGTGCCTCGTTAACTACACCAACTTTCAAAATAACTTGGCGATTGACTTCATAGTTCAATGGCTGTTAAATAAGCATACCTTAATAAGTCAATATATAACATTATATATAAGGCTTCTAATTTCAAATTTTTCTACAAAGAAATATCATTTTTACATTTAAAATGTAACCCAAAGTTAGGGCTAACACAGTTAAAGACTAATAATTAGCTTCCTAAAGTGACAAACATTGCCAAATGCAAAATTGTTGATTCTTGGATTCAACCCATTTTTCTTCTCATTTTTCTTTTGGAAGATCTTGCCTTCAGCCTTTTTGATTTTAAGTTTAAATATTAACAGAAATGCAAGATAAGTGTATGAAAAAAGTCAGATGATTTCATTGCTTATTATATGGGATAACAGTGACTACTAAATTGTCTTCAAACTAAGTATATAAAATAATTAGATAGAAAGTTGGCTATAATACAGCAGTTACTCTATGCCTGAGTCAAAAGATAGAATGATATTTAACAGCACCTTTTCAAAGCACATTAGATTTCAGGCTGTT
This sequence comes from Macaca mulatta, assembly GCF_049350105.2. NCBI lineage: Eukaryota > Metazoa > Chordata > Mammalia > Primates > Cercopithecidae > Macaca > Macaca mulatta. Next base: position 61,355,322 of record NC_133423.1, on the reverse strand, counting down.
CAGTTCCTGATGAAAGCGCTTGGTCCTTAATGTGATTGGCTGTGTCCCCACCCAAATCTCAACCAGATTTGTATCTCCCAGAATTCCCACCTGTTGTGGGAGGGACCCAGGGCAAAGCAGTTGAATCATGGGAGCCAGTCTTTCCTGTGCTATTCTTGTGATAGTGAATAAGTCTCACAAGAGCTGATGGGTTTATCAGGGGTTTCTGCTTTTGCTTCTGCCTCATTTTTCTCTTGCTGCTGCCATGTGAGAAGTGCCTTTTGCCTCCCGCCATGATTCTGAGGCCTTCCCAGCCATGTGAAACTGTAAGTCCAATTAAACCTCTCTTTGTTCCCAGTTTCAGGTTTGTCTTTATCAGCCACATGAAAACAAACTAATACAGTCCTAAACTGAATAATTAGAAATAATCCTAAAACAACATTTAAAGGGTGAAAAAAATAAATAAGTAAAGGGGGAAAAAACCTGCAACCAGAAAAGGAAAAGAAATAAAGAAAGAAAAAGTAGATAGTAAAATAATTAAAGAATATTTTCTAAAAATCTTATCAGGAGAACACAATGTCTGCCTGAACCTTCTGAGGACTTACATTGTCTCTAAGAAATTAATGAAGGAAGCTATGTAAGAAGTTAGTGAGAGCTATGGATAGATGGACTAAAAAAAAAATTAGGTCCAGTTAAAGTAATCATCCTAGAAACCAGTAATTGCAATTAAATTTTTAAAATCCAAAGCAATGGCTACCTGGAATACAGGGGGATTAATGGGAAAAGTTGCTGAATATTTAGTGCAATAGTCTCTCTTGCAGAATACATCATAGAAAGGCAAAAATAAAATATAATATGAACATGAAAGGAGTTGAATAGTTGAGGCTTGATTTCAAATGTGATTCTTCCATTTTATTCTTTTGTGTGTTCTTATAAAATACAAATTTGGACAAGTGAGTGTCTAAGACCCCTTCTAAAGCAAATAACTGGTTCAGTATTGAATATTTCTCTGTCTTGGTTTTCTTCATATAAAGAACAATGAGTTTTGTACCTGACATGACTTTCTTCTACAAGAGAAAATTAGGGTAAGAGAATAAGAAAAAAAAAAATTTATATAAACCAATATAAATCATTTGGCCTTGCATTGCAGTATTCTAGTCATATACACATAAGAATTATCTCTTAAAATCAGTGCATGAGTTAGGATATTTTAAAGCATAGCGTGATTATTTTATTTGTTTACCTTGACAACACACAACACTCCTTCATTTGTATTTGGATCTGTGCTAATTTTGAAGTTTCCATTTTCATTTCCTTGTAGGATTGTGTATACAGCCTTTGAGTGAGGAGTGTTTGGCAAATCCTGGTCCTGTACCTTCATTCTTAAAATCTCCACGTCAATTCTGTTTTCTTCTACTTCTGTAATATACTGAAAGAATTGTCCCTTATTATTATCAATTTACAACTTTGACAATGTGGCTTTATATTCTAAAACATCTATTTAAAGAAAAAATAAAGCGATGTGAAAAGCTGCCCTCAATATATTGGGAAACATTTTACAAATTGAATGCGTAGCTTAGTTCTTTCCTCCTATTCATATCTTTTCCATTCTTCAAAGGCTACTCCAAGTCTTACCTTCTGAACTTCTCTGAGATAATTTTCCTAATCATTCTAGAACTCAGATTTGTCCCTTCTCTGAACCTCCACAATATTTACAGTCTATCGTCTTCCATGTTTACACAGTAAGCACTTAATAAATGTTTTACGCTAATATATTAAACACTGAGTACTTGTAGGTAATTATAACATATGTTGGCTTCTAATTTCTGGAAGAATTGTTTTCACACCAATCTTTCCAAATGTACTTTTGATTCACTTGCAAATCTTTAGCAGAAAAGTTTTCCCTTTTTTTTTGAGACATTAAACAATAGCCCTCCACAAAAAATATCTTACAAAATCGTAAGATATTAAAGACTGAAAGAAGTAGTAAATTGAATCTGTTAGAGATAGAAGGTGAATTCATATAGAAGGATGACAGACACTGGAACGTAATAGACCTAGATTTGAATCCTGGTTATTCCTTGTATATGGTTTATTAGTATGAGATCTTGACTTAACAGACTTTCTATTTCCTCATATGAAACATGGGTTAAAATATATCCTCATATATTGTAGGGATTCATATAATAAATTACATGAATATGTCTATCACTGTGCTTGCAAGTTTTTCCTTCTCTGACTTGTGTTCTGGAATAGATTAATGACAAAATGAAAGTTTCTTTATCAAAAGTTCAGAAAAGGAGAACCATTTCCCAAAACTATGGTCATAAAATATAAACATATATATGTACACATGTACACACACACATCTATTTTTATATATATCTTATTGTTTACTGCCTAAGGAAAAGTTTGTTCACAGTACAGGAAGAGCTTGTTTGGAGTTGTGAGCCAGCCTGTACTACTGTCTCCATAGGCTAGTTCCTTATTCATCTTAAGAAGTTGAAATGTAAAGGACACCAGAGAGAGAGCCTCTCCTCCTTCACCCTACATAAAAAATTTAATGCCAAGGCATCTGATAGCCGAGCTTAACACCAAAAAAAAAAAAAAAAGAAAGAAAAAAAAGTTGAACACATGAACACATCTAGGGCTAAGAAGAAGCTCTTCAGTAGCCAAGAGCATGGTTATTTCCCTAGCATCCAGAAATAACTAGTACTTCAATTATTTGTACAGAAATCATATTTTCTCCCTATGTTATTTGTAAGTAGCAGTTATTTAAATCAAACTGTGTGATCTCACAGAGCTACCAAATTCTAGATATGGTTTTTGAAAAAGTAGATAAATCTAGATTAATGAATAGAGAGGTATACTCACAGAAGTTTCTGTGAAAGATGGTGGATTGTCATTTTCATCCTCAAGTGAAATAGTAATTGTTCCTGTATTAAATAAACCGAAAGGCTGACCACCCATGTCTCGCACTTCCATTATTAACTGGTAAGTATCACATTTCTGGAAAAAAAAGAAAAAGTACATTAATGAACACTTTTATTTCCTATAACTTGCAATTCTCACAACCACTGTTTAGATATGATTATTGTACAAATATTCATATATGTGTGTGTGTTTGTGTGTGTGTGTGTGTGTGTGTGTGTGTGTGTATTATATATTTGAGATGGCGTCTCGCTCCGTCACCCAGGCTGGAGTGCAGTGGCATGATCTTGGCTCACTGCTACCTCTGCCTCCCAGGTTCAAGCGATTCTCCTGCCTCAGCCTCCAGAGTAGCTGCGATTACAGGCGCCCGCCACCACACCCAGGTAATCTTTGTATTTTTCATAGAGACAGGGTTTTACTGTGTTGCCCAGGCTGGTCACGAATTCCTGAGCTTAGGCAATCTGCCTGCCTTGGCCTGCCAAAGTGCTGGTATTACAGGCGTGAGCCACTGTGCCTGGCCCAAATCTTCTTTTTTACATATAATTTTGTTTAAAAAGAACATAAATAAAAGTACAGAACAAGATATTGGCTGATTGGTACAATGGAAAGGTGATGTGTCTAATATAACATTTTAAAATTTAAAGCTGCTTTATTTATAATTGCCAAAACTTGAAAGCAACCAAGATGTCCTTCAGTAGGTAAATGGGTACATAAACTGGTACATCCAGACAATGAAATATTATTCAGTGCTAAAAAGAAAAGAGCTATCAAGACTTAAAAATACATGAAAGAAATTTAAAAGCATATTACTAAATGAAAGAAGCCAATCTTAAAAGGCTACATACTATATTATTTCAACTATATAACGTTCTAAAAAAGGGCAAAAGTATAGACAGTAAAAATATCAGTGGTTGTCAGGAATTAAAGAGGTAAGAAGCCATCAATAGGAGAAGTACTACAGAAGCACAATAATCCTCAACAGGATTTTAGGGCAGTGAAACCACTCTGGATGATACTATAATGACGGATGCACGTCTTTATACATTTGTTCAAACTCATAGAATATATAGCACCAAGAGTGAACCACAATGTGAGAACTATGGACTTTAGGTAATAATGATGTGTCAACATAAGTGTATCAGTTGTACCAAATATACCACTGTGGGGCAGGATGTTGATAGCAGGGAAGGCTACGTGTGGTTGGGGGGGATAGGGAGTATATGGGAACTGTCTGTATTTTCTTTATTTTGAGACGGAGTCTCGCTCTGTCTCCCAGGCTGGAGTGCAGTGGCGCGATCTCGGCTCACTGCAAGCTCCGCCTCCCGGGTTTACGCCATTCTCCTGCCTCAGCCTCCCGAGTAACTGGGACCACAGGCGCCCACCACTGCGCCCGGCTAATTTTTTTGTGTTTCTAGTAGAGACGGGGTTTCACCGTGTTAGCCAGGATGATCTCCATCTCCTGACCTCGTGATCCGCCCGCTTCAGCCTCCCAGAGTGCTGGGATTACAGGCGTGAGCCACCACGCCCAGCCTCCGTCGGTACTTTCTACTAAATTACGCTGTGAACCCAAAGCTGCTACACCAAAGTTTATTAATTTAAAAAGTTAAGCATATTGGAGTCAGATAAAATAGTTTTTTAAAAACAAAAATAAAATAAATGTAAAGCAATTTTATCATCAACAGATCAAATCAGATTACTGATTTCAAGAGAGACCCTGTCTAATATATGGTACTTTCCCAACATCTCTGTAAGGACAGAGGACATCTCCAGATAAGTCCTAACCACAGCCTACAGAAGCATGCTGAGACAGGAGGCCAGAGTGGCCATACTGCAACATTCTCTCATTCTCAGTTTAAATGTAGTTGAATGACTGGAAAGTTAATTAATCATCATTACTTCTCTATCCAGAAAAGGTGTAGTTGTGGTGATGACACCGGTATCTGGATGTATGGAGAAATGCTTTGGATGGTCTGGGATTTGTTGTAAGATTTTATATTTCAGACGAGTATGGAGAGTGTCAGGTTCATCGAGATCTGTGGCAGTCACTTGTCCCACTGAAGTTCCTGTTTAGAAAAATCCAAAAGTGATAAAAATTTCCACTCATATAACTGAATCATAAACAAAATAAAATCAAAGCATTGCTGTAGCAAATTCTGCCCAAAACCACAAGTAGATTAGTTTTACTGTTAAGTTGAAGAATGTGAAACTGTTCTAAATGTCTCCAAGCCTCCCTTACTCAGGAACTTCAGTTAGGTAGCTCCTGTGAATAACATGATTTGTATTCTACGTATATGAGAACAGTTCCCACAGTACCTTTAGAAACAGTAGTTCTGAAATTCTTTCTCTCCAAGTTCATGGGCTATTTTTAAATTTAACTTAATTTAATTTTCGATTTGGGGGTACACATGCAGGTTTGTTACAGGGGTATATTGTGCGATACTGAGGTTTGGGTTTCTAAGGATCCCATCACCAGCGTAGTGAATGTGGTACCAAATATGTAGTTTTTCAGCCCCTTCCCTCCTCCTTCCCTCCTACCTTTTGGAATCCCCATTGTTTATTGTTTCCATCTTTGTGTCTATGTGTACCCAATGTTCAACTCTCACTTATAAGTGAGAACATGTGGTATTTAGCTTTCTGTTTCTGTGTTAATTTGCTTCAAATAATGGCCTCCGGCTGCATCTCTGTTGATGCAAAAGACATGATTTTATTATTTTTTATGGCTGCATAGTATGCCATGGCCTTTGTGTACTACATTTTCTTTATCCAGTCCACCATTGAAGGGCACGTGGATTGATTTCATGTCTTTGCTATTGTGAATGGTGCTGCAATAAACATACAAGTGCAAGTGTCTTTTGGTAGCATGATTTGTTTTCCTTTGGGCATATACCTAGTAATGGCATTGCTGGCTCAAATAGTAGCTCTGTTTTTAGTTCTTTGAGCAATCTCCAAACTGCTTTCCACAGGGGATGAACTAATTTATATTCTCACCAATGGCATATAAGTGTTCGTGGACCATTTTTGAATGGGACCTTCTCTGTATACCTTGTCTCTTTTATAACCCAACTTGATAATGTTAATTAGAGAAATACCACATCTTTTCACGTAATAACAAATATTTTATCCTTTTATACTTCAATAAATGTGATGCATTATTGATGTATACAAATAATTATTAATATATGCAAGACAAAATCATACACAGCAGTCTGTATATCATTTAGACAAGCTTCATAGTCCAGACATGAGAGTGTTAGACACATTGCATTAGCATTGTGAAACAGCAGTATTATACACACATATGTACATGGAAACAGAATGGAGGAGGCCACAGGAAATAACAACTGCTCTTGCAACATTTGAAAATAAACTAGTCAGTCTTGTTACACCCCTTAGTAGTCTTGGGTCACAGTCTGGCTGCACATAGCATCAAATCAGTTTAAATTTTTTTTTCATTTTGCTGGGAAGATATGCCAAAAAAGGCAATGTTTATGTTTTATATATCAGATCACTATTTCCATGCCATGATATATTTCTGGTTCCTTGAAAATGTATTGAAACTTTATAAAGATTCAAATTATGTACAGTTTCATAAATGCACCTGTGACACATATGTACTTGCTAAAAATATAAAATATCTTTATATTTAATATGAATTGCATTTGTCTGTTGCACATTCAGATCTGTTGTGTGCTAATCTAACCAGTTAGTTACTTTATGTATCAATTAGCTACCTTCTATATGTGGGTAGCAAGATGAGCACAGAAAGGTTTTCCTTTGAGAAGTACATGATCTCATAAAACTAGAACGTTTTATGTAGTATATCCCTGAAAGTCAAACATTTTAAAATGTTCTACATAATTGTGTTTAAAATATTAATAAGGAATTCAATGGAAGCAAAAATCTAGTGTTTTCCTAAAATTGCCATCATCCTAAGCACTGGTTACAAAACTAGACTAAAATGAAAGCTAATACCCAACAGTCATTTAATAAAAAGAATTCAGGAAAACACTGATAGTATAAGATTTTAATATAAACCGGTACTACACATACATAGCCTACAAAAGTCAAATCCTTCGAATTTCAAATGTCTGTTAAAAAATATTCCTTGACACCATAAAATAGACATTCCTGTATGTTTGGTTACATCACTATTTTTGAGTATTTTTCTTGCTTAGAAGGAAAAGTTGAATTTTCCTACGTTTAGACTTCTACATATCCTTAAGTGACAGTTGTTTAAAAACCACTGAATGAATGAATGAATGAATGAATGAATGAATGAAAAAATAACATCTTATTTTGTTGGAAGAAAAAATGATCCCTGGTCCATGTGTAAATCCCCTGTAATATTCTCTATGAATTTCTGGGTGTAGTCCGTTTTATACTGAACTACGACTTTTCCCAGTGGCAAAACTGAGCAACATTTCCTTCACTGCAGACTTTCTAAGCATGCATTGGTAAACCAAACACCAACTTCAGCAACAACCCCACCCTGGAGAGAACTGAGTCAAATAAATGCTACCAGAATTATAAAATCATGATATAAAAGAGAAAATGTGTAATATTTTATCTTATGCATCTGCTTAAATTTAAGAAAGTTTGCTCAGAGTCATTTACGGCCCTTAATACAAATGTCACATAACAACAATTCCTCATGGGAAAAAGTATGTGTAATCAGAAATACCAGAAAAAGTATAAAATGCAATGATAAAAGGTAAACATCTTTAATTATAATACTTATGAAATGTCAAATAATCTTCTTATCATGCTACTATAAAATGTGAACTTACCGGATCGGCAATTTTCAGGCACAGTAAAGATAGTCATTTTGTGTTCAAAATATGGGGCGTTATCATTATCATCTTCAATTTTGATGATCAAGGGGAGTGGGTATTCTGGTGCATAGCCATCTGCGGTTGTTGCATAGCCATATAACTGAAAGAAGGGAAAATATCATCAATGTATTCTCAAATGACAAATTATGCACAAAAGTGAGCCTAGCAGTGGGGGACAATGCAACATTAAAAAAAAAAAATCATTCCCAAAGACCCGTAACTAAGAAATGATGCAATGGAGAGATAACCCACAGATGCAGTGTCTGCCTGCCATGTGGTTTCAATCCCCTCTCGGTGTTATTGCTCATTATTCTCCCACTCTGAACACCACGCACTACAGGTGTTCTCTGAATTAACTGTACGCTGTTTTACTTGTTAGAATGCATGCAGATTTCCCCCAGTTATGTTATTAACACGTGTTTTTAAAGTTTATAAAAATACAATTCTATTATGTATAGATTTACATATACAGACAAATAAATGGACATCACAGCTATTTCAGGATAATTCAATTGTAAGTTCTTTACCTATATTTTCTCATTTTTCTATTGTAAGTATGTATTTCTTCACAATAAAAATGTTAATAAAAGCATATACATATCAGAAATTTCCTTTCAAAATGAATGCCTTGTCCGCAACAGCCAGTATGTATTTAATGTCCTTTCCCTCTAAACTCCAAATTATTCCTACACCCTCCTTACGTGGTTTGTGCATAGTAAGTGTTCAGTAAATAGTTGATGAATGGATTTTCATCACTCATGGAACCAGCTAAACCTACCCAAACTGAATTCTGCATTAACTCAGTTTTTTACCACAACTAGCTCTTCTAATTTTCCCTACTGTAACCATTTCTAAATGAACTAGGATTAAAATTCCAGGCACTAAACTCCTCCCTCTCTCTCATAAATCTTCATAATCAGTTGCCAAGTTCTAGAGATTATGGCATTTTTGTGTTTCTCATGCATGTTCTCTTTTCTATTCCCATTGCCATCATTTTCATGTGACTCCAAATGCATTCTACATGTTGACCCACCAACTTTGCTGCAGTTGTTCTGACATTCCCTGTTCCAATCGATGTAACCTCAGAAGTCAGATTTTATTGAGTTTTACAATTTTAACCACAATACTCACTAATTAAACTCTTCAGTCACGAGGACTTATAATGTACAAACATGGTTGAGAGTAATTGAACTATTTTATTATAGATAACTTTAAATTCAGTAAAATTCTTTGTTATTTATCCAGGATTATAGACCAAAATATATCCTTTAAAATTCTATCATTATATTTTCTATACCTTCCCCCCCCAACTTCCCTTATTATATCCACTGTTTTTCCTCATCAATGGTAAATAGAAATTTAAAGTTTATATTGCATATTAATATCTTGAATATTAAATCAAATAATTGATTCTTATAATATGTGAACAAGCATACTTGAAAATATTAGTAAGTCGGTAATAAAGATATAATTCCCAGGAAATATTTCAATAATCCTACCGCAAACTGTTCATATTTCTCACGGTCAATGCTCCTTGTACAAAAGATATCTCCGGTGTCTTTCTCTATGTAAAACAAATTGAAGGGTTCTTTGTCCACGCCTGGTCCACTTATGGAATAAAAGATGGTGTAATTCTGTGCAGCATCAGATTGGATCTGCAGTAATAATTTAGGAATAGAACAAATATGTCATCATGAATATTTTCAACCTAACCTCTTGTGACGGTTTATTTTTTACCACTAGCCCTCTTTCCTACTCTCCTATTCTTTCTTTCTTCTGCTTAGGTGCCCATTATCTGCCAAGTTTTCCAAATTTTTATCTGCATTTTGCATTGTGCAAAGCCAGAAATTCTGTCACTTATTTGATCTCAACTTTTTTGTCATTTGTATATCTATAACATTTGTAGAGTGATACACCTTTTCAATTGTTATTTACTTATTCTTATCTTCATTTAAATAATAGTAACAGTTTCAGTGATTTTTGAATTCTTTGGAATTGAAGATTATTTGATTAATAAAGCTAGAAGTAACGCAACTTTTCTTCCACAATTAATTCCTCAAGAATTAGAAAATTTTGACCGGGCACAGTGGCTCACGCCTGTAATCCCAGCCATTTGGGAGGCCTAGGCAGGTGAATCACCTGAGATCAGGAGTCTGAGACCAAACTGGCCAACATGGCGAAACCCTGTCTCTACTAAAAATGCAAAAATTAGCCGGGCATGGTGGTGGGTGTCTGTAATCCCAGATACTCGGGAGGCTGAGGCAGAAGAATCGCTTGAACCCGGGAGGCGGAGGTTGCAGTGAGCTGAGTTCATGCCACTATATTTCAAAATTTCAAAACTGTTCTATGTTTGCATTCTAGCTATGTAGCAGTGAGGCAATCTTACTTAGTAAGCAGAAATACAGGCCATTTTTATAAAAGATGAGTGCTAGTTTAAGCAAGAGTTGAACTATGCAAAACGTGTAGGTGTGCCTTCTGTACATTAGTGTTAACAAGTCTACCATAGTATTTTGGGGAATTTAGACATAGACCTAAGAGCATCAGAAACTCCAAATATAAAACTTGTTTCTAAATGTCTAAATATGATACATGTAAGAAAGTAATAAGATATGCTGCATCACTTCTATGGGACCCTAATTCTGGTGAATAGATGATCATTACTTGTACCATTAAAGCTCTGATTCAATATGCTGTGCAATTCAAATGAAAAGTTTAAGAACCAAAAATTTGGACACGTATAAAATCAAATAAGGTGAAATGCACCTGCTGAACGTGTTGTGGAAATGGACCCAATGAGTTCTCCATCAATGAAGCTGGAATAGGAGCCCATCGTCTCTTGCTGCGCTTGAGGGCTGTGTCTTTGGTATGTCTCTTCTTAGGAGCCTACATTTGACAAGAAACAAAGAAATGTAGCATTGCTTATCATTTTTGGAACTGTGATTTTTTACACATACATCAACAAACAGATGTAAGGGTTATACATTACAATCCCATGGCTAATCAGCAAAGTATTTCTGTTGATAAGACACACACACACCTCAGACTGCATTACGTTCCCCTGTTCTACCTATTTCTCTATTTACTCAGTTAACCACCAGGAAATGTATAGGACATTTGGAAAGACGCCACCTTGAAAAGTTATAAACCCCCCTAAAATAGACAATTTATTAATAAATATTTAACGATCAACTTCATTCCACTAGGAGTGGTACAACCAAAATCTGTTAAAACCCTCACTCTACAATACAGTCATTTATACATCTATATAGACACAGGTGAGCATTTTCGGAAGTATACTTGATTTTATATAATGTGGGGATTTTACAATGTGGATACAAAATAACATTTTTTAAGTCTTAAGCATATCAAGAGGAGTTCATGTAATCAAAAAGAATTTAGTTGGGAAGTCCTCTCATAAATAGAATCATTCAAGGTTTTATAAGACGAAATTTATTGTGGTGAATTTGCTGAAAATGAGATGTGAATTCCAGCAACTTTCTCCTTCCTGCTTTCTGAACTGATCTCTACCACTCACTGCAAGAAAATGAGCCTAGAGTCAAATATTCAAACCAGTCCTGTGGATTGGCCACACCTCCACTCTCTGAAGAGAGGGGCTCCCCTATAGAATTTTCTAGTAAGATGGGAGTAAGATTTAGACAATCTCTTCTCCTCTTTAAAGAGAGACTCAAACCTGCAATCAGTAAGAAGAGAGCCGCACTGGGTGGAGCCCACATCTCCAGCCTGAATCACATTTCGCTGAGTTTTAGACCCGCCCTTGTCTTGTCCTTGCTCCTCAGGTTGGTTTGTTCTTATTGCCAAACTTGAAATCACTATTAGAAAACTTTGATATTCTTACTTTGCTCCCCGTCTACAGAGTCATTCATCTTTATAAAAGTTTATAAATGGCTCTGCCACTCCTTAAAAGTCTAGCCTTTATTTACACTAATTGTAAGTGGAAAAGACAAACTTGTCATTCAATAGCATGGATTTTAACGTGAAAGGAGTATATAACACAAAGGACTCCCATAAGCAGATTACTGTGCTAGGCTGCTTAAGCCCTTGCCTTATACCTTGTTTTCTCTTGCTGACAGTACAACTTTTATCTCTTGTTGTTCATGTCTCTCACTACCTGAAAGGAAAATGGAAAAACTTTTCCTTTCAGAAGACAAAATGAGGTCACGTGTTGTGTAAATTGAGCCATCTTCTAGAATTCTGAAGGCAGGGTCACTGGACTGGATTAGGCTGGGCGACTTGATACACTCCTCCAGATTCACTGCAGGGAAGAAGTGTCATAGCAGTTTGTCAGATGAAACAGGAGTGGAACAAGTTTTACAGGAATGACAGCCGTGAGTTAGTGCATGAGAAGCAGAAAAAGGGAGGTTACATTTGGAATGTGCTCAGCTCCTACTACTCTAAAACGTGGGGGCCATGAAAATTAAATAATTAAATTAATGGAATCACATTTTCCACTACCTTCGTCATACATTAATTTAAGAAATAAAATATTTTCCTAGTGTCACAGATTTTATTCTCTTTCCTTTGAACTCTTAATTATCGTGTGTGTGTATAAATGTATATGTGTACAAACTTGAATTTTTTATGTCATAAATGGTATAACTGTATGATGTCAGTAGATTTTGAACTTTTTGCAATAGCTTGATAGTTAAAACTATCTTGCCAAAAATAAGAAAACTAGGTGGCTCACGCCTGTAATCCCAGCACTTTGGGAGGCCAAGGTAGGAGGATCACGAGGTCAGGAGTTCTAGACCAGCCTGGCCAATATGGTGAAACTCCATCTCTACTAAAAATACAAAAATTATCCAAGCATGGCGGTGTGCACCTGTAATTCCAGCTACTCAGGAGGCTGAGTCAGGAGAATTGTTTGAACCTGAGAGGTGAAGGTTGTAGTGAGCAGAGATAGCACCACTGCACTTCAGCCCAGGCAACAGAGCAAGACTTTGTCTCAAAATAAATAAATAAATAAATAAATAAATAAATAAATAAGAAGAAAACTAGTTTATTCTTAAGTAATATTTCCCAGTAATGTTGCAAGTAATTCCACCTACTCAGGAGGCTGAGTCAGGAGAATTGCTTGAACCTGAGAGGTGAAGGTTGCAGTGAGCAGAGATAGCACCAGTGCACTTCAGCCTGGGCAACAGAGCAAGGCTTTGTCTCAAAATAAATAAATAAATAAATAAGAAGAAAACTAGTCTATTCTTAAGTAATATTTCCCAGTAATATTGCAAGTAATCTTTCTGTAATACCTTTTGAGGTTTAGTAAACCCAATGCATTGTAGTTATTATCAAATTACCTCCTTTACAGATTCATATTTAACACATTTAATGTATTTACTATGTGTCTTTAGAGTGTGGACTGTTGATTAATTTAAAAACTTAAAGCACTGGGCAAAACAACATCTGACTTGGAAAGGATACCATTTCTGTATTCAGTGTGTAATTTTTTACATGTGAACTCAAAGCCAATGAAAACTCTTGATGAAAAAATCTTTACCTTTGGACTCAGAACAACCAACTGGCTATGGTACTAAGACCCACCAAAACTTTATTTGATTTTCACAAGCTATTCTGTGAAATATGTCACGTTTATTCTTGGTGGATACTTGTTCATTGTAATCAACCTCAAGTACAAATTTTATTGGAAGCATTTAAATGTTGAGACATCCATTTCGTGTCTAATCAATTAAAGAATCTTGGCTTTGAAATTTTGGCAGCAGATTAGTTTATACAAATTAGAATGTGTTCATGGTTTTGGTGCCTTGCTTTGTTTGATGTAATCCAAGAGAATTCAGCCTTCTGATGTTTGCTAATACTTTGGCAAGAGAAGTATACAACTAACTGAGATATTTTAATTATTCCTAACCATTACCAAAAAACAAGTAGCCTATCTTTTATTGTACATCCAATGTTAACGTCAAGTAGCTACCATGTAGCTTTTAACCCAAACTTTACAAGAGCAGTCTGAAGCTAAATGTGGCAAGTTACAACTACGAAATTGTTAAAAGAGTTTCTCACCTTTGCCTACAAGTGTTTCAGCCTGAAGATGAGAAGGAACTCGAAGATAAATTTTCTGACAAGCATCGCAAAGTAATATTAAAACCTCAAAAAAAAATAAAAGAAAAAATATCAGGAATTAAATTTGATCACAAATTTTCACATTATAACTTTTTCTTATTGATAAAAATATTGTCAGTTTTGGAAACAAACTGATCATTTAATTCTTTAAATTTTTAATACTCACTTTAAAAGGAACCAGCAAAGAGAACAGCTTTAGGAATAACACTGTCATTTATTTATCAATGAAAAAATTAAGTGAATAGTAGTTCTTACAACCTAAATCATATTGTGTCAGTGCAAGAAAATATTTCACAAGCCATTGACTTTATATAGCAGTTTTACATCTCTAAGACCACTCATAAATGCCATTCTGATTTTTAGCATGAAGAAAATACTTAACTCTGAAATGCGTAATTACATATATGTCCTAATTCTCTAATCATCATTTTTACTATTTGAAGTTATAGTTAATGAAGTCTAGAAAATAGTTAAGGACTTTTTTAACCTCACAAAAAAACAATGCTCCCCAGAAATCATTGTTCTCAAATCAATTTTCAGACTGACTTGGCCAAAACTTCAAAGTCTAAACGATCTCAAATTACATGACTAATCTAAAAAGAATATATGTCAAAATATGGAGAGTATCCTTCAAATGGGTAAAGATTTTTAATTAAATTCAAGACCCAGCTATAGTTTTTAAAAACTAGGTAGTTCAAAGACATAGATACTATCTGAAAAACAAAAGAAAAGCTATCATTTCAAAAATGTCTGTAGGTTCAAAATGTATTTTGCTTCTTTTTCTCTGCATTTTCTGTTTGTTTCTTTTTACCACAATAACTGCTTTATTATTATTTAAATATAAGATAGAGTAGAGCTAGGTTTTCCGGAAACATGTAGGTTAATTTTATGATCAGCTTTCAGCTTTTCTCTGAATTCTAGAATTACGGGACCCATTATTTGTGAGGAGGAAAGAGAATGGATTAACATTCATATTAAGGATGTGCACTTCTTTTCCAGCTCAACTCAAGTCTATAAGATATATTGTAGCAGTCTAAATAGTTTGTAATTTTACAAATCTATGTTAGGCAGAAATCTGGAATTAAATGGCCACATTTTTATTTAGTTCTAATTTTAAAACCACTTTTTAAAACATGAGACATTCGTATTTATTTAACTTTTTAAGTATGTTCATCCCGAATGCCAAGGAACATACTAAATAACACTTAAAGAACTTTCTAAGCATAAACCATACTGTTAATAGTTGTCTAAGTATATGATGTGGAAAGAGCATTTTGTTATTAGGACATACACACACACAAACACATACATATGTGCACATATATATGCATATACCTGTACATATACCTATATATGTATATGTATGTGTGTATATATACACATAGTCATATATTGCTTACATTGTAAGAAATGCAACTTTAAGTGATTTCATTATTGTGCAGACATCACAGAGTGTACTTACACACACTTAGAGGATATAGTCTGCTACACATCTAGGTTATACCTACATGATATACACCACGGTGTATATATGTTTATCCCATGGTATGCATCATGGTACAGCCTAGGTGTATAGTATATAGTATAGCTTATTGTTCCTAAGCTACAAACCTGTACAGCATGTTCCTCTACTGAATACTGTAGGCAATTGTAAGTATTTGTGTTACTAAACATTTTTAGACATAGAAAAAGTACATTAAAATACAATATAAAAGATAAAAAGTGGTTCACCTATACAGACTAGCTCCATTATAATCTATGAGACTACTCATATGTGTAGTCCATCATTGACTGAAGCATTGTTATGCAGAGCATGACTGTATATGTGTGTGTATATATATAGAGAGGTGCACATATATATATATATAAATATATGAGACATTCTTATAGGTTATATCCATACTTCCACTCCCACCCCCATCTTCTTTCCTTCTTGTCCTAGGATTCCATGTTGACGGTCCTCCCTCTGCAGGCAGAGCCACTGAAGGTTTCCATTCATTAAACACTATTCCCATCTTCAGGTTAAATCACTGACTAAGTGGCTTAGTGACACCCTTTTAGTCAGTTTCAGGTCAGAAATAAGTGAGCAGGAGATGAATTTTCCAAAGATATTAGACAGTACAGGGATCAGAAACAAAAGAAATGTGGGTAGAATTCTTTGGAAAATTTTTACCACATTTTACCAAACTTGTACTAACTCAAGATGGTATCTGAGTTATCTTCTCCCTAAGCAGTTACAAGATGAGAAGGTGACCATCAACCCTGCATTGTATATTATTTACATGGAGAACATGTTTGTCCCCATACCTGCCATTTCTAAAAATATAATTTGAAACTAAAATATTTTGCTTAAATGAAGAAAAAGGAAATTCGCACCTCAGAAATGATGGATGGATGTGTGAAATAACCCCCCTCTCTTCCCTCACCACCAAAGAAAAAATAGCACCTTACACAGTTACAAAGCTATTAAAAACCCAAGTGGAAGCCAAGTTAAGGGTATTTTCAATGACAGTCACATTTCTGTTATTTTTCTTAAACTATTCTTTGCTTAAACTGCTTCATGAGTAAAATTCAAAAAGTCCTGGATAATTTGCATATTCACCCAGAATCCTTTCTCCTTTTTTTGCAGCTCAGTAGTACTCAGCATGTTAAATAACATGAGTTTATGTAATCACTGGTAGCAAAAGCAAACCTCAGAAACTTCTGGGCCAAATACCTAAGGAGTGAATTCGTTTCTCTACTCCTTAGAAAAACACCACAGCAGGATGGAAGAGGGATTTCCTTGAAAAATTTTAACACTCTGGCAGTGGGTGCTTGAGAAATAAGCTGAACACTTTCCATCCTGGATCCCAAGTCTCTCAGCTCTTCCCTGAATCTTCCTCAGATCTGTTTTTCTTTTCCCCAGTCCCCCTTCTCTGCCTCCCATCTGCACTCCTAGTCTCTTTCAAGCCCGAACTGCAGAGAGGAAGCAGGTAGTAACATGCCTGAATTCCCTAATCCTTTGGTTGTTACTCACCAGGAGAGAGAAAAGGAGCTGCTTACAGAAGATGCTCCCTGGGGCAGCGGAGGCCACAGCCATCAGAAGCAGTCCCAATGGCCAGGGACGGTGGCCAGATAACAGGGCAGCCTGGGATGCACAGGGCTGCTAAGAAGACGCTGGCACTTGCACAGGGTATTCTGCTGCTACCCTGATGCAGCTGAGCTTGGTTTGGAAGACAGTCAGGAGGCAAGTGATAAAGAGGAGGAGGAGCAACGGGAGAATTTCTTTCCCCCTATTCCCCGGCCAGTCTGCTTCCTTCCAGTTCAATTATGTCTAAATGCAAAGAGGCTTCCCTACAAGTGAGGAGGGTGGGGTACAAAACACCCCAAAACCCAGTCAGTAGCTCCTCCTCACAGCAGCTTTCAAAATTTATCTTGCCACTTAACACATAGGCAGAAGGAGGAGGGAACACCCTTCATCCTCAGCCCTCCTCCCTTTCCCCCAGGTTGATGCTGTGAAGTCCTCCCCAGTTATTACCCACTCCCACAGCCTCCCCTCCTTCTTGGCCTTATTAACCTGTCTTGCCCCAGGGTACTAACATAAATCGTGCACAAACGCCATGCAAGTAAGTGATGCCTCCTCAACTGCCATTGGCAAATCAGAGGACCTAAGCGTGTGTAATCAGACTCATCAGAAGTTATCTCCCATCTAAGCATTCAGGTGCTGTTGGTCCTGTAGAACAGTGCAGTTCTGCTAGAGAGCTGGCATTCCAGTTTAAAGCAGCAACTTCATAAAGGCATCGTATCTACTTCCTGTTATTGACTATTCACTGTGGTTGGCCCTCTAGATGTCACAAGGAACTTACCAGAGTGTAAAGACTTCATAAAAGAAAGAGCATAAAGAAATACTAGAATATAATCTTTCTTGTGGCTTTCCTTGTATTGTACATGAGCCATTGCTTTTTACCCTTATATTTTTTCAAGGACAACTACAATCTTTGAGACCCAGTCTCTCTAAAATCACTCCATTCACCCTAATTACTTGTACTTTACACATGGGATATCCTAGCCTAATGGTACAATGAGGCCATCAAGTGTAGGTTTTTTTAAACCCTAATGATTCTTCTAATAAGAGCTTTAGCATCCTTATTCCTGTCCCAAATTAGTGAGCTCAGTGGTATCAATTGCACTCAACGGCAGTGACGGAAGTTAGGAGAGGAGGATAAATATTTTCAAACGTTAAGGTAGAGCCCAACACCCATGCTGCTGAGAAGTGAGGAATGAAAGATTTTCTTCAGTTTATTTGACAATGGGAAAAATTTCTTCTTGTGTGTAGAGACAGAAATAAATGCAACTGCTCCATTAGAATTAGAAGCTAGGAAAATTTGGAAAATGAATGACCCACGAGAAAAAAGCTAAAAGATATCTTGTAGTATTTTATTGCTAGTGGTATACCCATTAACAAATATATTTTGTGACTGCATTGGAATTTGATTTCTCAATCAGAAAATACATTCACTTTAATGGAATATTTTTATATCTGGCATTTTGGGAGAAAAGAATGGGAATATAGAAGTAGAAAAATTACTTAGATGTATGTGTGTAAAGCCAAGTGTAATTCTGTGCATGTTTTAGCACAATCATCTAAGTATATATTTAGATAGATAGACAGACAGACAAATAGTCACATAGCTTAAATAATTCAAAGACAAATTCTCCAATCCTAGAAAGTAGAAACACATTTTTTCAGCCGGGCACGGTGGCTCAAGCCTGTAATCCCAGCACTTTGGGAGGCTGAGACGGGCGGATCACAAGGTCAGGAGATCGAGACCATCCTGGCTAACACGGTGAAACCCCGTCTCTACTAAAAAATACAAAAAACTAGCCGGGCGAGGTGGCGGGCGCCTGTGGTCCCAGCTACTCCGGAGGCTGAGGCAGGAGAATGGCGTAAACCCGGGAGGCGGAGCTTGCAGTGCGCTGAGATCCGGCCACTGCACTCCAGCCTGGGCAACAGAGCCAGACTCAGTCTCAAAAAAAAAACAAAAAAAAAAAAAACAAAAAAACAAACAAACAAACAAACAAAAAAAGAAACACATTTTTTCAGCTAATGAAGTTATCATTACCTCTTTCTATAACATGATATTCTCCATTAACTAGGAAAATATAGAAGAGCAAAATTAAATTGGTGTTACTGAACAAAATGGCATATATTGGTTGGATGAAGAGATTCCATGCACTGCTAAATTCAAGTGAATCCAGAATACTGTCCACAGTTCTGGGAAATTGATGTTCTGATCCTACTTCTTTTGGCCTACCTTCTGCATGCTCTCTTTTCCCATTATCTATCTTTCTCAAAGGTAATAGAAAAACTTGTGTAAAAGCTAACCCCAAATTATTGGTTTGCAAATCTGTTACATTACTATTTCTCCCATATTTTGTACTTGCACACAAAGTTTTCCTAAAAATAAAATATAGGCACTTTATAGGAAAAAATAATTTATTATCACAAATTATTGACTCTTCCTTAAAAGTGAATCTACCTTAAAATTAAATGAAAACAAGATATATTTCTTCTAATTTTCTGCCATCAGGTTATTCAGTAAAAGCTCTGTCTTAGTCTGTTTTCTGTTGCTATAAAGAAATACCTCAGAGTGGGTAATTTATTAAAAAAACAACAACAAAACAAAAACGAAACAAAACAAAAAATAGAAGTTTTTGGTTCATGCTTCAGGAGACTGTGAAGTCCAAGAGCATGACATGGGCATCTGATGAGGGTCATCCCATGATGGAAGACAGAAGACAGAAGCCAGGCACAAGACGGACAGGGAAGTGGCCAAACTTACCCAGTTATCAGAAGCCCACTCTCATGATAACTAACCCACTCCTGAGGGTGGAGACTCATGGCATAACTTTTAAAGGTCCCACCTCTTAACACCATTACAATGGCAACCAAATTTCAACATGACTTTTGGCAGGGACATTCAAACCACTGCAAGCTCTATTTTATTTTTATTTCTATCTGTATGTTTCTTTGTTTTAATCTATGCCTAAATTAATAAGCTTAAGCAAAAGATTGATAGTGTTGTGTGGTGGTTAAGAACTTGGACTTAGAAGCTTGACTGCCTGAGTTCAAATCCTCGCTTTACTACTTATTAGTAATATAACCCCTAGGCAAGTTAGTTAACTCTTCTGTGCCTCAATCTCTTTATCTATAACATAGGGACAATAATAGTGGCTAATTCATAGGTTGTTATGAAGATTAAATGTGATATTATAAAGAAAATACTTCCAACAGTGTCTGGCTCAGAGCAAGCACTAATGTTTTACAACATATAATTGCCTAGTCATGCAATAAAAAGTTGAAGAGACTGAACTTCAAATGAAACAAACACAATGTTATTGCAAATCCAAGGTCTCTTATGTAGAGGCTACCTAAAGATGCATGAATAGGTTTATTCATCGAACAAACAGTTAAGGGGTTACATACTGGGCTCTGACCTTTACTAGGAGAGAAGCATCATATAGGGAGAAAAAAAGAAGACAGAAATCTTATGATGTTACAATAAAGGCACACTTTATGGTGAAGAACATACAATTATCTTTCCAGTTCAAAAGATAGGATAAAAAGAGTGACTGTAGCAAATATTAAATATATTAGCCACTTAAAGAGAAATTAAGAACAATGATTAAATGTTGAGAAACCCCTATAGAATAAAATATTTTATTTTAAATACATAAATACTGCATAATCTGTTTTCTACCACACATTTATGGTCATACAGAGAAAGATTTAAATATAAAGATCCTCATGACTCTTGTATTTCTTTAGTTTTTTTTTTAACCTTAAGGCACATCAAGGAAAAACACCTTTTTATAAATTTAAATAATATATTTTATGGAAATACAGTGACAAATTTCATTAGAGATGTTTATGTATGACCAACTTACAGAAAGCATTCATTATGAATAAATTCAGGGCCTCAAAAAAGCCATTTACAGATAGAACCATTATCTCTGTAAGATGACCTAATTTATTGTAAAAGATTCCTAGGCTGGTAGGAATGCTGTACACATTGATGAAGCCATTACAAGGTACTTTGGGTTATGTATGAATGACTAAATATGTAGTTTAGTAAATATAATAAACTATAGGTGTAAAAAGAGAGTTTGTGAGTTTGGTATGGGCGAAGTGTATGAACAAAGAAAAAGAAGCATTAGCTATTAAAAAAAATAAATAAAAATTAAAAAGCTTGGCTCCCATGAGTTCAATGCACTGCAGTGGAAACTCCTTCAATCTCACTAGACTCACAGTCTTTTACCTGGGTAAAGGACTATTAAACATTAGAAGTAACTTAACTTGTGTGCACTAATAGTTACTAACAATGATTTCTCAAGGCTGTTTGCGTAGAACAGTGATTAATTTTATATAAAATAATCACTCCCCATTATTATCGAAACTGTTGACAAACCTATGAAAAGAAATGTTAGCACACATCTCTGGGTAGTTCAGAACTCTTTCTATTCAGCCCACACACCTAACTCAAACTGGCTTAAGAGAAAACAAAACAAAATTGTTGAGCACAAAAGGATTTGCTAGGTCATGTAACTGGAAGGCTGGGGATAACCTAACTAAGATTTAAGCATAAATTCTCTCCATCTCTTAGTTCTGCCTTTTTTTGTGTTGGTTTCATTATTTCAGTTTTCCCAGTGTGGAGGCGAAGATGACCACCAGAAGCTCCAGGATTTCAACAGTGACTAGTTTAGCAAGTCATTGTTGAAAGAACATGCCTTGTTCCCAATAGTTTGAACAAAACACAGTCCTTCTGGCCTGAATCTTATACATAAACCTAAAGTCAAGTGGTGGGCCTGACCACATGGACAAAAAAATGTTGGAGAAGTGATTGCCCAAAAATGACACTAGGCTAGACAGAAAAAAAGGATAAACAGTAACTAGACAGGCAAATCAACAGATGTCCACTAAACTTACTGTTTCTAATTGTTATTTCAATAATACTAGTTAGTTATTCATCATTTATTAACACCTTCTGTATGCTGAGTACTACCAGTGGGGCTGATGATACAAAGCTGAAGAAGACATGATATCTGCCCTCATGGAGCTTACACTTTACTATATGTTTTGAAAATTACAGTAGTTTCCAAGATGGTCAGGATGAAAATCCTGGTGAAATGAATATAACAAATACTTTAGATTTTTATTTATTTATTGCTCTTTTCTCCAATTATTATATCCTTTGGTGGCCTTCAAAGCTACACGTTTGAAAGGAAATTTTTAATGTGGATAGAATCTTACTATCAATTACTTATATATTAAGAATCATATTATTAAATGTTCATTTTAAGCATGGTAATATATACTCACTAAGCGCGGTGGCTCAAGCCTGTAATCCCAGCACTTTGGGAGGCTGAGACGGGCGGATCACGAGGTCAGGAGATCGAGACCATCCTGGCTAACACGGTGAAACCCCGTCTCTATTAAGAAATACAAAAAAACTAGCCGGGCGAGGTGGCGGGCGCCTGTAGTCCCAGCTACTCGGGAGGCTGAGGCCGGAGAATGGCGTGAACCCGGGAGGCGGAGCTTGCAGTGAGCTGAGATCCGGCCACTGCACTCCAGCCTGGGCGACAGAGCGAGACTCCGTCTCCAAAAAAAAAAAAAAAAAAGATAATCTTTTTATATACATGTTTCCAGTCCAGTTTCTGTGTGTAGAATTTTTAACATTGTTATACTTATACCGTGAACATAAGTTTGTAGCATGCTTTCTCCTAGTTATAACATAAAATCTGTCCTACGTCATGACAATTCTATATAGCTACCATGTTAATGACTGTAATAAATTCCTTCAAATAACTATATCACAACTGATTTAACCAGTTCCTAATATTGATCATTTAAATTGTTTTCAATTTTTCATTATTGTAAAACCACCCTAATACGTAAAGCTTTTTTCTGAACTCAGGATTATTTCTTGAGATGTAGACCCACAAACAGAAGTTCTAGGTCAAAATATAAGGAATATAATGGTTTTTGGTATATAAAGCTAACTTGCAACACCAAAGCAGAGTACGAATATACCTTCTTACTGTCAATGAATACAACAGTAAATATCAGAGTAAGAATTGAATATAATCATTTCATTCTTTAAAATCTTGCTGTGTCGATGAGAAAGAAATTATAGACACTATTTGCATTTTAATCATTTGCCTATTCATAATGTTGAGTACTTTTTCATGACTTCCAAGCAGTTGCATTTTCTCTTATGATGCATATGCAATTTTTTTTTTTTTTTTTTTTTTTTTGAGACCGAGTTTCACTCTTTGGGCCAGGCTAGAGCGAAGTGGCAGGATCTTGGCTCACTGCAACCTCTGACCCCACTCCCACCCGGGTTCAAGCGATTCTCCTTCCTCAGCCTCCCCAGCAGCTGGGATTACAGACTTCCGCCACCACACCCAGCTAGTTTTTGTATTTTTAGTAGAGACAGAGTTTCACCATGTTGGCCAGGCTGGTCTCAAGCTCCTGACCTCAGGTGATCCAGGCTTCAGCCTCCCAAAGTGCTGGGATTGCAGGTGTGAGCCACAGTACCTGGCCTATATGCACTTTTAATATCTCAGCAGGTATTTGGAACTATGAGAAAATTATCCCATTTAAAATAAACCAAAGAAGTTAACAAGTAAATCTCTCTCTTAAATGGGGTTTTCTTTGAGATGAGAAAGTTGTTACTCCTTTTAATACCTAGCCTTTTATTGCGTTTGTGATTGAATCTGATGACAGTGAAATCGAACTTTTGTTTTACAAGTTGGTTGAAAACCTAATCTTCCCCGAGAAACTATTGGCATTTTTAGAACTAACAACCACAAAACTCACCCAGAGCATTAGAAATTGATTTGTTGGCTGGATTGAAACACAGGTGTTGTTACTTCTATAGCAAATGTGATGCATACTCAAAGAAACTATTTCTATTTCTTTGCTATTGAACTAAATATAAAACCCATTCCTCAAGGTTTCTGCACCTTGTTTTGGATGTAACAGAAATGAATGTCTATTGATTGGTTAATAGTGTTTCATAAAATGCCCTTAAGAATTTATCTTACCTAAGGTTAATCGAACAAACAAACAAACCATAAACTCAATGGCTCAGATGCTTGTGGGTCCAAAGGTGAAGATGAAGGATTAAATTGCTGGTCTTTCCAATGGTCACTATAAACTGCTGCTATTTCTATGTGCTGAAAAATTAGAAAGATGAAAATGGAAGACTGAAACTGTTTTATGTGGTCAAATATAACACTTTCTCCTCTAGGGATGTGGATAGAGAAGATGACAGATTGTACTATCTTTTGGTAAAAGTTTGCTTTTCCCCAGAGTAATTTGAACTAGAATATTTCTGAGAATTATTTCCTGTACCTTGGAGATGTTTGTGACTGCCTGCAAGCTTGTCTTTCTCCTAAGACAAATCCAAGGTCTCAGGTACTGAGTTTTACCTCAGTTTAACTTGAGCTACTTGCTATTTAGCGACTATTCTGAAAGGTACGTTACAGTACTTTTTGTCAAAGCTCTAGTGGTGCTATCTTAGATGAAATAATTTAATTTTTAAAGAACGTATTGTTATACCACTGTATCCTATAGATTTTTCTAGTGGAAGGGAAGGAGGGTGGAGATTAGGTTGTCCTCATTACTTGTGATTAGGAGATAAAGTTTTCCTAGTGAGGCAGAAGCATGTACAGATTCACACCATGAACAACTGAAGACAGGATACTGGCCAAAGCTAGAAAGTAGAGAGGCTGGGCATGGTGGCTCATGCCTGTAATCCCAACACTTTGGGAGGCCAGGGTGGGCGGATCACTAGAATTCAGGAGTTTGACACCAGTCTGGACAACATAGGGAAACCCTGTCTCTACCAAAAAAATACAAATATTAGCCGGCCATGATGGTGCATGCCGGCTACTCAAGAGGCTGAGATAAGAGGATGGATTGGGAGCTGTGGCTCCAGCCAGTTGTCCTGGTGCGCAAAGAGGAGAGGCTATGTGTTCGAGGCCAACCTGGGCAAAATTGAAAAACAAATAAATAAATAAATAATTGCCGGGCGCAGTGGCTCACGCCTGTAATCCCAGCACTTTGGGAGGCCAAGGCGGGCAGATCACAAGTTCAGGAGATCGAGACCATCCTGCCTAATATGGTGAAACCCCATCTCTACTAAAAATACAAAAAATTAGCCAGGCGTGGTGGTGGGCACCTGTAGTCCCAGCTACCCAGGAGGCTGAGGCGGGAGAATCGCTTGAACCCAGGAGACGGAGGTTGCAGTGAGCCGAGATCGCGCCACTGCACTCCAGCCTGGAGACAGAGCGGAGGAAAAAAAAAAAAAAAAAAAAAAAAGAGGATCGATTGAGCCCAGGAGGTGAAGGCTGAAGTGAGCAGTGATTATGCCCTCCACTCCAGCCTGGGCGATGGAATGAGACCCTGTGTTAAAAGAAAAAGGAAAGTAGAAAGGATCTATAAGGTGTTTTTTATGACATTTTATTTTATTTTATTGTGCTTGGACTTGGGAGTAATTTTCATGTAAATTTCAGTGTTTGTTTTGTTTTTAGTTTTCCCTATGTTGCAAAAAAAAAGAAAGTATTTGTATGTGTAAGTGTACAGAGAGAGAGAGAGGAGACCGCCAACCCAAGGCTAGTGAGACAATTACAGGAGGAAGGAACCAAGTCACAGAAAAGAGGCGTCTACAACTTACATTGGTTCTTGAGTAGCCTAGAAAGCACTCTGTTTACTAGGCTGTACTAGAAAATGGAGATATATGATATAATCTGAAGGAATAGTTGGGTCGTACCACTAAAAACAAATAAAATGTAAAGCATTTTATAATAATATTTTTTAAGATAAATAGTTGTATACATGTCACTGAACAAATAGAACAGTTAAAATTACAGCACTGAAGATTATTTAATGTTGTGACACAAAATTAGAGAATGTAGTGATAATAAACTAGTTAATGGAAAACACCCAAAGTTATACATTTTAAATAATATGCTTGATTAAAATATAACCAATGAATAAAAAAGAAGAAAAGACTGGGGCGAGAAAAAGAGAGAGAAGGCGTGAAAAAAAATGGAGCAGATGAAGGAGGATGGAAGAAGAAAATGAATTAATTCAACTGGTTTTACCAAGTGGTTATTATGTGTTATGCACTACGTCAGGATCTGCTTAAATCAAGGTGAAAAGTGACATTATCACAGTAAGTTCAGGGTATGATGGCAGCGAATTGGGGTGACAAACAACTCAGAGGAGACAGGGCAGGGAGATCTTTCCAGAAATTTGATATATGAAGTGATGTGCAGCAATTTGTCAAGCAAAAAGGAAGGAGAAAAAGGCATCCCATGTTGACAGAGCGACAAACACTGCACAAAGAAGGCAGAGAGCAAGATTTACATGATTAAAGCAGCTCTGTGTGGCTAGAAAAAGGGAAACAATTAAAATGATGTTAGTTTTAGAGCTGATTAAGTAAAACACCATAAATCAACTTCAAATCATCTGTCTGAACTATGAAACTTAACAGGTGTCTTGACTTACATGAGAAAGCCTAAACAAACACAAAATTTCCTTTAATTAGAAGTACCAGAAACTGTGTTAAATTGATTTTCTAGGTCCCTGAAGCAAAAGACCCTAAAGAATGGTGTTTCTAAGGTTATTAGTTATTTCAGTTTTACTCTTTTTTTTTTCAAATTTTAAAATTTGAAATAAATTTAATCTTAAAAATAATAAAATAATGTACTATAGTTTCATATGTATATCTCATTTAGTCCTCCATTTTCCAAATGAGAAAACTCAGAAAGGAAAAGGATTTGCCCCAGGTCACACCATTAATCTTGCATAGAGCCCGGATTTAGGTCTTTGCTGGCAAATCTGTGGATGTGGGTTACTGGTTTGAGTGGATAATTAGAGAAAAATGAAAAATCAAAGCTATAAGATAAGAGTTATCAGAATTGGATGCTGGGGCATCTGTGAATTTCAGTTAAAAGAAATGGCAAACCTTGGGAAAATCTTTAATACTGTCAGTTGTACCATACAACAAATAGACAAAACACACATTAAAAAGAAATATTTTCTCAGGTATCCATATTTCTATTTCATTAATAAAGTATATAAGAACTTTTAATTTTCAGTTATAGTGTATAATGGATACAATGGATATAGGATGGAAAAAGAAAGAGAAGATAGTAGCCCATGAATATTTTTAGATTAAACTACATTAAGATTACACTTATCCACTTTACATTTGTGTTAACTGTGGTTTTGTTTATGTAAATGGAGTAGGAGCAATTAACATTAAACAAAAGAAACTACACCCTTTAAAGCATACTCCCTTTATGAAATGGCCTCAATTAGCCACTGGGCTTAAATTATTATTGCGTTATACTGCTTCTGCAATCACCTGGTAACAGACAATACCCTTACAGTCGGATAATTCAAAGAAAATGAGTTTAGAAAATGCTGAGTTTAGGAACTTCCTAATTTCACTCTTAGAGTTTGGATTCAGATTGAGATGGGCTCAATATTTTGCCAGACCTCCAGATAGTGCTGCTCCAGAATAAGTTCACTATTTATTAGTAAGTGCCTTTTATGTGTCTACTACACTGCTGACAGTATGAGAAAAGCAAAATGAATAGGGGAAATCAATTGTGCCCTAAAAATGCATCACATCACATCAAGGGTACATGCTATCAAGGGTACATTACACTTGTTTTGAAACATGTTAAGAAGAAGAAACGCATTCAAAGGAAAGTAACTAGAAAGAAATATTTAAATGCATTATTAAGAAAGAGTCAGGATTAGGGGGATGAAATTACTTGACTGAATTCACATGGCTTGTAAGTAGACAGGCCAAGACTCAAATCCAATTGTTCTGAATTCAAATTTATTATTTCTTTTTCCACTTCATTGGATTATAATGGATATTTAATGAGGTACTGTCTTAATGTTCCCACCAGTGGAGTGCTGAAACTCCTTGTCCTGGTTCACTAAAGTTGACTGTGCATGTCTTTCAAAATCTGTAGCTTGAAATCAGCTATGGTGGGAGTATTTACATCACAAAAATCATCAAATGTCATAAGTTAATGTTTTCTCTAATTTTTTTCTGGAAAAATGCTGGTTGTTAAACATTGACCAAAAAAACATCAGTTGTCTGTTTTATTTGTTTTGTTTTGTTTTAGACCTGAATAATTTTATGCTATCCCCTATGTGTGTGTATACATACATATACACACGCATATATGTGTGTGTGTGTATATATACACACATAGGTGTGTATATACATATGTGTGTGTGTATATATACACATATATGTACATATATGTATATACATATATATGTTTCTTATTCTTGTAGAATAATTAAAACAAAGTAAACTTATTAAGCCTAAGAAGTAAAAACTCTATCTGCAGAAAGTTTGGAGATCTAAGTAAAAACTCCCTATAGTAAAA
Organism: Macaca mulatta; assembly: GCF_049350105.2. NCBI lineage: Eukaryota > Metazoa > Chordata > Mammalia > Primates > Cercopithecidae > Macaca > Macaca mulatta. The sequence continues at coordinate 61,327,021 of NC_133423.1, read as the reverse complement.
ATGAAAGAATATAGTGAAGAAGGAAAATAAGGAAAAAGAATCCCATGAGTTATTGTCACAAAATGTTATTTTGTTGTTGTTGTTGATGATGATGATGTTTTATTCACTGTTGCTTGTTTTGTTTGCTTGTTAAATGTGAAAAGTCTACTATGTCTTGAGCAGCAACTAGATATTTACCTTATTAATACAGGTTGCAAAAAGAAATGTGCATTTCTAGAACCTCATGCTGATTTGTGAAGTACATATGTAACAGCTACTGTAAATTAGAATGCTTCATGTAATCTTCATTGTGTGTGTTTTTTTTTTTTACTTTTTATTTTTTTTAAACATGGAGTCTTGTTCTGCTGCCTAGGCTGGAGTACAGTGGTGCAATCTAGTTCACTGCAGCCTCAAACTCCTGGGATTAAGCAATCCTCCCACTTTAGCCTCCCAAGTAGTTGAAGTTCCAAGTAGGGACTACAGGCATGCACCACCAGCCCAGGTAGGTTTATTTATTTATTTATTTATTTATTTATTTATTTATTTATTGTAGACACCGGGTTACATGTAATACATAAACTTTGAATACATAGGAGTTCCTTCTTCCTTATCCCACCCATTAGTTAAAGTTAGGGTTAGGGTAGGAAAGGGAGGGAGGAACTCCATCTATATTTTGATCCCTTGTTGGACGACACCTGTGTAAAAAGAAGTAGTTTTGTGTGAAGTCTCATTGGGTGACCTCACTTGAAAAGGCCAAGCAAAATGGAACACTCTTTCCACCCCCATTAACTCCACATGAGGATGAGGATGAGGTGTTTTGGCAGCAGAGACTTGAAGGAAACAAGAAAATACGCTTGATTATCTGGCATTCTGTACCCAGTAGTGTCAGACTCTAAGAACGTCCATTATGAATCCGAAATTCATTTGAATAGAAGATGGTAATTTCGAATTTAGTGAGGAAAGAAGCATCTAATTATAAAGAAAGAGCTGCTTCCCCAAAGAAAGACGTCATTTGAAAAGGACTTTTTAGTGTTTACAGTGATTAAATATACACAGGTATTTTACCACTACTTAGTTTACTGTTTTTATATTTTGTGTATGTATTTTACACACACATACACACATGTATGTGTATATATAAAAGTATACATATAATCTCAAATTGGTTCTTAAATGCTGTGAAAGGGGTTAATGGAAAAACCAAATACATAAACAATATAAACAATCACAGACAGGAAACGTAAATGTTACTTTTTTTACAGTAAAAGTAAATGTTAAAAGGACATTTTTTCCAGCAACAGGTAGCACTAAGGTGAGTTTGAGGAAATTTTGTCACAAAACACGAAACAGACCGGTCTAGCTTGTCTTGCATTTTCAGTATGTGTCCCGAACTAGTGTTTCCTAACCTTGGCCAATTATCAGAATACTGCCTAGGTCAGGGGTTCTCAGGCTTGGCTGCACATTTTAATTGGATGTAGAGTTTTGTTTTGGTTTTTTTTTTTTTTAATATTCATGTCTGGGCCCCACCCTAGACCAATTAAGCCAGAAACTTTGGGATTGGAGCTTAGGTACATGTGTTTAAAAAATGATTACAGGTGATTTTAATGTGCTACCAAGATTGAGATCTACTGGTTTAGATCAATAATGTGCTAAAATAATACCACTGTGAAACAGGAACCAATAAAATCATAATGAGTGCATCTTCAATTTGTTAATCACTATAGAAATTTACAAGAAAAAGTAGAATATTTGAGACATTTCTAGATGTTTTCATGACTACAAATGGGTAAATCTATTCCTTCTGCTTGCCATTTCATGTATTTATTTTGGAATAGGTAGAGAAGGAGAAGGAATGGAAGAAACAACAAGGATATTCTGAGTATTTAAAATTTCCAAAGGCATTTCACCTATTCCCCTGACAATTAAACTTGAGCTTATTCTATGTGTATAAATATGTACTTGTTATTTAAGACTTTCCTTAAAACCTTTTTATTGATACATACTGTATATGTTTATGAAGTATATGTGATATTTTGATACCTGCATACAAGGTTTAATGACCAAATCAGAGTATCCATTACCTCAAACATTTATTATTTCTTTGTGTTGAGAATATTCCAAATCTTCTCTTTAACAACTTCTTTATTTTCATTATCCAGTCTTTATAGAGAAAATGTAGTTCTTACATTTGAATAAATTAATAGTGATGAATAAATAAAAGATGACTAGCATTATGATTGTCTGAAAAATATTATGTTTTAAATGTTATATTTTGTTTTCTGTTTAGATTAAGTGTAAATACCATTATTATTTATTCAAGAAAATATGTAATTAATGTAACTATCAAGAACAATTTACAAAGTTGGCATATTTATCTTTATTTTTTTTCTTGTTTTGAACAGACAGGTGAAATGCTTTGCTTTGTACTTACTGAATTAGAAAGATTTATTTTGCTTTCACATACTCTGTGGTATATTCTAATTTATAGGCCCCAAGAAAGAAAGTATATCCATTTTGTTTGAAGTTTTTTGTTTGTTTTTAGGATGCATTAAGAAGTTACAGGCAAATTGTGTGTGTTCATTTCATTTAATACTATATTATGGGTATTTACGAGTTTATGTTTATATTCGTTTGCTAGGTCTCCCAGATAAAATACCACAAACTGGGCCACTTAAACAACAAAAATTTATTGTCTCACAAATCTGGAGGCCAGAAAATCAGGGTGTGGATACTCTTCATCTATAAGTCAAAGCCCTTCAAAGCCCTTCTGAGGGCTATGAGGGAAAGATCTGTTCCAGGCATCTCTCTTTCACTTGTAGATGGCCATCTTCTCACCATGTCTCATCATATCTTCTTCAGTCTGTGTGTCTCTACCTCTGTGTCCAAATTTCCCCTTTATATAAGGACATTAGTCCTATGAGATTGGGGCCCACCATTAAAGACTCCATCTTAACTAATTACTTCTACAATAACCTTGTTTCCAAAAGAGGTCATATTTTGAGATCTTCAGGATTAGGGCTTCAACATACAAACTTGGTGGGGCATGCAATTCAACTCATAACACTGTTGAAGTCATCTACTCAACTCTTTCTATCCAACTCAAAAAGACAATAATAAGCCCCTGTATGTTCTTGCTGTATGGGTTACATCTGCTTAGGCACTGTCTGTTTAAGTAAACCTTTCCTGATTCTGTCACTCCTACCCAAATTGGGATTAGGTGCTCTTCTTATATAAAGCCTCTCCACTCCACTTGGTTATCTCCAGTTGACTTCCAAGTTTTCTTTCCTAGACCGTAAGCTCTTTGTGTTCAAAGAGTGTATTTCCTAGTGGCTGGAATTATGCCTCCCACACACAAGAAACCAAATAAATATTTGAAAATAAAAAATAATAGGATTAGTTATTGAGAGGTATTTGTCCACACCAGACTAGACACTTTGGTAGTCATTCTTGCCAACCAAAGAATGACTGGGCCACTTCGAGTCTCTCTGTCTGGAATGCTCTCTCCCCAGCTAGCATGTGATGAGCTCATTCTCATCTGCCACAAATCAGCCTCAACCTTGTCTCTTCAAAGAGGTTCTCCCGGCCACCCAATTTAAAGTAGTCCCTATGGTTCCCATCATTTTTTCTGCCGGTCCCTTTTTTTCTTCTTAAAAGTTATTAGAAGTTAATACTTTATTTTTGGTTTTTTGTCTCTTTGTCCATCTTCCCCATTGGAATGGACCCTTCATTAGTACAGTGCCATATCTGTTTTAATACATTGTATCTCTAGAATCCAGTAGCACTCAGCAGACAGATTTTGTTTCTTTTGTTGCTGTTGTGGTTTCACTGCAAATAATAATAATAATAATAATAATAGATTATTTCTCTTCTTTTCTTTTTAGGAAAGATTAATAAACTTTTGCATTCTGAGTTTGGAAGTTCTTGCCCAAGAATCTGTTACAGAATTTTTTTTCAGAATAAAGAGAAATAAACATCAAGAGAGGAAAAATGAGGAGAAGGGGACATTGCCAAGCTCCTGGAATAATGCTCCCACGTGGCATAATGACTAAAGTCAAACAGACCTGAGTTTAAATGCTGAGTCAGCCTGATATGGTTTGGCTGTGTCCCCACCCAAATCATATCTTGAATTGTAACTCTCACAATTCTCACGTGTTGTGGAAGGAACCTGGTGGGAGATAATTGAATTATGGGGGCAGGTCTTTTCTGTGCTGTTCTTGTGATAGTGAATGAATCTCACAAGATCTGATGGTTTTAAAAAATGGGAGTTGCCCTGCACAAGCTGTCTCTTTGCTTTCTACCATCCATGTAAGACTTGACTTGCTCCTCCTTGCCTCCACCATGATTGTGAGGCCTCCCCAGCCATGCGGAACTGTAAGTCCATTAAACCTCTTTTTCTTCCCAGTCTCAGGTATGTCTTTCTCAGCAGCGTGAAAACGGGCTAATAAACTTTCTCTTACCATTATGTATTTTGAGAATATTTTAAAAATTTCTCAGGCCCAGCAGAATGGCTCAGTCCTATAATCCCAGTACTTTGGGAGGCTGAGGCAGAGTTGAAGCCCAGGAATTTGAGACTAGCCTGGGCAACAAAGTGAGACCCTGGTGTGCGCCTATAGTACCAACTATTTGGGAGGTGGAGGCAAGAGGATCGTCTGAGCCCAGGAGTTGGAAGCTGCAGTGAGCTGGGAATACACCACTGCACTCCAGCCTGGGTGACAGAGCAAGACCCCACTTCTAAAAAAAAAAAAAAAAAAAAACTTATCTGTCTTCTCTGCAAATCAGTTATGTAATCTGTGAAATTTGCTGTCAATCCTGTTAAATACAAAAATACATTTTTGTTCAAAGTAGATACATGGATAATATTTTGTAAACTTGAAAATATTTGAAATTGAATTGCCATTGACTTCATATAAGGTAGACAATTTTTAGGGTATGCTTAGAACATAGCTCTTATTGAATTTTTCCCTCAAAATCATTTTGTTTTAGTTTGTTTTATTATTTCTTTTTTTCCTGAACTCTTTTATGAGTTTTTTCATCCTGGAGTAGAAAAATTTTGCCAGTATGTCTCTACATCTGTTTATTTTGTATTTATTTTGCTTGGAAGAGAGGCAGCTTCATCAATCTTTATCTATTGTAACTTTTGCAGCTGGGTTCTTTTTCACTTTTTAAATTTAATTTTTACCTATGTAAAAGTAGTGTATAAATATCAAATACACTGATTTAAAAAAATACACTGATTTAAAAATGTCTCTCTGCTCCCAAATCCCAGTTCTCTCACCTTAGAAGCAACTACATTCAACTCCTTTCACTATTTCTTCTGCTATTTGCCACCATATTACTAAATAATGTGTTGTAAATAAATTGTTATTTTCTAAATTTAAACAATTATTTATTGACTTTGGACTATAGAAAATATCTAGCTCTCTTACAACTCCTTCCCCAACCCAATCAATAGTTATCTCTCACCCAACTTTCTTCACAAATTTTTGATCAAATCAATATTTGCTTTCTCCATTATCATGGCTATCAATTAAGTCAGATATATCAAGCAATTGCTCAATTTCATTTATATATTGCAGACATTTATTTATTTATTTGTTGAGCTGGAGTTTCGCTCCTGTCACCCAGGCTGGAGTACAATGGTGCAATCTCGGCTCTCTGCAACCTCTGTCTCCCAAGTTAAAGCAACTCGCCTGCCGCAGCCTCTCGAGTAGCTGGGATTACAGGTGCCCGCCACCACACCCAGCTAATTTGTGTGTGTGTGTGTGTGTGTGTGTGTGTGTGTGTGTATTTTTTGTAGAGACAGGGTTTCACCATGTTGGCCAGGCTGGTCTCGAACTCCTGACCTCAAGTGATCCACCCGCCTCATCTTCCCACAGCAGGCATTCTTTCTGAGTATCTCCTCCCTCCTCCCCAAGCTGGACTTGTGGAGCTCTAGACCTTCAGCACACCTGATATCCTGAGACTTCTCTTTAACCTTATCTTGGGAATTTCCTTTGTCACTTTTGTTTGTCTCTCTTTTTGTTTTATTTTTTTCTGTAACCTCTGATGCCCCGGTAGCAATGACCATATCTACAACCCAGATCTGCTTTTCTAAATAAAATTCTTCATAAAAGATTCCAAAAATCCTTGGGAAATGATTCATTATATGTCTGGTACAGGAAAAAATACATAAGCCTAAATCATGTCATCATATAAGAGGAGAAAGCAGAGACATATGAATCTGAGGAGCATTTGGGTAGGAGTAAAGGAATAATGTCTCCCAAAGGAAGAACGAGCTTCAAGAATCCTATAGTCACTTGGATTTCTGGATCAGACAAGAGGAATGAACATCAGTTCACATGACAGAAAAGAAACTTACTGAAATAATCCTAGGCATATCACAGAATCAACAGAAAACTGATGAACCAGGCACCTAACACTGAGAGGAGCCAGGGAGACATGGTAGTAAGAAAGCACAGTGAACAGACTGTCACAGGATCCCTCTATCTAGGATGTGACCATTGGCCACACCACTACAGACACTTCGCATCACCTCTTGTAGGTCCTTGAAGCCCAGGCCTGGTACAACCTTGAATATCATTTCACCTGACCCTCAGCCTTTGTTTCCCTGTTCAAGTGATATGGTTTGGATGTTTTGTCCCCTCTAAATCTCATGTTGAAATGTGATTTCCAATTTTGGAGGTGGACCTAGTGCAAGGTGTTTGGTTCATGGGAGTGTGGATTCCTCATGAATGGTTTGCTGTCCTCGTGGTAATAAGTGAGTTCTCATTCTATGAGTTCACATGAGATCTGGTTGTTTAAAAGAGTGTAACCCCTCCCGCTATCTTCCCCTCTTGCTCCCTCTCTCTTAATTCCTCTTTCACTATGAGGTACACCAGCTCCCTGCTTTTGCCTTCTGCCTTGATTGGAAGCTTCCTGGTACCTGCGGATGTTGGTACCATGGTTTTCATACAGCCTGCAGAACTGTGAGCCCAAATAAACCTATTTCTTTTATAAATTACCCAGACTCAGGCATTCCTTTATAGCAATGCAAATGAACTAATACATTAAGTATCAAATCTAACAGAAATTATACACTTTAACACAGTGATGCAAATTAATGGCGACCATGTACAAAAAGATTTTTAAAATTTTTCTAATTTTTGGCTATAGTTTTCAGTTTTATTTATTTATGTATTTTAACTTTTCTTTTAGATTCAAGAGGTACATGTGCAGGTTTGTTACCTGGGTATATTGCATGATGCTGAGGTCTGAGGTACAAATATTCCCATCTCCCAGATTCTGAGTATGGCACCCAATAGTTAGTTTTTCAACCCTTGCCCCTCTTCCTTCCTACCCCTCTAGTAGTTCTCAGTTTCTGTTATTGCCATCTTTATGTCCACGAGTACCCAAAGTTTAGCTCCCACTTATATGTGGGAACATGTAGTTTTTGGTGTATTTGGTTTTCTGTTCCTGCATTCATTCACTTAGGATAATGGCTTCCAGCTGCATCCTTGTTGCTCCAAAGAACATGATTCCATTCTTTTTTGTGGCTGCATAGTATTCCATGGTGTATATGTACCATATTTGCTTTATCTAATCCACCTTTGATGAGCACCTAGGTTAATTTCATATATTTGCTATTATGAATAATGCTGCAGTGAACATGTGAGTACATATGTCTTTTTGGTAAAATTTTTTTTTCCTTTGTATGTATACCCAGTAATGTGATTATTGGGACAAATGGTAGTTGTGAAGCTCTTGCTTTTGCTCAACTTCCCACTATGCATCTTCATGGATGTGTTTTCTACATTAAGAATAATAATAGCAGCAATTTCTTACAGAATCGTGATTATATTCTAGGCCCTATTCTAAACACTTTACAGATGTTAATTTGTTTAATCATCATATACACTCCATGTGGGTAAGAATTATTATTTTCCATTTCAATAGAGCTTATGCTGAGCGATGGAGTAACTAATCTTGCCAAATTGTCACACTGCTAAAAAGTAGCAGAGCAAAGATTCACACCTAGGTGGCCAAGTTTCAGAGCTCTTCTAAATCAGGGTCATGATGACTAGCCCATCTAGGTAACAATAGGTATGTTGATCTGATGAAGCAAGGTAAAGAGATGCTGGGGGTGGGGGGCAGATACTAAAGGGGCCTCCAGAACACATGTTAAATTCCTAGACTAGGATAACAGTACAAACTATGTTCTGAGGTACAGGAAAGAAGCCGAGGATGAATGGAGATGCCAAAGTAGGTGTAGATAAGCAATAAAAGGAGAGTGGCTTTGAGGTAGTCCAGGTTTTGTTTTCAATTTTTGCTCAGAATAAGCAAGAACAGCAAATCAAAGAAGGAAGATAAGACCAGAGGCCAGCAGCAAAGGATGTCTTTGCAATAAACACAGTTGGGAAAACAGCAGAGTTACTCTAACTAAAGCTAGGGACCATGAATGGACATAAGCCCTGATCTTCTCTTTTATGGTAATTACATCCAATTTCAGTCCAATCGAAGGGAAGAGATGATAAATTCTGTTTTGAAGTTTACTAGTCAGGTTCAATACAAACCCAAGGGTCAAAAGGTAACAGAGTAGATGATGCTATGGACTGTAGTACTAGAGTTGACAAATACTGTCATCATTATTATAATCGCTATTGTAATTGTAATAGCAATCATTTACTGACTGGTTTCTATGCATCAGATCCACTGTTAAATGCTTTACATGCATTATCTCAAATCATGCTCATAACAACCCCATAAAGTTGGTGCTGTTATTATCCTATTTTATAGACAAGAAAACAGACCTAGAGAGTTAAACTTCCCCAAGGTCAGAGAGTCAGGAAGACGTAAGACAGGATTTGAACCTGCTTGATGCCAGCTAGGATAGGATAGGATAAAATGGATAGGATAAAATGAATAGGATAGGATAACATGAATAGGATAAAATGTAGGAATAAAAGATTAAGAATTAGAAAGCAGTTAAAGTAAAAGAGTGAGATGACTGAATTACGGAAGATTAACCACAGTCAGAGAACAGAACCATTGAGTTTACTATATATTATGCTTCAAATAGTTTTCGGTGACAAGTGTCAAAGTTCATCATGTGAACAGTAAGTCCATTTTGGTGCCCATGTACACGCAACACAGAGCACACTTTTCAACATGGATATGTGATTCTTCCTTTTATCTTCTGACCAGAGAGATCTGGAGACATTTCCTAAGACTGCTCAGAAGTTCACATAGAGTTAAGTATCAGTCACCGTAGTGGTGACCAACTTGGTAACACAGCCGTATGTTGTCTTTTGCTTCTCACATGTTTCTCTCCTCTGCCCTTTCCTCCTGCTTCTGGGACTCCTTCCCAAATAAATCTGCATGCAAGGCTCTACCTTGTCTCAAGATCTGCTTAAGAAAATGGGAAACACCCTGGAAAACAAACTATTATGATGAAATACTCCTTTCTGGAAATGAGCAGCTGAAAGAGAGAGAGAGACCAAGGAATTGGCTCCTTCAATTGTGCGAATTGGTGAGGCTGAAAATTCAGTAAGAGTTGATGTTGGCCGGGTGCGATGACTCATGCCTGTAATCCCAGCATGTAATCCCATGCATGTAATCCCTCCCTTGGGAAGGCCGAGGCAAGTGGATCACGAGGTCAGGAGATCGAGACCATCCTGGCTAACATGGTGAAACTCCGTCTCTACTAAAAATACAAAAAAAAAAAAAAAAAAATTAGCCGAGTGTGGTAGCAGGCGCCTATAGTCCCAGCTACCCAAGAGGCTGAGGCAGGAGAATGGCGTGAATCCTGGAGGCAGAACTTGCAGTGAGCTGAGATCGCGCCACTGCGCTCTAGCCTGGGCGACAGAGCGAGACTCCATCTCAAAAAAAAAAAGAGTTGATGTTACAGCCTTGTAGTTGTTGTTGTTGTACTCTTGAATCTGAATTCCCCAGGGCAGCATGTCCGAAACTCAGGCAGAATTTATATGAGAATTCCTTCTACTTATTAAGGGAAGTGCAGTCTTTGCCCCTAAGGCTTTCAACTGATTGGATGAGGCCCACTCACATTATGAAGAGCAATTTCTTTACTCAAAGTCTACTGACTAATACCATCTAAAAAATACCTTTAGAGTAACATCCAGACTGGTATTTGACCTGTCACCACAGCTGACACCATAGCCTAGCCAAGTTAACACATCAGATCAACCATCACAGGTCTCAAACCACACTTATGGAGAAATGCAGTCTCCATACTAGAGAGAACTAGCTTAAACACAAAGATATTACAAGTGTTAGTCCGTTTGTACTGGCAGGAACTATTGGATCACATGTGGGAATTCGTGTTGGACTACAGCGGGTAGAATATAAAACTGGGGAATGGAGAATTTCTTTATATAAGCGTACTCTACTGTAACTCAAAATTGAGCGTCACAACAAGAACACTTGGAGTCAGTGCTAATACACTGATGAGAGTGTTCCTTGAAATTTAGACATGGAAATGGTCTACGTCTACAGTAAGTGAATTGGAGATGTTGGGGGATCTGAGAAGTTCCAAGAAGGTTTGGGAAGTGGGAATATTTAAATGAATTTATTATGTGACATGGTAGAACCCATGATCTGATTATGTTCCTTGAGAGGGCCTAGAGAGCACCATTTAAATTAAGGAAATGAAGAGTGCCCTGGTGCAGGGACACTGCATCTTTGAGGAGACTGAGTGGTTGTCTTCTATAGGCTGGAGTTGACAGTAAAAGATGCTGCCACTCTCTCTACTGACAATGGGGATAATGAGATTCTAGAATGGCAAAGGCCATACATGTTTGGCATAGTTTTTTTAATGAATATCAAGGCTACAGTAGTCATTAAGGTGTCTGGACCTATCTGTATCTGTGGTGATGGTTAACAAATTACAGTGTTCTGAGGGTTGAGATGGATGATCACCCATCAAGGTAGACTTTATCACAAAGTGCTGAACAGACGACTTATAGTCATCACAATTTCTCATCCAGTTCCCAGATGTCAGGGAGCTTATAGACCCAGAGGCCATCGATTGAAGGGTAAATTTGGTCTCCTTGAGGAAAGACCCTGTAATGTAACTCAGACCTTCCATCATGATTTGGCCTCATAAAATCCACCAGGACAAAGGGCCAAGTGGAACAAGAAAAATTTATTAGATGATAGAAATTATACATAAGGGATTAAGCCCAAGAAGTTCCACAAGGTTATCTGGTCAGATAATCTAGACACCCATGACACTTATTTCTCTTGCATTCAGGTCTCTTCTTTAACTAACATATATAACCCCATGGGGATTAATTCTGATCAACTGATCAACAAGTAGGGGGGAAAACACCTGCCCATGGCTCATTAGTGAGTTGGTTCACTATGTTGAAGTAGCTGTAAATAGACTGATGCCATATTATTGCCCCACTCAAGGACAACCCTTGATACAGTGGAAAAGAGAAATTCTCCCAATGGGTGAAGCCAAGAGCAGTTGCACTGGTTTGCCACTTTATATGGTGGAAGAAGTGGGTCAAATTACAGATATTTATGAACTCCTGGACAGTGATGAATGGCTAGGTTGGTGGGTCAGGGTCCTGAAAGAAACAAGATTAGAAGATTTGGGAAATCAGAGATGAAGGTTGGTGGTGGTAGTAATAGCAGTGGTGAAAACAAAAAATGATGTTTAAACCCATCTGCTAATATTATTAGTTCCATCTCATCATCTAAACAGTGATAAACAGTCAGCCTTTCACCTTTCTTCCCCCTTTCCTTGTGCCTATAAGTTTTCTCCATCTGGGAAGCAGTGTTGCTTATACAACCTTAAAGAGTTAAAGAGGACATACAATTCTGTAGGGTTGTGTTGTAGTCAATAGAGGGTCAATAAATGAGGTTTCTGATCTAAGAAACACACTTTGAATCCCTCCATCCTCTGCTACAGAACACAGTAGTCTAGTTGGAAGTTTCTAAGTCTGCAAATGAATATTTGCATGAATAGTTGGTGGGTTTAAAATATTTAATTATCCAATTCAAGCACAAGCTATGACACTCAATTTATTATTTTGTATTTATCAGAAAGTGTTTGCAATTTTCTTCATATAGATTCTGCACGTACGTTATTTCGGTTATTCCTAATTTTATTGTATTTTATTGTTGTTGTTGCCAATAAGATCTCTTTCAACAAATTTGCTGCATTTATTTATTTGGATTGTGCCCTGAATAAGGACGGTACATGGGGAGTGGTGAGTAAGGGATGAAATTCGGCTATGGTCCTCTCACACCGAGCTGTGTGTCCTAATAAGAAGCTGTATCTGCCAGATGAAAGCCCTTCTCTTTCTATTTCCCACAAAGGCACTTCCTGGACACAGTGTTCTCTCTGCGTGTGTGGGCAGGGGTCTCTCAGGTGTTTTAATCTGGTAATGTTTATACTTTAAAATATGTTGATTTATATGTATTTCTCTTCCTTTTCATCTATTTTAACAATATTTTAAATTATTCTTTCTCCACTAAAACCTAGCACACTTGCTTGGGACAAAGGATCACTTGGAGACTGAAATACTAGCTAGTGCTGCTTAGTTTCTAAGTATCAACATTTTGATTCATCCAGACCTTGTACTTACATTTAACAATATCTTAAGGGTTATATGCAAAACCTTACAAAGAAGGCAAAAGGATTTATTAAGGATGACTAAACTTGCATTCTGTAATTAGAACTGTAGTCATAAAGAGTGGTGGTGGTGGTAATAGCAGTGGTAAATACAAACAAAAATATTTTATATAAATATTTCTATGAAATAAATTATAAAGCTTTTTCACAAAGGTTTCTGTGAAACACTAATAAACTACCCTCTAGTTGTCTGTTAATTGTCTAATTGTCTATTAATTTCATGCCCAGTCGTGTGTTGATTAAAATGTTATGTGCAAACAACAACAATTTGTCTCTACTCTTTTTCCAAATCTTTTATATTGTCTATCTCTTTTTCTGCTTTAGGCCTTACTTCACTTGTCAGAATAATGTTAAGTAATAGTGAGATTAAGCATTTTTCTTTCCTTTCTGATTTTACCCGGAATATCCATGTTTCACCTATAAGTACTTTCTGCTCTACCTTGGCATTCTGTACATGGAACTGGTCTTCACACACATCATGCCCCAGTGAGCAGCAAAAATCCCTGAAATGAGCAAAAGTTCTATCTCTGGCACTGCCAGGGACTGATGTCTCTGCTATTTACCATCATCACTGGCTCTAAGTGCCCAGCTCAGGACTCCTATTGTACCTCTATCATTTAAGTTCCTACTCTCAGGCCATTCCACTGAACTTTTGTCTTTGCTGCTCTCACACATCACACAAGCTGGCATCCTCCTCTGGTCTCTGAGGCCAAGCAAGGCCTGAGAGTGGTTAAGAGTGCTACACTGTGCTCTAGATCTGGTGGTCTTTCTTTGCGTCCTGGTTCTGCCATCGTGGTTCTACTTAGCTGTGTAATCTTAGACAAGTAAATCAGTAAGACTGGGCCTTGGTTTTCTTGACTATATGAGGACATAATAATAGTCCCTACCTAATAGGTTCTTGTGAGTTTTAAATAATAATATGTAAATAATTATGCAAAATCCTATACACAATTAGTGTGTGACATGTAATATATGCTAAATATATATTATTTACCAAACTGGAATAGGAGAAAGTGGTCCTATTTATTCACCAAACTGGAATAAGAGAAAGTGGTCCTACCCATTCCAAAATTAGTACAACCTGTAGCTGGCTTTCTATGAGGTTGATAGTTTTGCCAGAGCCTGTCACAGGGTTTTCTGAAACTCACCACCTGGAATTCCCAGGTCGTTCTTTCCTTGTGTGCCAATGTTCAGTCTTTTATAGTCCTAACCATTTATTGACCAAAATACCACCTTACAGAAATATATAGGTGTATCAGGACTCACTGGAGTTTTAGAGAGGTAAGAGTGGATGGTAAGAACTAGAAAGCAAAAACAGCAAAACAAAGCCTTATAATATTAAAAATACTTCTTAAAATCTCAGAATTTACCCAACCATATGCCAGGGATTTCTTAGTGGCTTTTGTTGTTCTCAGACTCTGGCCTGTGCACTCAATTTTCAATTTTTTCTCTTTTTTGTTCTTTTCTATTTAGGCTCTGCCCTTTTCTCTATTCTCCTCTAAATTCAGTGGGTATTTCTAATATAAGGTTATTAGATAAGGTTAGTGGTTTGTTTCCTTATCTGCCTACAGGCCTTGCTTCTTAAGTCTTTGCCTTATGTCACGGGCTTAGCCAGGTATTTTCCTGGAAAATGGCATTTCCCTCTTCATGCAGATCTCTGGTGCTGAATACAAAGACAACCTCACTACGGCTGTCAATGACCTATAGGTCTTCTGATCAGAAAATCATACAAGGATGTGGTTGCCTGTTAGGCTGGGAAAACTTTGTTAGTGTTAAGATAATGTACTATCTTCCTAGATTTAAAATATAACAGTAATGCTATTAATAATAACTGCTAAATTGTGTTAAATGAATATCTTCTGAAATTATATTTTTATTACTGTTTTATACATGTCTAAAAGATATTCAGCTTTTTTGTTTGTTTGTTTTTACAAAAATCCCAGTTCTTGTTTTAACAGTTCTCTCACGCCTTCTTTAAGTTGATTACTATGCCTATTTGTCTTTTTATTTATGTTTGGGTAGAAAAGCCAATGGTTCCTGAAGCTTGGTGAAAATAATATTCTTTATTTCCCTAAATTCACGACAAAAAAAACTACTCAAGTGTCACACCAAGTTTTCAGGTACACATAACTGGTCCATTGGCTTAAACACAACAAATAATAAGTAACATTTATACAGCTTTAACGTGTTCTAAATAAATGTTTCACATATGTTAATTATTTGCTTCTCACAACAATCCTATGATACAGATGCTATTATTATTATTTTTTAAAGATAACAAACCTAAGGCATAAAGTGACTGTCTAAAAATGTGTAGCTAATAAATGATAGAGGCAGAATTTGAATCCAGGTAGTCTGTCTTTAATCACTGAACTAAACTTCCTCTCTAACAAAAAGAGGAGCAGTTGATGGAGAACATATTTCTAGAGCACTCTATTAAAGTTAAAACATTGTAAAGTGATATCAGTTATCTTCTAGAAGGATAGAATAAATAGGGTCTAACCTGAAAGGCATATTGGGTGGAGAGTGGGTCTGGGGGAGGACCTGATAAGAAAAGAAGTGAAATGGCAAGAAAATAAAGTTTTAGTGTTTTGATTATACCCATACATTTCTACCACCCTTGACAGGTTACAATAAACATCCTATTTCTGCCTTTACTACACTTGTCTTACATTTCCTTTCTCTACTCCCTGATAATTTGGACAAGCGTTTCTCAGAACAGCAAGTGGGTTACAAGCACTGGGAAACATAAGGTGCTTGATAAACCTGAAATTCCTGATCTCATTCCAGACCAGAAGAATCTGTCCTGGGATAAGGGGGAAGGGGAGAGATGAAGGAAACTGCATGTTTAGCAAACACCACAGGTAGCATTTATGCTCGCTAAAGTTTGCAAACTTTTCTGCCAAGTGAATCTTTACAACTTTTCTGCAAGCGAATCTTCTGATAGTGGCTTATAGTCATGAAATAATTGCAAAGTGATTCACTTTATCTAGATTCTAAAGGCCTGGGTACCAAAACACAAACATAAATAATGAGCTTGTTTACCTTAGAGCTCCACTTTTCCTTTGATGTGACAAACAAGTAGGTTGGAAAACAAAAATCAATTTCTTTTCCTGCTAAGGAAAACCAAAGTTATACCTCAAAAAGATTGGTATAATGAACTCAACTCTAATAAATCTATATGCAGAGAACTTTATAAAATAAAAAGTCCATTAAGCCACTCTTGTAATATATTTTGCTAGCATTTCTAGGTGCTCTAAAGTATCTTTCTTTATTTATATAAGAAATATTCTTGTAAGCATGTCACTATTCACCTTTATAATCAAGTATTTTGTTTTTGAAGTAGGCATTATGGGATAAAATACATTTTAATGCCACATTATGAAAATATTCATAGCATAATATCAGTTATTAGGTTAAGTGATATGTTATAACTTTACTGCTTATCATAGCAACGGGAACCTTCAGATCATTTAAAGTATAATGGAGCTGGCCGGGCGCGGTGGCTCAAGCCTGTAATCCCAGCACTTTGGGAGGCCGAGACGGGTGGATCACGAGGTCAGGAGATCGAGACCATCCTGGCTAACACGGTGAAACCCCGTCTCTACTAAAAAAATACAAAAAAATAGCCGGGCGAGGTGGTGGGCGCCTGTAGTCCCAGCTACTCGGGAGGCTGAGGCAGGAGAATGGCGTGAACCCGGGAGGCGGAGCTTGCAGTGAGCTGAGATCCGGCCACTGCACTCCAGCCTGGGCGACAGAGCAAGACTCCGTCTCAAAAAAAAAAAAAAAAAAAAAAAAAAGTATAATGGAGCCAGAAAAATGATGCCCTAATTCTGTAAGTTGATGGAAACTAAGGAAGATAGACAAATTGAATAGTCAAAGTATTTTTTCCACAATGAATTTTATAATTTTATACCTTTTTATTGTATAAAATGTTATTTATTTTGTAAACTTCAACTTCCCTGTTCTTTAGTTTAACATAAAAAGATAACTAGAATTCCTTTTAAGCTTTGCAAGTTTTAAGATAATAAAGTAAAACTAGACAAAATTCTATTCATTTGGCATTATCAAATCTGGAATCACTTTGGATAAATTTGCTGACAAATTTAGAGTCTTCTTCTGTTTGGTAGCTGGCTCTTAGAAGGCATATAAGTGAACAAGCTTCTACCTGTATTGTTAGTGCTTATCCCAACTCAGAATATGATTCAGTCTATCTGTGCATGTAAAACAAGTTTTAGTGCCTTGTTAAGTAATCATCACACAGAGTGGTTCTCACTATGAATTGACAAAACATTTGCTGATCCACAATAATGAAAGTCATTAGAAGATACCAGGAAGTGGATGTTTCAAGCTCATCTTCTCATACGGTGTTGAGAGCATTGTTTAGAACCCCAAGGACACAATCCCACAGTCTGTTTTTTATAATAATAATCTATGCCATCAAATCATCTTCATAAGAGATCTCAAAGGGATTCTGCAAACACTAACGTCACCTTTTCCTGATTATGTAGAAATAGTAATTCTAGAGGACCAGGCAAAGGGCTAGAGAATAGTCTTGACTTGTTCAACTCCTGAGTGAATGGGAGGCTGAAAGTGCACCAGCCCTAGGAATAGCAGGCATGACACCGTCCAGGACTGAGCTTCTTCTCAACTATTGTCCTGAGAGAGTTACAGAAGGCCTCTTTTGTTTGGAATTTTCTCAGAAGCCCAAGTGAATTTGGGTGGAAATGTGTCCCTTTTGAAAAGGAGAACATTTCTTGAGTGGAAGTTGATATAAGATGATAATTTCTCATACGACGCATAGAGACAGGGGCCATGAGAGTTACAAACAAAAGATGAAGTGACTTGACCATGTCCTTAAGTTACAGTGTTCCTAGCTAGAACCTCCCAGGGGCCTTTAGTTATGATGATCAGAGGTCCAGGTATTCCCAGTCTCAGGTTACACCTTTTGTTGGAACAAATTTACAACACTGGTCTCTGTCACCTTTGAAAGTGTTCTGGACTGGGTGAGAATATATAAAATCACCTTAAGTGAAGTGCATAGTTCTACACTTAGAGACTTCTTTAAAAGGAAGAAAATAACCACAGTGGGTGAAGAGGAAATGTTCCTCTTATCCTCAGGTTTCTCACAAAGAATACAGACAATGACATTCATTTCACAGTGTTGTTATGAGGATTAGATGCAGTGATGCATGGAAGGTCTCCAACTCCCACTCCTCAAAAAGTGCCTGGAATGTGGTAAACTCTCAAGAAGTTCAAATCTCTATCCATTCATTTTCTTTCTCCCTTTAACACAGTGAAAGAAAATTCTAACGTGAGTTGTGCCAAAGAAATGTCAGAGAGTTAAAGATGATTCTTAAACCTAGCATCATCAGTGACACAGGGATTTTCAAGAAATTCCAGAAAGCCTCAAGGACACTAGCATTCCTTTTTTGGAGGATATAAGATGAGAAGACGGGAGCTTGGCTCCTCCTGACAAGATGTCAGGTTGCAGGACCATCCTATGGTTTGCAGGTGGTAGAAGCCCAACTACCAGATAGGGTTAAAACTTTTGGTTCAGCTTAATCTCAATTAAACACAAAAAGAACCTTCTGGTTAAACTACCTAAGAGAGCACGAGGGACCTCACCAGGTACTAAGTTTCTTGCCATTGGTCAGGTCAAATATGAGTGAGTTAATCACTGGTTACAGGAAGTTTCCATTTCGGATGGATGGTTAGTCTAGTACCAGGCCTTTTTTCTGCCTATATATGTCCCTCATTCTGGTATTGTAGAGTTCTGATATTTTTCAGGAAAACAGACCTAGCTTATTTTTTTCCTTTTCTGGACTTCTAATGAAAACTAATAAAAAGAATACTTTAGTTTTGGTGTTTTCTGATGGTGTTATGCATGTTTATTCAAAGGGACCACGCCCTACACTCATTTTGACTATTCCACAATTCTTATTCAAATGCTGAGCATACAGTGGGTGCCTAATAAGTACTTAGTAACTAGAAATGCAGACATGTTCCTATAGATTTTCCCATGCCAATCATTAATACAAACTTGGCACTATAGTCAGCATCACCTGTGGCCATACAATGTATATTATTCATGTCATCACATGATGCCAAAAACATGACATTCAGCAAACACAAAAATACATTGGTTCTCAGATTGTGACTCAAACTTTTGACTACAGAGACTGAAATTACAAAAGGTTATGTCAACTTGACTGGTATTAATAAAAACATAATATACTTAAACATTACAGTAAAAAATGCAAATGAAGCCTGATCAACCATTAAAACATACAGATACATTAAAAACAACTATAATTATTCTTCAGAACATAAGACATCTTGCGGTATTCTTGGTGTCTGAATGTTTGAAACTGTTTAACATGGTTAGATCAAGTATAAACCAAAATTAAGACTATAGATAACATGGAATGAAAGTGACAGAATCTGGCAAAAAGATTGTTCATTTTAAATCAGCTGGAAGTTTTTGTTAAAATACTGTAATTAACCAATAAGATAAAAATCTTTTTAAATTGAAGAAAAACTTATCTAAAGTACTATTAGAACTTAAAAATATACAAATAATGAATTTAGATTATTTAGGAAGCTTTTTCCAGAATTATTGGTATTTTGAACTTGAAATACAGTATTTAGTCCATAAGAAATTGAAGTATGCAAGTATCTATATTTGTACAAAACCACAAATGCAAAATATAGTAATAACTATTGAGATTTACTCTCTTCCCTATTGCCCTTCTCTTGGCTTAATCCTACATTTTCTAAAAGGTATTTATTGTTGTTGTCTTTGCTTCTTATTTATCCAGCGAATAACCAGATAAAATTGCTTCTGCCACCCTCCTCTTCCTAACAAGTGCACTGCGCAAGAAAGGCAAATAATGTGAATTTTCCATGAACAGTATGTGAAACCACAGCATCTTGGTTCTTTGTTTATTTAAAATTTTTGGTTCCAAGTTACAGAAACTCAGTCTGAACTAACTGCAACCAAAAAGAAAAACTTATTGATTTACAGAAGCAAAGAATTGCAGGGAGGGGACAGGAGGCTCAATGGATGCTGTGGAAGGGACACCAACACTGCCAGGCACTTCTCTGGCCCTCTTTCTGTCCCTCTGTTCACCTTCACTATCTTCTACAGAAGATGAAGTTGTGCCTTCATCAGCAGAGAAGTGAAACTTTTTTCTTTTTAATGGCCATTTTAAGTAATTTCAAGAAAACTTTGTGCAGCCATTTTTGAGTCATGTGTCTATCCCTGTGACTCAATGAGATTTTTATGATTAAGATCTCCCTCTAAAAATATGAGGTGAAAAGGAAGGGAGGATGGATTCTTAGAGGAAGGTCAGTGCTGCCTCCAGGAAAACAAAAGAGCATTAAGGAGAGAAAACTCTAGTTGCCCACTATGACTAATAAATGTCCTTGGGGACCAAGGTTTTGGGCTCTGGCCTAATAGTGATATAAAAAAGTAACATGATCAGAAATATCTTCTCTCAGACTTTTAATTATGTTGCAAAATGAAGTGATGAGCAGGGACACAATTAGGAGGAGAAAGGAAAGAGTCTTGGGATACCAGTGTTTATAAAATCCTACGTGAAATGTACCCCCAATATATCAAACTTAGCCTGTGATTTTGTGTTATACCCATTAGGCAATAGTTGCCATTTGATCAATAACATGGACCAAGAAAAGAGGCTGTGGTCTCTGTCTTATTATGTTATTCATGGACACGAAGCAACAACAGAGATCTTCATGCTATTACTTTAAAAAAATGTAGCTTCCATGAATTCTTATTGGTCATTTATTCTGGGTTTAATCAAAACACTAAGTTTTTATTTTCAAATATTTCAACAGTTATTTTGGTCATAGAGTCAGTTGTAAATTCCTACATAAAAAGTAAATGAGTGGCTGGGCACGGTGGCTCACACCTAAAATTTCAGCATTTTGGGAGGCTAAAGTGGGTGGATTTCTTGAGCTTAGGAGTTCAGGACCAGCCTGAGCAACATGGTGAAACTCCATCTCTACAGAAAAATACAAAAATTAGCCAAGTATGGTGGCACACTCCTGTGGTCCCAGCTACTCAGGAGGCTGAGGTGGGAAGATCACTTGAACTGGAGAGGTGGAGGTTGCAGTGAACCAAGATAGCACCACTGCACTCCAGTCTGGGTGACAGAGTGAAACCCTGTCTCAGAAAGGAAGAAAAAAAATGCAAATGAGCAGGCCTTTTCCTATCAGAAATTCAGAGGCTCTCTTATATATGCCATAAATAAAATAGTGACAACAGAGAGCCTGCACAGACACAGCTTGAATGGAAAATTACTGAAGTTTCTCCAAGCTAAAATTTATGTTTGCATACTTTATGTAGTTACATACTTTAGCTAGGCACTTTAGCCTACTTTCTATCCAGCCATCGTGGAAAGTAAACATGTGCCTGTTTAACACCCAGTGTTTTCTCAAACATTGATCCATACTTACTATGTCAGAAATACTTGAGTTATTTTGTTTTGTTCAGTTTAGTTTAGTTTTTGGCTTTTTTTTTTTTTTTTTTGAGATGGAGTTTCCCTCTCGTTGCCGAGGCTAGAGTGCAATGGTACAATCTCAGCTCACCTCAACCCCCACCTCCTAGGTTCAAGCAATTCTCCTGCCTTAGCCTCCTGAGTAGCTGGGATTACAGGTGCCCACCACCACACCCAGCTGATTTTTGTATTTTTAGTAGAGACGATGTTTCACCATGTTGGCCAGACTGGCCTCGAACTCCTGATCTCAGGTGATCCACCTGCCTCGGCCTCCCAAAATGTTGGGATTACAGGCATGAGCCACCGTACCCAGCTGAGTTTTTTAAGTATATTAATTATTGGGTCCAACCTTAACAAATTCTGAGTCAGGTAAGTCTGTGTTGGATCCTTTAACTGTTGCATTTTGTTAATTTTTTAAAAAATTTCCTGGGTGATTGAGATACACAGCCATGTTAGGAAACCGTGACTTTAAACCCAAATGTCTAATCTTTTCTGCAGATTTCATTAGCAATAATTCACAAAGCATATTCATCTTCTACAGCTCATGAAATAACTCTGTTCTTGAAAATCAGAGTACATGTAGAGGAGAAGGGGTTTTTGTTCTGACAATATAATACTGTCCAATGCTACATGATTGGTAGATAAGGCCTCCATATGCTCATCTATAAAATGTGGGATTTAGATGAGGTGATTTTTTAAGTTCACTGAAGCCATAAATTTATTTAACCTATGTAACCTACAGAATTAGATGTGAAATAGAAATGTTGATTATGATTTTCATCAAAAGCACATGGGCTATATAAATTGCTAGGAAAACCTGGAACAAATTAAAAAGCCATAAATAAATGAGCTTAATCCTTGAATTAAAAAAACAAACAAAAAAGCAACCACACTCACAACCGAATCTATCTGAAAGGCCAGGCTTAGTCATATAATGATTTAACCCTTGCTTTGGTCAGCATTTTTATATAATTTCCTTGCCAACCCAGAATGAGGATGGTGACATGTCTGGAACGTAGTTTTCAGTGTGCTGAGCTTGAACAAAGAACAGTTTCCAGGGTGGGTGGGGTGAACCTTATTTTTCAGTAAGATGTCACTCCTGTCTGATTAGGACGCTGTGAATCACTGTATATTTGGCACACTGTCAACTGAAACGTACCTTTGCTTTTCTCCCTTTGGTCTCTCCCTCAGTTATTATCATGGGAAAAGATAAAATTCACAAGCTATAGATCAAGATTTTACTTCTCAAAAGAAACATCTCATTTTAGAAGCACATTCTAACTTCCCAGAATCACACGTCGATTAGATTGTCTTCAATCTAAACTATTATTTGTGATAAAAGCTCTAAATTATTGCATTCCTTTCTAATTTTATTATCCTTAAACTATACCTTAAGTACGTTCACTTTTGTACAATTGGAAAATGGTTGTATGTTAAGTATTCATCAGTCATTACTAGAATTTCAGGGGGCAAAATTACAAATCATTCGTTAAACTTTCAAAATCATCTTCGTCTGTAATCTCTCTTGTACCCTGAAAGATCCACAGTAGTACCATACTTTCTTTCCTCTCCTACTTAATGTTATTATACAGCTATGGAAACCACAATGGAGAATAAAAGAAGAGAAATAGCCATGTGTTTCATTTAAGTTAAATAATTTCATCTAAGTAATTTCTACAAGACATTACTCTGTTGTCTTTAAATTTCATTTACTTGAATGAGAATCATAGGCACTTGTTGGTGAGTTGTTCAGCACAAATCAGATTCCTTACTGGAAATTTAACTTTGGACCTTGGCAATAAACTACCTTCAATAAGACAGTAACATTGAAAATGTTTTTTCCCATCCATTGATTCCGCTGTACAGATTTGACGTTTCCTCTCCCGATGTCAGAACAGTTCTGATATCACCCCCTCCTCCTTTCCTCTCTTGAGTGTTTATTCTTCAAGTCCAAATATCTTTGTGCTCTGAAGAGCTCGGAAATCTGACACTGATTCCTACGAGCAGATAAAACTTGATTTTCTTCCAACCCTCCAACTGATTTTTGATATTCTTTTTATCGATGATCAGCTTCATTCCAAAGCTTGCGATGAGGTGACAACGCCAGGGCTTCCACACCAGAGAAATAGGCCACCTTTGTCACCTGGCAAAAAACATTCTGTTGGCACCTTCAAACCCATCTTTAGATATAAAGCTAGTAGTTTGGTGAAAATAAAAGTGAACCTTTACAAATATACCTTGAATTGCAAGGCCCTTCCAAAACCAAAATAGACCACAGGAAAGCTAAAATGTCTGACAGTTGTATAAAGTGCAAGATTTAGGTGTGTGACGAACAATGATGTGAAAGGATGCATGTTGCATTTCCAGCCTGCAAACGATGACCATTTTCTGAAGAGTGAAGCAGCAAGCAGGGTGTCACCACAGCCTCCAGGTCTCTCCCAAGTGTCCTGCTAGTGATGGTTTCTGTGCACCCATCTGTAAAATTCTCCACCCTGGTATCCAAGCCCATAGCTCCTCCTTGTTGAGACTTGTCCCATTAGTCTTTGGAGGCTAAAACAAACCCAGGCGAGAAAGTCTTGATTGCTGGCTGAGATAATCAGGAGTAAGTTGATTCTATTTCGCAACTTCTCAGCTGGGCGGTGGAGGTGGTTTCGACATTGTAATTGAGGAAGTCCATAATGCCTTCCTAGAGATTGGTATCCAAATCAAAAACCTTCATGTTTACCTTGATGCTACTAGCTTTGTCTTGAAAGTTTAAACCCTGCCAACTTCAGGAAATCGCTTATCATGTAAGTTTGACAGCTCTGTTTACTTTAGCCCCGACCTATAGTTTAATAGTGAAAAGTTTGGAGGAAGCAAGCCTCATAGGAGAATGCTTGACATTATTAAAATGCAAAGTACACAGGAAGAGAAGCTAGTGTGAAAGCTGTCTCCATTTGTGACTCACTCCTTGAAGAAATTTCTGACTTTTATGCCATGCGTGCTCTGTGTGTTAGAAGTAAGCATCCTGTTAAAAGAGTACACAATAGATACCCTTTTTTTTTTTAGTTTAAGATGAAAATTCAAAAGAAAATGAAGTCTTTGTATCACTTCTACTTCAGTGAATTTTGTTGTTTTTATTTTAAATTTGCAGTTTCTCTAGCTTATAAATATCACGGTAATTAATTTTACTTTACCTGAGCTGTCTTCATTCAGGTAGTTACTATAACAAATTTTGAAAACTTCAATGAAGAAAGATTTGCAGCCCTGGGACAGGGGAAACAGAAAGCAATGGCTAGACTTCTCCCAGGTGGAAAGGCAAAGTCAGTGGAACCAGGAGTCAATACACATTCTCTTTTTTTTTTTTTCTTTTTGAAGACAATTGAGGAAATTTATTTTTTTATTTTTAATTGACAAAAATTGTATAATGTACAACATGAGGTTTTGATATAGAAATACATAGTGGAATGACTAAATCAAGCTATTTAACTTCACATACTTATTTTGTGGTGACAGCACTTAAAATCTATTCTTAGCAATTTTCTTTATTTTCTTTTTTTTTTTTTTTGAGATAAAGTCTCATTCTGTCACCCAGGCTAGAGTGCAGTGGTGCAATCTCAGCTCAGCACAAACTCTGCCTCCCAGGTTCAAGAGATTCTTCTGCCTCAGCCTCCCGAGTAACTGGAATTACAGGCACCTGCCACCACGCTGGGCTAATTTTTGTATTTTTAGTAGAGATGGGGTTTCACCGTGTTGACCAGGCTGTCCTTGAACTCCTGACCTCAGGCAATCCTCCCGCCTCGGCCTCTCAAAGTGCTGGGATTACAGGTGTTAGCCACTGTGCTCGGCCACAATTTTCAAGTATATACAATATATTGTTATTAACTGTAATCACCATGAGTCACAACAGGTCTCTTGAACTTATTCCTTCTTTCTAACTGAAATTTTATAGCCTTGACTAAAATCTGTCCAATCTCTGCAGCTCCTGGTAACCACCATTCTACTCTCTACTTCAGTGAGTTCAACTTTTTTACACCCCACATATTAGTGAGATCAGTATTTGTCTTTCTATGCATGGCTCATTTCACTTAACATGTGCCAGGTTCACCCACATTGTCATAAAAAACAAGGTGTTTTTTTCTTGTTAAAAGCTGAATAGTATTTCATTGTGTATATATAGCACATTTTCTTTCTTCATTCATCCACTGATGGATATTTAGGCTAATTCCATATCTTGGCTATTGTGGATAATGCCACAATGAACATGGGAGTACAGATGCTCTTAAACATATGGATTTCATTTCCTTTGGATATACAACCAATAGTGAGATTGCTTGATCATATGGTAGTTCTATTTTTAATTGTTTGAAGAACCTTCATACTGTTTTCCATAATGGCTGTGCTAATTTATCAGTCCATCAACAGTCTGCAAGGTTTTTCTTTTCTCTACATCTTCACCAACACTTACCTTTTGTCTTTTTTATATCTGTTCTAACATGTATGAGGTGATATCTCATTGTAGTTTTAATTTGCATTTCCCTAATGATTGGTGATGTTGAACATTTTTTTCGTGTACCTGTTAGCCATTTGTATGTCTTCTTTTGAGGAATGTCTATTTTGCTCACTTTTAATTGGATTATTTATTTTCTTAATATTGAATTTTTTGAGTTTGGCTATTAATCCCTTATCAGATGTATAGTTTTCAAATATACTGTCCAATTCCCAGGCTTTCTCTTCATTTTGTTGTTTCACTGGCTGTGTAGAAGCTTTTTAGTTTGATGTAATCCCATTTGTTTATTTTTGCTTTTGTTGCCTATGCTTTTGGGGCCATATCCAATAAAATATTTTTCTAAATCAATGTCGTAGAGCTCTTCCCCTACATTTTTTCTTAGTAGTTTTACAGTTTCTGGTTTTACGTTTAAGTCTTTAATTCACTATAAGTTGATTTTTATATATGGTGCGAGATGAGGGTCTAATTTCATTCTTCTGCATACAAATATTGTTTCCCCGGCACAGTTAACTAAAGAGGCTGTTCTTTCTCATTGTGTGTTCTTGGCATATTTGTTGAAAATCAATTGAGAGTAAATGCATGGATTTCTTTCTGGTATTTCTATCCTGTTCCATTGGTCTAAGTGTCACTCATTCTTTTACTAGCAATAGATACCAACCATTTTGGAATTCGAAAATGTGGTTTAGAAAGGCATGGGATAATTTAGTTTTAAAATGAATAGCAAACTTGCCCAGTCTTTTCACCTTATTCATGGCAACATTAAACATTGAATTACAAAATATTACCTTCCTTAAAAATGGAATTAGACTACACTTACTTATAATTTTCAACTTTGCACATTCCAGAATAAACTGAGTTTTGCTGATGCCACAGGACAGAGGGGAAGTGTCGTCTTTGTGCTTGTCTGCCTTAATTATGTGTTCAAACATAAAATAAAATTTCTTTGAACAGATCTAACTAAACTCAAATAAGATTATATATAAAGTTCAATTGAGAGGGATGGAAAGATAGGCCTAACTTTTACCTTTAAATTCCCTAAAGAGCATCAAAACATAGCAAAAGATTCTTGATAGACATGTAATCTTGAATTAATAGCTGTACATCTTCGTCATAGAATTAAGACTGTCAAAGCATGAACAATTAAAAGAAAGACCAGATAGTTTAAGATTAGATAAAATTTATTTTTTGCTTGATTTTATTTTTTTAAGTAATCAAAAGTGAAAGAAAATAAGAAGATAATACAAAATGCTACAGTTGTACACATTGTATTAACCTTTCTACTCCAAGTGAAAATGTGCATAGAAACTATAAAGATAGCAAACATGTTTATGTATATTTTACAGATTCTAAAGTGTTGATAACCAACTAATGATTCTGAATCAAGGGCTCAGATATTTTAGAGTTACATTTTATGTAATTTAGTTGATTGCACATGTAAATGTACATTATTTCTTTATTTCTTCAATAAAATATTGTTTTAATGCAATTATATTAAATCATTAATAATGGATAGATAAAATATTGATCAAGCTTTATATTAAAAAGTCTGATTTAGGGGGTGCATTTAGTATGTGCTCAATACTGAGTTAAGAAATTTACATACATTATGGTATTTCATCCTCAGAAGAATCCAATGAGTTCGTTAACACCTACTTAATGTAATAAAGAACTTGAAAAGTTTGGTTAAAAAGCTGGCTCACGAGAGCACGCCATTGCACTCCAGCCTGGGCAACAAGAGCAAAACTTCATCTCAAAAAAAAAAAAAAAAAAAAAGAAGAAGCTGGCTCAATTCACACAGCTAGTAGTAGAACATGGAGCTACAATTCAAACCCATATATTTTGCTCCCATAAATACTCTGTTCTGATTAATGTTGCTTATGTTGCTGAAAGTTATTTGAATGGAGCAGGTATAGTCTGTTGTGTGGAATCGTCAGCTGAGGCTCAAAAGCCTGGGTTCAGTTGATACGAAGGCAATTTCTGTACCATACCCTCAGTGTGTTACAAAGAGCATGAGTGCTTAGGCCATTGGTGAAACGGTCTAGGGTCAATGAAGCAGTCTCATTGTCAGAGGTGTTATCCGAGCTCTTGGTCTCACAACCGAGGAAATTAAGGAGCATGGACACCAAGGATGAGGTTGGAGCGAAAGTTAATAAGCAACAGAAGAAAGCTCTCCACAGCAGAGAGAGGTCCCAAGAGGGTTTCCATTTTTACAATTGAATGCAAAAGTTTCCATAAGAAACTTTCTTTATCTGTGTAGCTGTGTAACTTCCCTTATCTATATAGCTGCCTGTGTAACTTCCCTTTTCTGTGCAGCTATGGGCGTGTCTTAGGCAAGCTCAGGGCTTAACTTCTCTTGTCTGAGCGACTGCGGGCGTGTTTCAGGCAAGGCCCCCACCCCATGTAAGTTCCCACGGAGCCCACCATGTGCATGTCCATGAAAGGAAAAGAAACTTTTTCCCAGGCCCCGCTGATGACACAAAGAATAAAGGTTTCTGTGTGGAGCTTTGCTCCGTTATCTGTGCAGCTGCAGCTTGATTCTCCAGGTTGTTTCTCTGTTTAAAAGAATTCTGTCGAGGACTTGCCTTAACTGTGTTTTTTTGTTTTTCTGTTTTTTTTCTTCCTTTCTCTTCTTTCATAAGGATGGCCACAAACTCACTCTGTGGTCTGGAGCGAGATGCTTACCTGCTCTGCATTTTGGTGTTCTTTTCTATAACGCGGAAAACAAGCAGAGCACCCTGTGCAGGGTTGCTGAAAGTATAAACTGGGTATGGAAACACTTTGGACACAGTCACTCTCTCAAACATGCTTATACTCCTCCTTTCTGATGTGCTGAACACCTCTGGTTGCTGAGTTGTAAGAGAGAAACGAGACTAAATACCTGCTTAACTTCACTAAATCCTGCTTAACTTCACTAAATACCTGCTTAACTAAACACCTGCTTAACAAACCTCAGATATTGCAAGAACTTAATATTTCAGAAACATTCACTCAGAAATATGCTTTTATGAAGTAAAATTATCTACAAATAAG
The DNA here is from genome assembly GCF_049350105.2 of Macaca mulatta. Taxonomy (NCBI): domain Eukaryota; kingdom Metazoa; phylum Chordata; class Mammalia; order Primates; family Cercopithecidae; genus Macaca; species Macaca mulatta. The sequence continues at coordinate 61,298,364 of NC_133423.1, read as the reverse complement.
TAAAACTACGTGTACCTTGGGAAAAAGTGTATTTCATAACCAGAAAAATCACTTCCCCTAAGTTTATCTGCCTCATACTTTACCAGTTTCATGTCATAAAAATTATTTCCACATGTAAGCATACATAGATTAAACATGATATTCAATTTATTATATTTAGAAAATGATTGTATTCTCTTTCTCTTTGTTGAAGGCAAACTCATTCCCTTCACTTCCCACATTTTTGTTTAAACAGAAGTTTCCAATCAAGCCATTTATTTCTAGAATGTTACCAGCATCATTTATAAAGAGGAGCCATCTACTGTCATGTTTAATATTGCTTGGGTTTCATAAATTGCTTGTATTTCATTACCGCTTGTATTTCATAAATTGGTGCAGATACTCAGAACTTGCAAAAATAATTACCATTCAAAACCAAGAAATAAAGAAATAATGATATGCTTGTTTGTAGTATTATGACTGAATAAAAATTTACTGGAAAGCTCTGCTCATAAACTCCATTTTCTTCCTGAGAAGCTGGCTTCACAAATTGGAAAAGCATACTTTTATGCATATATTTTCTTATTCAACTAATATTTGTGGAAAGCTTGCCCTGCTGTTTGCCAGGCACTGTGTTAGGCCTGATACAATGGTCAACAGGAGAGGGGATACAATCATGAATAGGAGAGTTGTGACCTCTGCCCTCAGGAACAGGGCACTTGTGCGGCAGACAGATAAGTAAACACACTGCGGTGTGTGAGGAGCGCCAGGGAAGGGAAAGGGGAATGTGCACTGGGAGCACACACCAGGAACTCCAGACCCACACTTCATGGTTGCAGGTAGGGAAGGATAGCTGGTGGGAATGATCTTTAAGCTACTCTCTAAAGGATAAGGATTACCAAGTAATGGAGGAGACTGGAGTGGCCGAAAGGATAGAGAGTGCTTCCAAAAGAGGAAACAGCATCCGTGAATGTATACAGGAGAGAGACAATGGTATGTTTAAGAAACTGAGAGAAGGTTCATTTGGCATGAAGCCAGCATGGAGTTCAAGGTGGAGAGCACCAAGAGGTAAGAATAAAGAACTAAAGAAGATCCAGCGGCCGGGCGCGGTGGCTCAAGCCTGTAATCCCAGCACTTTGGGAGGCCGAGACGGGCGGATCACGAGGTCAGGAGATCGAGACCATCCTGGCGAACACGGTGAAACCCCGTCTCTACTAAAAAGTACAAAAAAAAAGAAAAAAAAAAAAAAAAAACCAAACTAGCCGGGCGAGGTGGCGGGCGCCTGTAGTCCCAGCTACTCCGGAGGCTGAGGCAGGAGAATGGCGGGAACCCGGGAGGCGGAGCTTGCAGTGAGCCGAGATCGCGCCACCGCACTCCAGCCTGGGCGACAGAGCCGAGACTCTGTCTCAAAAAAAAAAAAAAAAAAAAAAAAAAAAAAGAAGATCCAGCTTGTACAGAGTTTTGCTAGCAGTACTTAAAAATTGGGCTTTTATCGAAGGACAATGGGTTCCAACAAGGATAGTAACATAACAGGTTAGGGAGGTTCATTTAGAAACCATTGATATCCACTAGAATATGCACAGGCTTCCTAAAACTGTCTGGCATTCTTCCCTGCTGGAACTCTTTGTTAGAATACGTGGATATGGTCACTGCAGCCATATAACAGGTTAAAATGAAAAGCACCTTTGTCGACATCTCTTTTTCCAAACAAATACTGACTTCGGCAAAAGAGGTTTCATCACCTTCCGCCCACCTGTGTCTTCTCCCACTATTGCACATCTTTGGCCACATCTATTATCCACCTGTCTCCCGAGGCACTCTCCTCTCTGCAAGGGAGGCAGGGGAATTGTCCTGGAAGGTCAGTGCTATAGGGTTGAGAGGAACTATAAAACATGTCTCACCAGGTACGATGGCACGTGCCTGTAATCACAGCTGCTCAGAAGTCTGACACTGGAGAATGACTCAAGCCCAGGAGTTCAAGACCAACCTGGGCAACATAGTGAACAAACAAATAAATAAATGTTAAAATAAATTTTTAAAAATTACTCTAATATTCAAAAAAAAGTTTATCAAGCCAAAAGGAGAGCCCCCAATCCAGCCTCCATCACACCATGTCATAAAGGTAGAATACGTGATGCTTTACACATTGCTTTGTAAAATAAAGCACTAGACTGAAGAAATGCTGAATGGTGGCCTTGATTACTACCTCATTGTGCCTTTGCACAAGTGGAAAGGCTAGGCTTGGAAGTCAAAAGACTTTAGTGTTAACTCTGCTGGCTATAAACTGTATGATCCCAGCAAATAACATAACCACTGTTGCCTCATTTCCTCCCTCTGTGAAACTGGAATTATACTCCTGCCTCTATGACTTTGAAAAGATATGGGAGGTAACTGCATAAGAGAAAGCACCTCATGTAAACCCTAAAAAGCAATAACAGCTGTCCTGTAGGAAGTATCTACTGTGTGCTGGCTACGTTACATATTTCATTTAATCCTTATAACACCTCATTTGACACTTTTCACTCCCTACAGGTGAGGAAAACAAGGCCTAAATAGGTTAAGTAACTTCCCTGAAGCCCCACGGCTTTGCCACTTAGCCAAGATTTGAACCCAGTTCTATCTCAGACCAAGGCCATGCAAGCTTTTTGCTCTAATGCCTTTTCCCCCTTCCTTTCTGTTTTTGGCACACCAACCACAGACTGCAGCAAGTTTTAATTTAAAATACTTAATAAAAACATACTTTTATCAGAAAAAAACTAAATACATACTTATATATGTATCATGCACATGATTTCATAAGCAATGCATATTTGCAATATAATTAATTCAAGTAATAATTCTGTCCCACCCTCATATTATGTATGTCCCATTTCCGATACCATCTTCTGTGTTCCAGAGATGAGCAAACTTGCTTGTGCTTGCTCAAGCAAAACACAGTCAACTGCTCCGGTGCCACTCACTCCTCAAGTGGCCTGAAGCCGTCCAGCGGTCTCGGTGAGTAATGCAGTGACTAAAGCCCACACAATAAGGAAGCAGTGCCCTTTTAATAGAGCCGCAATATAAAGGAAAACACTCAAGCCAGTTCTAGCTACTGTGAATGATTTATTGGGTGAGCCCCGCCCGACTAGGCCCAGCAATTTCCCATTTGTTGCGTCCCAATCCTGTCCCTCCCACGTCTCCACCCTCCTGCTGCCTGCCCTTCCCAGGCACCTCCCTCTTTTTATGGTGATTGCAACTCTGCAGCTAACAGCTCACACACCACACCCTGACTCCTGCACTGGCTCAGGCTCCCTAGGATCTCTCTGCCCAACCCTCAATCCCCCTCTTCTATCTGAATGAAGCCTCTCATTAACGTGCCTTCCTTGACTCCTCTACAGACACCTCCCACTTACACTCCTCAGCCTGTCTTCTTTCATCTCCTTTTTCATTTTATAAATTCTTTCCAAATTACTTCAAATCACAAGCAAGTCAGATTAATTGAGTAAACCTCTTGAAAGACTGTCCTCATAGACAGAGCACTCTGATGACAATCTTCCTCGAAGGGACGGCTAGACACTAAGTTAGGTCAACTCCTTAGGTCTTGCGGCGACGCCTCATGTAAACGCTGCATGATGTCCATTCGAGTGCAGACAATTGCCAATTACTGGTTAATAACTAGCATGGCACTCATTTCTTTAGGTAGTCATAATAATCAAAATAATAATAATAACTTCCATTTATTGGTCTAGAAATCACTGTGTGGCAGGTGCTTTTCATGCAGTAGCTTACTCAATCCCATAAGAACTCTTCGAAGGTAGGCATTTTTGGAGTAAGCAGATGTACAAATTAAGGCAAAAAGAAATTCAGACGCTTGTTTGTTACATGGAATTAAGTACCAGAGACAGATTTCAAACTCAATCTCTCTAAACACAAAACCTGTCCATGCTTCCTGACGGCTCCAACCACATCCACTCTTCCCTCCACTGTTACTGACATTTCCATTCATGATTTCTCCTTATTCATCACTCTCCTTAAAGAATTCCTTGAAAGAATTATATAGATTCTATTTATATAACACTTTTTCTGTCTATTTTCTTCCCTTCCCGCTGCAACCACCCTGGCTGAGGTCTTCATTACCTTCCTCCCAAACCATCCGATGACCATCTGACCAGTCATACTGTGTCTTGTTTCTCTCTCCAAATCCAACAGGGTTTCATATTTTCTCCCACCAAAAAAAAAAAAAAAAGTAATATATTTCTACTGCCAATTAAGTCAGGGAAACTTCTCATTCTAGCATTAAAATTAAAAAAAAAAAAAAACTCTTTGTAAAATAAGATCTAGTTTGTGTGTTGCCATATTTACTTTAAGTGGCCATAGAATATTGCAGGAGAGACTGGGAAACAGAGATCAGTCACAGAAACAGATTTAGGCTCAGGCCTAAAAGGTTTAGAAGAACTCTGACATCAGAAGAGGAGACACTGGGCAGGAAACCAAGGTGGGGCTTCATACAAAGAGTCCTTAGTCTTGAGAATACAAGCTTTGGTGCTGAGATGACCTGATACACTAAGGAGATGAATTTAGCAATATAAATTTTACCTTAATCATCTAAAAATTGTCTCTTTAAAATAAAATGCATGTTGATTCTAAAAATTAAATCCCATATTCTGTATTAAAAAGAAAACTGTATTATGCTTCAAACAGTAAGAAATTCATTGGTATATTTAGGATCCCTTTTTGTAGTTTACTTCTATGATTTCCTTTGACTTTAAATAGTAACTAGAGAGACCCTCTCAAGTTTACTGTTAATATTAATATATTATACATTGGGGGAATAAAAGAGATGACTTCACCTCAAGTTCTTGCTGTTTGCCTTCTTCACACCTTAAATTGAAATTGTACATTAATATCTCTGCATTGATGAACTTAAGTTAGTGATTAGGAGTATTTTAATGTTATTAATCAATGACAGGAGGGTAACTCTATAAGTAATGAATACTAAAACGAATACTTGTTAAAAAAGAAAAAAGTAGCTTCAACAGTGCTTACAATTCCCATAGTTTATTCATTCTTTTCGTGTATGTACATTATTTAAATAATTGAGGAAGTACATCAAAGTTTTAGAAATGCAAATAAAGTTTATTGTAATTGTAAATTGCCATCATTATTCTTTTGGATACCAGGGCAATGTAAATTGAATAGCTAAGGCATATAATTATGAAATTATTTAGTGGTGGTAGGGGATAGTCACTTGGAATCTACTTAGGTAAGGACAGCCTGCCTCCAGCGCACCTCGCCGTTCTTTAGCACACCCACGAGCATGCTTTAGTGGATGAACAATCTGATGCCTGGCAAGATCATGGAGACAGAGTGACAAAGGGTATTTGTGAGGAAGAAGAAAAGGATTAAGTTAACCAAAATGTTAAGTAGCTAAGAAACAAACAACTCTTAAATTAGTAAATGTTATAGTGCATGTTATTTTGAATCAGGCTGGGACACAGAACAATACAGAAGCTCATTCAAGTTCTAATCTAGTGCTCTCCGTAAGAGAGAAAGTACTGTCTTGTGATTTCACCCTGGAATCATTCAGACATTTGAAGGAGTAAAAACAAATTTGAATTGAATTGAATTTAAAATAGGTTTGCTCAATGTCCCCAGCTCTAAAAACTCTCCAATTCCAAACTCTGTGTATAACAACACATCTTTATTTAAATGTATTTTTAAACATATGGACAGTAAAATTTACTTTTTGTGGTGTTGAGTTCTAAGCATTGTGACAAACACATCAAGTCATATATCCATCATCAAAATTGTCATTGGGAATAGTTCCATCATCTCTCAAAATTTGCTTATGCTACTCCTTTCTGGTAATCTTCTCCTTCCATTCCTACCCCCTGTCACCCACTCATGAGTTCTACAGCTCTATAGTTTTGCTTTTCCAGAATGTCATAAAAATGAAATTCTATAATATGTAATTTGGGGATTTGGTTTCTTTCACTTAACAAATGCTTTTGAGATTTAACAATGTTGCTTATACATATCAAGTCTGTTCCTTTTTATGGCTGAGTAGTATTTCATTGTCTAGATGTACCATAGTTTATTTATTTACCATTCAAGTTTTTTTTCCAGTTTTTAACAATTATGAACAAAGCTGTTAGAGATATTTACATACAGGTTTTTGTGTGAGCATACATTTTTATTTCTCTTGAGTATTTACTCAGAGTGGTATTTCTGGATCATATGGTAAGTATATACTTAATCCTATAAAAAAGAACCAAATTGTTTTCCAAAGTGGTTGTAGCATTTTGCCTTCTTATTAACAACAAATAAGAAATATAGTTTGGATATCTTTGTGCTGCAGTTTGGGTAATGTCTATTGACCTGTCTTCAAATTGACTAACTCTTTCCTCAGTTTGTGAAGTCTTCTAATGAGCCTTTGAATGTTCTTCATCTCTGTTACTGTGCTTTTCATTTCTAACATTTTCACGCTATTCCATGACATAGCATTCCTCTCTTTGCTGAAATTGCCTTATCTGTCTGTTTTTTGTATGTTGTCAGTTTTTTCTTTAGTACCGTCAACCCTATTAGTTGTAGTTGTTTTAAATTTTCTTTCTGATAGTTCTGTCATATCTGAATTTGGCTCTATTGATTGCTTTTCTCTTGGTAGTTTGTTACTTTTTCTTGCCTCTTTGTATGCCTCATACTTTTTTGTTGAAAGTTGTATATCAGTGTAGGAATAGAAACTAAGGCAAACAGTTTCTATATTTGCACATGTGCATACTTGTTGTTACATTAGATCTTTATTTGGGGGAGGTGAACCAGTCTAGGAAAGTGTTCAGTTGGGTTTGTCTCTTGTTGCTGTGCTGGCAATCAGTGTATACCATAGCATTCAGATTCTTTCAGAGATAACTTGTGTTTCAGGTGGAGACAGATTTGCAGTTTTTCTCACTATGTGCTTTATCTTTAGCTTGAGGTCTTCCCTTCCTGTTGTGCCTCTGAGAGGGTCTCTCTTTCTTTCTCTCGGAACTCTTGCAACTCTCCCAACATTATTGCACTGTTAGAAGTTACTCAATGCTTGTAAGCCTGCTGAGAGGGAGGCAGCCTCTGTTATTCTGGTGAAGCCTTGGTCTTGCGTAGGTTCTATATCCCTGGATCTTTAGGAGTGGCCTTCTTAGTGCTCCTGACCCACCCACCAGCTATGGTTATGAGCCCACACATGTTCCTGCCCTTCCTCCAAGGCTAGAGAGTTTTTTTTTCTGTTCCCCATAGACAGCTAGAATGGCTTTTCCCAGTGTGATAAGTGCAGCAGTGCTTGTTCCCCCTCTGCCTGCATTTAAGACTTTTGTTACGTGGGGAAGATAAGCCCATGCAGGGTTTCATGCCTTCCCTGCAGGGCTTACTATTTCTTTCCCTAAACCCTGCCCTATTAAGTATGCTTTCTTGGACACTCACTAATCTTGTGTGTGTGCGTGTGTGTGTGTGTGTGTGTGTGTGTGTGTGTGTGTGTGTGTCTGTAAGCCTGTAATGTCCCTGGAAAAGAACCTGCAAGAGAATATTTCCCTTACGTCTACGACCCCTAAAGACTCCACACTCTCATCAGCTCACACTTGGCTTCTGCCAACTCCTTAACTGAATTCCTCAGCTAAATTCTTATTGGTACCTGGTTGTATCTCCCCCAGGTAAACAAATGCTCACATCCCTCTCTCCCTGCAGGTATTTTTTTCTACTTATATTTCAGATTGCTTTGTTGCCATGTGACCTCACCTTTCCGATGAATTCAAGAGAAGTCACTAATCTGTAGTTTGTCTGGCTCTGTGTCACTGCTGTAAGGGTGAGGGTGATGTTCTTTCCAGCTGTTAGCATCCCAAAAGAAAACTGAAAGTCTTCATACCTTTTTGGAGCCATTACAGCCTTTGTTCTTCAAAATATTAGCTTTAAACCACAGATTGGCCTTAAACACTTGTTTTGTTTATAAAATGTAGATAAAACTTCACTTGTATGTCCAAAAGTTCCTCCCCGTCACATCCAGTTTATCCTTGTGGAATCTCAAATACACTTGTACATATCTAGGTTTCTTGGTTACAACAGCAGTACACTAAATTGGAAATCAGAAGAATTGGTTTATCTAATCTCTTACCAACAGTATGACTTTGAAATTTGTTACACTGTCTTTTGATTTCAGCTTTCTCATCTTTAAATTAGGAAGTTAGAGTATATTGCCTATATAATTCTTTCTTGTCTAATAATTTTTAGATAGTCTTATTTTTACTTTTTTTGTTGTTAAGAATGCAATTATGTTACCTTAATTTTAGTTATTACTTTGGAGTTTCCCCAGACTAATGAGTCTATAGTACGGTGGTTAAGCTAGCAAGCTCAGGAGGGAAACTGCCTACGTTCAAATTCTTAGTTCAGCACTTTGGCGCTCTGTATATCTTGGGCAAATTACTTTTCTAGGTCTCAGCCCCTATATTTAAACTTCAAATGATAAAATAATATATAATTGTTTTTAAAATAAAAATATAAATTATGTAGTATAGTCTATAAAAGCTCAATAGAGGCCGAGGCGGGCGGATCACAAGGTCAGGAGATCGAGACCACGGTGAAACCCCGTCTCTACTAAAAATACAAAAAATGAGCCGGGAGCAGTGGCGGGCACTTGTAGTCCCAGCAACTCGGGAGGCTGAGGCAGGAGAACGGCGTGAACCCAGGAGGCAGAGCTTGCAGTGAGCCAGGATCGCGCCACTGCACTCCAGCTTGGGCGACAGAGCGAGACTCCGTCTCAAAAAAAAAAAAAAAAAAAAAAAAAGCTCAATAGAGGTAAAATTGGTTGAAAACATCGGCTGATAATCAAACCAAGGGCAAGCATATGACTGCTCGCTAATTGAAGATAGCAGTGGAAGAAGGTTGACTGACATTTGTACATGTCCCAGTTTAACATCTGTAAGCTTAATATCTGGGAAGTTTTAAGAATTCACGTAATGGGGGGAAAAAAAAAACAAAAAAAAACAAGACTACACCTTGATACCAGACTTTTGGAAAGGGATTGCCCTTACCAAGAAAAAGTGTATTGAACCTGGTATTCTTGGATCAATAATTTAAAGTCGCTGGCTAAAGAAAATTGGCCACAAGTCCTAAATGACAGTTCATATTTTCCTCCATTTTATATCTCAGTTTTTACCTTTGCTGAATAGAACATTTATTTCTGCTTGATGAAGTGTGCTTTAGTCTGATTGTAAAGAGAATAATAAAAGAATTGAGACAAGGAAAAGGGAGTGACATTGATAAATTTTAGCCAATTTAAAAACTAGAAAGTGTATGGTCACAGAGCATTCTTATTTATTTGATCAGCTATGCCCCAAAAATATGAATTTAACATACTCCCTAGGTTACTCTAGTAAGTTTTCAGGTTTAAAAACTACTGCTAGATTATGCATGCAGGTCATAACCGTGTTCTAAAGACTAACTGAAATGTAGTTTTGAAAATGTCCATAGTTGATTATTATAAAGTTGAGCTTAATAGGAATACAAAGTTCACAGAAGCCAGCAAATACACTCCCAAAGTTCAGAATGATGAAGTGTGGATAAAACTATAGAATGAATCTTAATGTAGTCTCAGATCCCCTGTGTTAGATGAGGAATTATTTCTAGGCTTTTTAATCCTCCCTCACAGTTAAGAATTCGTAAGTGTCCTAACTCCTAGGCTTCTTCCAGTCCCCCAGGCAACTTTTAACCTAACACTGCAGGATTAATGATACTTCCTTCAGTAGCAATTCTGATTTTGATCCAAAACCGAGGTTCTGATAATAGCTCCGGCCCTTTCCATTAAGGTCCCAGCCACTCTAGAATTGATGACAGGGTTTCATTCATGCCACTTCCTACCCTTGCCCATTAAAACCTCAAAAACTCATACTAAATCCCAGCCCAGTGGATGGCTCTAGCTTCCTAGAGGCAGACTGCATTGACATTGGCAGTCAGCTTGCCTGCATGCTCTCCATATTATCAACTGCTCTTGGATCCCATGACTGCGCTTTCCAGTCCAACAACTTGATTCAATTCCCAGTCTCCATATTTGCAGACTCATGATTCTGGCCAAGTTGTTTTTAACTCTATGAGCTCCAGGTTCCTCAACTGAGAAATATTAGTAGCAATAATTTTATCACAAGCAATAAAGATTAAATATGATTATATATTAACTGAAATGATAAGTATGGTAGCAGGTGCATAAATGCTACTAATTCATTCTCTAACAGAAAACATATATTGAAACATTGTGCTTCCTTAATTAATACACCACTCTACCTTCCTTTGGCTCTATTCTTCTCTGCTCAAAATTACTTTATTAAAGTATGATTATTATAATCTTTTAGATCTGTGTTTCCTACTCTTTTTCATATCATGGCACATATCTAAAGTGATTATATTTAAACAGAAAAATAGGACAAGTGAATGAAATTGAAATAGCTGAATAAGAGATATAATCACAGAATCTCCAGCTTTCTCAAGCCTGTCCCGGAGGCCCTGAGAGCTACATTAATCATTTATCAACCTATCTGTAATTTATCATTTATCACAGTTAGGAAACTTTGCTTTGTTCAACATGTTCTGCCAATAGACAAATGTATTAATCCATTTTCATGCTGCTGATAAAGACATACCCAAGACCATGGAGAAAAAGAGGTTTAATTGGACTTGCAGTTCCAATGGCTGGGAAGGCCTCAGAATCATGGTGGAAGGCGAAAGGCACTTCTTACATGGCAATGGCAAGAGAAAAATGAGGAAGATGCAAAAGCAGAAACCCCTGATAAAACCATCAGATCTCAAGAGACTTATTCACTACCACAAGAACAGTATGGAGGAAACCACTCCCATGAATCAAATTATCTCCCACTGGATCCCTCTCACAACACATGGGAATTATGGGAGCACAATTCAAGATGAGATTTGGGTGAGGACACAACCAAACCATATCATTTCATCCCTGGCCCCTCCAAATCTCATCTCCTTATATTTCAAAGCCAACCATGCCTTCCCAACAGTACTCTAAAGTCATTTCAGCATTAAAAGTCCACAATTCAAAGTCTCATCTGAGACAAGGCAAGTCCTTTCTGCCTATGAGCCTGTATAATCAAAAGCAAACTAGTTACTTCCTAGATACAATGGGGATACATGTTTGGGTAAATACAGCCATTCCAAATAGGAGAAATTGACCAAAACAAAGGAGTTACAGGGCCCATGCAAGTCTGAAATCCAGTGGGACAGTCAAATTCTAAAGCTCCAAAATGATTTCCTTTGACTCTATGTCTCATATCCAGGTCATGCTGATGCAAGAGGTAGATTCCTATAGTCTTGGGCAGCTTCTACCCTGTGGCTTTGCAGGGTATAGCCCCCCTCCTGGCTGCTTTCACAGGCTGGCGTTGAGTGTCAGTGGCTTTCCTGGGTGCACGGTGCAAGCTGTTGGTGGATCTACCATTCTGGGGTCTGGAGGACGGTGGCCCTCTTCTCAAAGCTCCACTAAGCAATGCCCCAGTAGGGACTCTGTGTGGGGGCTCTGACCCCACATTTCCCTTCTGCACTGTCCTAGCAGAGGTTCTCCATGAGGGCCCCACCCCTGCAGCAAATTTTGCCTGGGCATCCAGGCATTTTGATACATCTTCTGAAATGTAAGTGGAGGTTCCCAAACCTCAATTCTTGACTTCTGTGCACCCGCAGCCTCGACACCATGTGGAAACTGCCAATGTTTGAGACTTGTGCCCTCTGAAATCATGGTCTGAGCTGTACCTCGGCCCCTTACAGCAATGGTTGGAGTGGCTGGGATGCAGGGAACTAAGTCCCTAGGCTGTACACAGCATGGGGACTGTGGGCCAGGTCCATGAAACAAAACCATTCTTTCCTCCTAGGTTTCCCAGTCTGTGGTGGGAGGGGCTGCCATGAACACCTATGACATGCCCTGGAGACATTTTACCCATTGTCTTCAGCTCCTTGTTACTTATGCAAATTTATGCAGCCAGCTTGAATTTCCCTGTAAAAAAATGTTTTTTTCTTTTCTACTGCATTGTCAGGCTGCAAATTTTCTGAACTTCTATGCTCTGTTTCCCTTTTAAAATAGAATGTTTTTAATGGTAACCAAGTAACCTTTTGAATGCTTTACTGCTTAGAAATTTATTCTGCCAGATACCTTAAACCATCTCTCTCAAGTTCAAAGTTCCACAAATCTCTAGGGCAGGGGCCGAATGCCGCTAGTCTCTTTACTAAAACGTTAATAACAAGAGTCACCTTTGCTCCAGTTCCCAAAAAGTTCCTCATCTCCGTCTGAGACCACCTCAGCCTGGACTTTATTGTTCACATCACTATCAGCATTTTTGTCAAAGCCATTCAACAAGTCTTTAGGAGGTTCCAAAGTTTCCCACATTTTCCTGTCTTCTTCTCAGCCCTCCAAAGCGTTCCAACCTCTGCCTGATACCCAGTTCCAAAGTCGCTTCCACATTTTTAACTATCTTTTCAGTAACACCCCACTCTACTAGTACCAATTTACTGTATTACTATTTTCATGCTGCTGATAAAGACATACCCAAGCCTGGGATGAAAAAGAAGTTTAACTGGGGCTGGGCGCGGTGGCCCAAGCCTGTAATCCAGCACTTTGGGAGGCCCAGACGGGCGGATCACGAGGTCAGGAAATCGAGACCATCCTGGCTAAAATGGTGAAACCCCGTCTCTACTAAGAAATACAAAAAACTAGCCGGGCGAGGTGACGGGCCCCTGTAGTCTCAGGGGGAGGCTGAGGCAGGAGAATGGCGTAAACCCGGGAGGCGGAGCTTGCAGTGAGCCGAGATTGTGCCACTGCACTCCAGCCTGGGCGACAGAGTGAGACTCCGTCTCAAAAAACAAAAAACAAAAAAGAAGTTTAATTGGACTTACAGTTCCAATGACTGGGAAGGCCAAAGAATCATGGCGGGAGGTGAAAGTTCCTTCTTACATGGCGGCAGTAAGAGAAAAATAAGGAAGATGCAAAAGCAGAAACCCCTGATAAATCTATCAGATCTCGTGAGACTTATTAACTACCATGAGAACAGTATGAGGGAAACCACCCCCATGATTCAAATTATCTCCCACCAGGTCCCTTCCACAACACATGGGAATTATGGGACTACAGTTCAAGATGAGATTCAGGTGGGAACACAGAGCCAAACCAAATCAATAGACTTTCTTCCAGTACCTACAAGTATGTCTTTTTCCTATTATCTGCCATACTCAAGAAGATTGCTCTCTTTCCTGACTATTCCTGTTGGTCCATTATAGATTAATAAAAATTTCTCAAGAAAAGACTCTTTAAATAAGACATCAGTTCTTTACCAATCACACTGCTTTGTGTATCACAAATAGAGAGTATTTTTTAAAAACTTAGCCTTAGAAAAAGGAAAATAATAATCAATATCGCTTGTATACTAATGCCCTGCATAAAGGAGTGACATTAGGAAGATGATAACTTGAAAGCCCTGAGCTCTCCTTTCCCCTGTAAACATTTGAGTGAATAGCAATTCTCATCAATTCCCTTCGTAAGAAACCAAGTAAGAGGCTTCTGCACACTAGGCAAGCACAAAACTAGCCACATCAAAACTGGTAAGAAATTTCAAGTCACGCTGTCACCATAATCCTTCCCCCAGGCACAATGCCATAAAATTGGTATGAAACACCCAGTTCCTAGCTTGTCCCTGGGAAGGAAGAGAAATTACTAGACTGGATGTCCAATATTCTGATTTTTGGGGGGCTGTCCAAGTGGCTGCTTTTATCTTATCTGTCTCAGAGTACTTATAGGACCCAGCACACTCTGGATCGTTGAGGGCTGCTTGGAATAATGACAACAGAGAAAGCACTCACCATACCTTTTCCTCAAGCTCAGCACAGAGGAAGCAGGAAAAAACAAACAAACAAACAAAACACTATATCTCAGTTTCTCACTGGCGGAAAAAGGATAAAATCATATATTCAAAATTCCAACTTTTCTGAGGTCCTATGAGGGACAGACTTGCCCATCTTAGGGCATTAACCAGCCCAAGCAACCTCTAGATGCCTAGAGGCCTTTGAGGACAAAGATGGAAGTTTGAACTAGCATGTAAGTTAGAGAAGTGAAGGTTTAAGATGCCCCCAGAACCCCTGGACAGGATGACTGGTGAGGGTCTCCTTCTAAACAAGGCCATTGGATGAAGATTGAGAGAAAGGCTGCTTTTCCTAATGTGCAGCTGCCAGCACAAAGAGTTAAGCAAAATGAAGAAACAAGGATGCACGGCCCAAAGAAAAGAAGATAGAGTTCCAGAAATCAAACCTAAGGAAACAGAGTTATATGAACTGCTCAACAGAGAATTTCAAATAACCATCATAAAGATTCTAAATGAGCTCAGGAGAACAACACATGAAGAAAGTGAGAATTTCAGCAAAGCAGTAGGAAATATACGGAAGAATCAAGAAGAACCGGAACTGAAGAACATAACTGAACTGAAAAATTCAATACAAGGGTTCAACAGTAGACTAGATTAAGCAGAAGAAAGAATCAGTGTACTCAACTATAGGTCATTTGATATTATCAAGTCAAAGGGGCAAAAAAAAAAAAAAAAAAGAATAAAAAAGAGTAAAGAAAGTTTGACGGACTTATGGGACAGTATCAAGCAGACAAACATGTATTAAGGGAGCTTCAGAATAAGAAGAGAAAAAAAAGGTCAGAAAGCACATTCAAAAAAATGATAGATGAACGCCATCATTTAAAAATAAAAAATAAAAAAAAAAGATGTTAGCATGGATGTGGTGAAAAGGAAACACTTTTACACTGCTGGTGGAAACAGCAGTGTACAATTGTATACAATACAAGCCCCAGTGCCCTGGTCACAGACGGGTACTGGTCTGTGGCCTGTTAGGAACTCGACCACACAGCAGGAGGTGAGCAGCAGGCAAACAAGTGAAGCTTCATTTGTATTTACAGTCTTTCCCCATCACTCGTATTACTACCTGAACTTGGCCTCCTGTCAGATCAGCAGCAACACTGGATTCTCATAGTGGCTCAAACCCTACTGTGAACTGTGCATGCGAGAGATCTAGGTTGCGTGTTCCTTATGAGAGTCTACTGCCTGATGATCTGTCACTGTCTCCCATCACCCCCAGATGGGACCATCTAGTTGCAGAAAAACAAGCTCAGAGCTCCTACTGATTCTACATTATGGTAAGTTGTATAATTTTTTCATTATATGTTAATATTACAATGTAATAATAATAGAAATAAAGTGCACAATATATGTAACACACTTGAATCATCCCCAAACCATACCCACTACCCACCACCCCATCCGTGGAAAAACCGTCTTCCACGAAACTGGTCCTTGGTGCCAAAAAGGTTGCGGACCCCTGATTTAAATCATAAATCGTCTAGATTGTTTCTTACCACAGCATAATGTCACCCATTCTGATGTGTACACATTCTCTAAAAGGTATTACAAACATATTATTTAAACCTCTTTGCCGGCCAGGCGTGGTGGCTCACACCTGTAATCTCAGCACTTTGAGAGGCCGAGGTAGGTGGATCACTTGAAATCAGGAGTTCGAGACCAGCCTGGCCAATATGGTGAAACCCTGTCTCTACTCAAAATACAAAAATTAGTTGGGCATGGTGGTGGACGCCTGTAATCCCAGCTACTTGGGAGGCTGAGGCATGAGAAACGCTTGAACCTGGAAGGCAAAGGTTGCAGAGAGCCAAGATTGTGCCACTGCACTCCAGCCTGGATGATAGAGAGAGACTCAGTCTCAAAAAACAAACACAAAAACAAAAAACCTCTTTGCCTATATTTGCTTAATCCTATAGCATATTTATGTATACAGGTTTATTTCTTTTTAATGCTCAGTAGTATTCACTTATATAGAATTGAATACAATTGAATACTACTGACCATCAAAAAGGAATAAACTTGTATATAATTGAATGTGTATGTGTGTGTGTATACAGCATATTTTGCTTAGTCACTCACTACTCGTTGGATAATTGAATTGCTTCCAGTTTTTTGAATATTACAAAAAATGCATTTAGAGATATTTTCATATTTTTCTTTTTTTTTTTTTTCTTTTTGAGACAAGGTATTGCTCTGTTGCTCAGGTTGGATTGCAGTGGTTTGATCTTGGCTCACTGCAACCTCGGTCTCCAGGCTCAGGCAATCCCCCCACCTCAGCATCCCTACTAGCTGAGTAGCTGGGACTACAGGTGCATCCCACCACATAGGGCTAATTTTAGTATTTTTTGTAGAGACAGAGTTTGTCATGTTGCCCAGGCTGGTCTCGAACTCCTGGACCCAAGCAATCCGCCTGCCTTAGCCTCCCAAAGTGCTGGGATAACAGGTGTGAGCCACTGCACTCAGTCAATATTTACATATTTTTCAACTCCAGAATTTCCACTTTGTTTTTTTTAGTAGATTATTTTTCTTTATTAATAGTTCCCCCTTTTTAGCAATTGCCACCACATTTCCCTTAGTTCTTTGGACATGTGTATACTGATATATTAAGTTATTCGAAGATATTTATCATATCTAATTAGAAATTTTTGTCTGCTAAATCCAACATTTAGACCCACTCAGAGACAGTTTTCATTGGCTGTTTTTTACACTAAGTACAGTTTACGTTGTCCTATTTGTGTTTTCTTGCATGTTTTATACCTTTTTGTAGAAAACTAGAGAATTCAGATAATCTATTGTAGCAACTCTGGATTATCACTTCCTTTTTCTCTGAGGGTTTTTTTTTTTTTTGGCGGGGGGTGGCTTTTGTTGTTGTTTAGCTACTTGTTGTTTTGAAGTAACATATCTGCATCAAATCTGAGGAGTGTAGAAGCCCCATAATGTGCAGCTCTTGATGCCTCTGCTTAACTGTTTTATTGTTTTTATTTTTTAACCTGGTCTCTTAGAAGTGACCCCTGGTTTTGCATAATTAAATGGTTTGTCAATGATTGAACAAAAGTTGTGTTCAAAAACAGTGGGCCTATAAGGCTTCCACCCTCTGCTGGTGGATCTGTGTTTAGTTTGGGCAGTTTTCAAGTCAGCGTGGCCTTTTGTTGTTATTGTTGGCCCTCACGCCTCCACCATTCATGCGCACAGGCTCCCAGGCAGCCAGGCATGCGTGGAATGTTTATCAAGTCCCTCAATTGCTATCTCCCTGCTAAATATCTTGCTAGTCTTACATTCTGCTATTTGCCCTAACCAGGACCATAACCTCATGCTGCAGGCTCTTCGTGTTCACTGCTGGGTGAGATTTTTCCATCCTCTACTCCAAATAAAATCAGACCCCTCCAGCAGCGAACGTGCTGGTTTTCATGGCCAGCTGGCCCTGGTTGATCTACTGCATCATCTGAGCTGGGGCAGGCCAGTGGACAACTTCAGGCAAGAATGCCACAGACTTCCACTGTTTTCTCTAAAATTCAGTAGTTTTTTGGGAATAGTTATCTCTTAATTTGTTGTTTGCCTTTTGTAGATTTCCAGAGCCTTTTTTTTTTTAACTGTTTTTATCAGTTTCATAGTTGTTTTTTGGAGAGATGATTTGTTGATCCTTTCAGTCCTATATAGCTGGCAGTCCTGCCTATTTTCCCACCTTTCACAACACTTATATGCATATATATATTCAATCCTTCAGGGTACTCAGCAGAATAAAGGGTGAATAGAGGGCACTTTATTTAACAGGATCCAGCTTTCATAAAAGGTAGTTGGGGACTGGGCACCCTGGCTCGAACCTGTAATCCCAACACTTTGGGAGCCTGAGGCGGGTAAATCTCTTGAGCTCGAGAGTTTGGGACCAGCCTGGCAACATGGCAAAACCCCGTTTCTAATATGTGTGTGTGTGTGTGTGTGTGTGTGTGTGTGTGTGTGTGTGAGCCAGGGAGGTCGAGGCTATAGTGAGCTATGTTCACACCACTGCACTCCAGCCTGGGGGACAGAGCAAGATCCTGTCTCAAAAAAAAAAAAAAGGTAGTTAGGATTTTTAAAAAGTATCATTTTTTTCTTTTCTCATAACAGTAGCCCTATAAGCATTTCTGGTATAGAAAAACCAAGTAGACTTGGCTATATAAGACATATTTTTTCCTTTTTATTTATACATAATGAAAGAACAACAACATATACAACAGCTCAGATCCACAGTAGCATTTTATCTAGTCCATCATTACCTCCGTCGAGAAACAGTTTCTTTACTTAACTTCCAAAATACTTCTGCTTCTGTGACTTCACTATTCTTTCTCTCCTCCTGGCCTCTGAATTTTGTGCACACTACCAGTAAGTACTGGGCTCTCTTCTATTTATTTTCTACATACAGACATATTTGGTGATCATGTCTCATCTCTCAGATTTAAACATCATCTTTAAACTAATGAGACCCAGTTATGCAACTGCTTACTTGACACCTCTACTTGGATCTCCAACAGACAAAATTTAAAATATCTAAAACAAAACTCGTAGTTTAAGACTACACTCCAGATTTGCTCCTCTCCCAATCTTCCCGTTCATCTAATTTTTCTGGTCAAAAACCTAGAATTCACCTGAGTTGACTCTGCTCCCTTTCACTCTACAGCTAATTCATGGGCATGTCCTAAGGGGCTCATAATTCAAATGTATCCAGAATATACGCTCCCCTCACTGACACCATTCTAGACTAAGCCACTTTCATCACTCACCTGGGCTCTTGCAATAGCCTCCGAAGTGTTCTTTCTGCTCCAACATAGGCAGGTTTCTTTTTGAAAATGTAAATGAAATCTTATCATTACTTGGCTCAATTGTTTCTTGCAGAATAAAATTCAAGCTTTGCACTATGTACTGGTCTGGCCTGTGCTCTCTGGCTTATTTCACTCCAGTCATCTTGTTTCTTTCACATTCCACATCTTTCAACCTCAGGCCCTTTGCCTTTTACTTATCTTTAAAACAAGTGAGGCAGAAATTGTAACCAGTCACTTGGCTCACATTGCATTGGCAAGAATGCCATCACATCACATTATCATCTGCAGAGGACTCAGAGAAATGTAACGTCTGCCAAGGAAGTCATATGATCAACTTAAATTCTATTACTACAGCACAGGAGAGAATGGAATTTGGTGGACAGTTAGCAGTTTCTCACACAATATTTGGCTCTAGTCACCCAACTGTTTAGATGTAAATTTCCTTCCTTCCACAAATAGAACATACTTGTTCCCTTTCCAAAGAAGGCAAGCCAAAGTCTAATTCAGTTATTTCATCCAGCTCAAAGTTCAGGATCACTAGTTGGAACACCGTCCTCTCCATCAGATCAATATGTTATCTCCCTCCAGTTCCCATCCCCCAAATAAACAGTAGCAGAGCAGGAATAGGATAAATGCAATATAAGGCACAATTTGGAAAAGGAAAGCATGAGAAGCACACTAGAGAGAATGATCTAGAGCAGTTATCACTGTGCTCGGCAGGAGTCATTCATCTGTCTGCTCTGGGGGGCGAGTGGTTTCTTGGTTGACGCGTCTGACTGTCCCTGGTTCTACTCTCTGAGAGGAACTCCTTTGTCTATGGTCATTGTGGCCTCTGATCTTGCCTTCTGGGCACTTATTTTGTGTCTTTTACATGAATATCAGAGCGTATGCATTCGTTGAAGACTACTTCATGCCTCCCAATTTTGCTTTTTCAAATTATGCTATTGGCTAATTTGGTAACACAATCCATTGAAAACACAGCAACTGCAGGGTTTTTTATTTTCTTATAATCAATTGCATGTTTCAATAACCATACCCCATTTTTTTTTAAATTTAGTTTTAAGTGTTTCTGTTTTCTGACTTCTGTACTGTAACTATCTGTGTTAGGCTGTTCTTGCATTGCTGTAAAGAAATACCCGGCTGGGCGCGGTGGCTCACACCTATAATCCCAGCACTTTGGGAGGCCCAGGTGGGTGGATCACTTGAGGTCAGGGGTTCAAGACCAGTCTGGCCAACATGGTGAAACCCCGTCTCTACAAAAATACGAAAATTAGCCAGGTGTGGTGGTACATGCCTGTAATGCCAGCTACTTGGAGGCTGAGGCACAAGAATCACTTGAACCCGGGAGGCGGAGGTTGCAGTGAGCCAAGATGGCGCCACTGCACTCTGGACTGGGTGACAGAGTGAGGCTCTGCCTCAAAAAAAAAAAAAAAAGAAAAAGAAAAAGAAGTACCTGAAACTGGGGAATTTATAAAGAAAAGAGGTTTAATTGACTCATGGTTCTGCAGACTATATAGGAAGCGTGGTGCTGGGCATCAGCTTGGCATCTGGTAGGGCCTCAGGGGTCTTTTACTCATGGTGAAAGGCAAATTCGAAGCAGCAGTGAGATTTGGGGGTTGGAACCACACACTTTTAAGCAACTAGATCTCACGAGAACTCACTATCAGGAAGACAGCACGAACTCATGAGGGATCCACCTCCATGATCCAAACACCCCCACTAGAGCCCACCTTCAGCATTGGGGATTACATTTCAACATGAGACTTAGAGGGAACAACATCCAAACCACATCACCATCTTCTCACACTGTCTTTCTGGAAATTTCTAATCACTTCACCTAGAGGAACAAGCTCGGTGGGAAATGTGCTTGTCTTGCAAATCATCACATGTAATATTTTTACCAAATGTTTTCAACATATGACTGAAGGTAACCATATTTCCAACCTACTATATTTTGTCTCTGCTGTATGTTAGTTCATTTTCAAGCCAAAAACCACATCATTTCTGTTTTTTGTGATGTCTATCTGCGTCCCACTTTCAATACCAATTTCTTCAACATTATGTCAAAAAGCTAAGCTTCAGTAATAAAGAGATCCCAAAATATAGTCACTTCACAAAATAAACATTCATTTGTTTCATATATAACCTAATAGTCCCCAGATAAGCAGTTCAGGGTTCCAAGGTGACTTTGCTCCGCATAGCCATCCAGGAATCCAGATCCCTTCCCCCCGCCTTTTTTTTTTTTTCAGCATCTCAGACTTTCTTCTTAACTTTATGGTCAAAGTTGGTCAGTGAACATATTTGTGTTCAGCTTGAAGAATAGGAAAATCAAGGCCAGCAATTTTCCTTTAAATTGTGGCAGAAATTTTACGTATCACTGCTGCTCATACTGTACTGGTGAGAACTTCATCACATGGCCACAACCAGGCAGTCTCTAACTTTGTGTGTGCAGAACATTATTCCTAGCATATAAGCAGACTGTGATAACATTTTATTGGTGATAAGTGATTACAACAAGACCACAAGGTAGATTATGTTGCATTTGAGGTATTCTAATAAAGGTATCTTAAGTCAAATATACCTATTATATTTATATAATTACAGGACAAGAGTGAGTGGCTAGTTTCCTTCTGACTCAGTTGTGTCTTATAGGTTTTTGTTTGTTTGTTTGTTTGTTTTTACTTTTTTTTTTTTTTTTACTTTTTTTACAATAGAGTCTATCTATTTGCCTGCTTGGACAGTCACATATGAGAACTTTTATGAGCATAAAGAATCCCCCTTTTAAGAATTTCCTGGAATAAGATAAAAAATATTATGGTATCTCTATAGGCCAAAGAGAAAATGAAACTTGGAAATGTATAAAAAATAATAATAACAAAAAAGTGTAGAAAAGAATTCTAGCTCAAGTTTCTTAACTGAAATCTACAGTTTGACTGTGAGATAAAGCTACCTCCGAATGTTAATTCACTTCCCCAACATTACAAAACACCATACTGCTTATAAGCTTGTGAGAATTAAGATACTCTTGCAGTGGAGTCCACAATAAATAACAATTCATTGCATGAAATATGAAATATTATGTACTTTTTTGATTGTTGTGAAATTGTTATCAGTTTTGCTTTATTTTTAACTTCTTTTAGATTTTTGGTTATACAATGACCCCATGCTATAATTCCCAAGTATGAC
Organism: Macaca mulatta; assembly: GCF_049350105.2. Taxonomy (NCBI): domain Eukaryota; kingdom Metazoa; phylum Chordata; class Mammalia; order Primates; family Cercopithecidae; genus Macaca; species Macaca mulatta. Next base: position 61,276,499 of record NC_133423.1, on the reverse strand, counting down.
TCAGTCATGAGTCCATAAAAAAAAAAAAGGCAGGATAATCATCCAGGTAGCCTCCTGTTTCAACCAAGTAGAATTAACAATGCTTTGTTTAAACAAGTCTCATTTTCAGTAGTGAAAGACGGTCTTTTCTGTTCAGTGAGTCATACCCAACCAAAGACATGCCAGAATGACGCAGTGACTACATAGAAATAATACAGGCTGTGTCTTACCTCTCTGAGAAGGAAAAACGCAACCTATGTTGGTTAAATAAGTTTTTGATTAGGTGAGACATTCAATTGCCAAATGAATACAAATTTCTTCAAAATACATTTAATAGTTTATTTTCTAATTACATATGTAGCCTTATTCTGTTGAGTTCAATTTGATAGAATGTCAAATTCAGAGAGGTTCACAAGTTTATAGTTCTTATGAAATGTCAGATTACAAGTAGGGTTGTTTTAAAACTCAAGGGAAGTAACACATTTTTTAAAAGAATTGAGCCTACTGATTTCTTAAGAGATTCAATTTTTAAAAACTTTCATACATCAGAATCTTGGCCAGGCATGGTGGTTCGCGCATATAATCCCAGCACTTTGGGAGGCAGAAGCGGGCGAATCACCTGAGGTCAGGAGTTCAAGACCAGCCTGGCCAACATGGCAAAACCCCGTCTCTACTAAAAACACAAAAAAATGAACCGGACATGGTAGTATGCGCCTGTAGTCCCAGCTACTCAGGAGGCTGAGGCACAGCTTAAACCTAGGAGGTAGAGGTTGCAGTGAACTGAAATCATGCCACTGCACTCTAGCCTGGGTGACAGAGTGAGACTCTGTCTCAAAACAAAGCAAAGCAAACAAAAAACTTCACCTAACAAGAGTTGGCAAAAAGATCAGTAATGAAGTAAAATGTATCTGACCTGTTAAGTCAACGTCATGAAATCAACAAACTTAAAGCTCATGCAATTCATGCTTTGGATTTTATATCTTCCTTCAGAAACTGTTTACTTTCAGTTTTCACACTTTTAAGTGTTTTGTTAAATCACTTTCTAATCCAGTGATGATTAGAAACAGCCGAATAGGAAAGAGAGTTAAGCACATTGCATATAAATAAAATGATGATTATTCATAATGTTGATCCTGAATTATTAACAAAAGGAGAAATTATATTAAGAGAATGCAATGTACCTTTTCAAGATTTTCATCTAATATTTTTTATTTTAATTTTTGATTTCTATCTGAAAATTGATCCTGACTGAAACCTCCTCTTTTCATATACCGTATCCCTGTATGTTAAAATTCTCTCTTGCAAATAATCAAATTGTCAAAAAATATAACTAAAAAAAAATTCTTTTCCATTATATTCATGCAATAAATTTAAAAACTGAAACCTAGAATATTAGCCTGTGAACCTAAGGTTGTATAATTAAACTATTACCTTATGGAATAAAACTGTATAATTAGGTGTTTAATAATGGGTGTTACGGCCGTATTATTAACACCAATCATAGTCTTTCTATTTCACTGTTATTTCCACAAGACTCTGTTAGTCAATTTAATCTTTATTCCTACTAGAAAAAAAAAACACACACACACACTGAAGATTAAAAGAGAGAGAGAACAAAGGTAGTCTGCAAACTGCCTGCTCTCTGAGAGAGAACAAAGGTAGTCTGCAAACTGCCTGCTCTCTAGCCCTTATCTTTTATGCCAAGTTATGAAGGCAAGGAAGAGGGTAGTGGGAACAATCCACATAGATTAGGTCTCTGTCTTTGGCTTACATTAAAATCATCTGGAGGGTTTATTAAAATAGACCACTGAGCCAAAACTCCGGAGTTTCTGGGTCCCAGGCCTGAGAAATCTGTATCCTAAGCAGCGATGCTCCCCACACACCATAGCACCGGATGGCTGGGTAGCAGAGGTCTCCTGAGCCTGTGCACAGTGCACCAGGGTCACATCTGCCTGGGATGGTACGTAGCCAGGATGCACGAGCCAGCCAACCCAGTCTTCTCCAGCTGATGGCCGTCTGATTGGTCAGTGCCCATGTCAAATGGGTTGCTAAATATTTTTTATATCACCCCGTGCTTACTCTGAATGCTTCAGTAAGAAAACTATTAAAATTTGCAACATCCAGGTAAACAAATAAAAATTAGTTACTAGATGGAGGATAGCAGCCTTATAGATTTTTTTTCATGGAGAGGGGTAGAATTTATAGCAGATAGGTTAATAAAAATTCAACATGAGTAAAACATCTGTTTATCATGTAAAGTAGTTTCAAGCCACCTCAAAAAATATATCCTTTTAAGTGGAAGTAATATCCTTGCTGTAATCCACATCCCCTAGGTCTATTTCCTTATGAGATTCTATTCCAGCTCTTCCTGTGTAGATGCTCTGTCACTGCCCTCGTAGAGAGCGGTCAGGCCTGGGTCTCTGACAGGAAGAGTTGTCTTAATGGAAGTCAGCGTGTACAGACCCTGCTGAAAATCATGCAACTGGCTGGCCTCAGTGGCTCATGCGTATAATCCCAGCACTTTGGGAAGCCGAGACAGGTGGATTATTTGAGCCCAGGAGTTCCAAACCAGCCTGGGCAACATGGCAAAACCTCATCTCTACAAAAAATACAAAAAAAAAAAAAAAATATATATATATATATATATATGGAGAGAGAGAGCCAGGTGTGGTGGTGCATGCCTGTAGTCCCAGCTGAAGTGAGAAGATCATCTGAGCCCGAGAGTTCAAGGTTGCTCTTAGCTGTGATTATGCCACTGCAGTCCATCATGGGTGAGAGAGTGAGACTCTGTTACCAAAAAAAAAAAAAAAAAAGCAAGTAAATGAATGAGTTGCAGATTACACCAATAAAAGCAGTTAAATTTGTGGAAGCAATGAACAAATAAACAGCAAACTAGAATTACAAATGGTGCATGTTTTATTTTCATTTTGTTTTTGGCCATGATTTAGTTCATCTAGAAACAATTTTAAAATCAAACAGAGATTTCAGCACTTACTCATATTCTTCATGTATTGCTATGAGAACATCTTTTTTCTCCTTAATAATCTTCTCCTTAATAATATTCTATCTACTTTCAGAGAGAACATAAACTTGAGACTGCAATTACTAGAAAACACTGCTATATTTTGCATGGCTACTTTGTGCCCCATGGATGTTATACTTACTGCTTATTCTGAATATGGCAAAAAAAATGACATAATGAGCAGATTTTTTTCAGGGCAAGACCAACATTTTCCAGCGTGGGCCAGAATGGACAAAGACTGGAGTAATAAATAACCTGTGAAATAGCAGAGGGAAGTCATGGAGATTGGGTTGAAATTTGGCATGGGAATAAAGAGAAAAAGCTTCACATAAGAGGAGCACTTGGCAAGGCTTGGAAACACAGCAGAAAAGAAACAAGAGATCAAAATGATTCCAAGTTTCATGCATGCACAGCTGGAAGAGCTGTGAGGTCACTGAGATGGCTGTCTGCGGCCATCCCACCTGAATGTGCTAGGTGCTGTCTGTGATCAGAGGAGTTGGGAGGTACGAGTGCAGTTTTTTCTTCTGAGTGTGGTTGACCTTGTATTGGGACAGAGTGTGCTGGGGTGACAACATCACCACCAATAGAAAGATGCAAACACAAGAATAGTAGCAAGATAAGAGGGCATGATAGAAAATGTTTTTGTGAATCTTTGGCACAGAAGTGAAAGTTGATACCACAAGCTTGAATGACAATCCCAGAAGTGAAAGAAAAGGTGAACAAAAGAGCAGGGACTGAGTCAATGGGACTGACTATCAACATGACAAATCTCATTTGCTTTGTTTTAAATTGTTCTGCAATCTCATATGGATTTTTTAAAGGAAGGATGAGTTGCTTTTGACCAAAGTCATACAGAACAATTTGTAAATATGGGCTTTTTATAGATAGAAAGGTAAATTGGGTTAGAACTAACACTTTTTTGGTTTTCAGTATTTTCATCTTATTACTAAATATTCAACAGTCACTGAAACAATTTAAAAGAAAGCTTTGGACAAAAGTTTAGGCATTAAATTCCCTGAGAATGAGTATCTTCTAGTTCACATAAATATTTGCAAAAGAATTTTTGTCATTTTCTTGGTCTTCAGTAAGCATCTCTGGTTTTAAAATATCCAGAATGAACATTTCTAGCTCAATATACTTCAAAGAAGGTATTTTGTTTAAAAAAATAGGAATGATTATTAGGGAGAAAATAGATATTCTCAATAGCAATACAAGAAGAATATGAGTGAGAGCTAAAATCTCTGCTTGATTTTAAAATTGTTTCTAGATGAACTAAATTATGGTCAATAACACAATGAAAATGTAATATGCAGCTTTTGAAATTCCAGTTTGCTGTTTATTTGTTCATTGCTTCCACAAGCATAACTATTTTCACCTGTGCAATTGGTAACTCATCCATTTACCTGCACATTCAACAACATTATTAAGGGCCTAAGATGTGCACCAGACACTTTCAGTCACTGCTTCAGGGAGTCTATATTGTTAGAAATGTAAGTGTGAGCAAACTCATTAGGTAAATTCAGATGATTTAAGTAGACTGGTCAAACTATGAAAATATCTACATGAGAAAACAAAGTACAAGTATCTGTTCCTTTTTAAAAACATTTTCTTATACTAATTAACATACCTTAGAATTTAAATTAGGCACTTCTATGTGTCCTTTATTGATTTCAACATCACATGTTATTGATAGTGAATACATTTGAGAACTGCACTCAAACACTTGTGTCTATCAAACTTCTGAAACTACTGCAAAAATATGTGCTGCATCTCACTGTCATCAAAATAAAAAAAAAAAAGAATAGCCCTTCTCTGAAAGAAGTTTCATGACCTAATAGTTTGTTCCACCTCCAATGTTTCCCATTGTGCTTACCTCAGAAAACCTCATTTTGATCACATCTTTTTCAGTGTCTATGAATTTCACTATTTGTTGGTGTGTGTGTCCCTCGGTATTTTTAAAAATCATTTTGAATGATAAGTCTTTTTGTTCCTCCATATTATTCTATATTCTGAAGTCATTTTGTAATTATAGCACTTCAACCATCTTTGGCAAGAGAACTCTTGGGGAGGGAGTTAAGGAATAGATAAAATGATGTATGTTTTTTCTGAAAAGAGTATTCAATAGTTGATGAATAGTACAAATTACTTTGGCATCTAATATACCTTTGTTTGTAAGAAAAATAGAATGTGATAATATTTGATAATGGTTTAACTCAGAATAGTCACATTATTTTTGAGGAGCTTGAAATATCTATTCAGACACACATACATTACACACACACACTCTACTCTCCTCCCTTGAAAACACCAGTCTATGTTTTTTCATTTTTGTTTACCAATCAGTGGTGAGAGAATATAAACTAATAGAATATTGGCATAAATAAGCTTGATTTAGGATGTAAAATCTGCTATAATGTTGTGCGCCAATGTCATCTAGTAATGACTTTCGTGTTCACCATCTTCTTGCTTCCAGTAGTGGAAATAGTGACATATTGGCGTACATGGCAGGAAGAGCATCATTACTTGGGTGCCTAAGCAATGAAACAGCATGAATAACATACTTGACAATTAGAGAGACTGCAAAAATAAATAAAGCATTAAATTCCAAACTAGCAACGGCACTTGAAACAATATACTTGGCATGGTATGACAAAATTATTCTACTGAAACACATTTTAACTGTTGTTCATGAGCTATAAATATCACATTTAAATGGGATAGGTGGGTAGAGCATCCGGTCCATTTAGTGTTTGCAAGGATTGGGAAGCATACCTTACAGATTTGACTGGACGTTAAAAATCTTCAGCTGAGTGCCAGGATGTTCCCATGGCTCCCTCTTCTTTTTGAGTCTTTTCACTCCAGGCCAGGGACCTTTCTGGCATACTCAGATGAAGAAATATGTGAGAGATATTTTTGTGTTTTCTGTGTTCAAAAATTCATATTTGTTTTACTATTGAGAGCCTCTATTAAGGTCAAGTGCAATTATCTCTGGGCACTGAATCTCTGGAGTGTAATTTACCTTTCATTAGAATTTCCCAATTAGACTGGGCGCAGTGGCTCACACCTGTAATCCCAGCACTTTGAGAGGCCGAGGCATCGGATCACCTGAAGTCAGGAGTTTGAGACCAGCCTGGCCAACATAGTGAAACTCTGGCTCTAATAAAAACTAAAAAATTAGCCAAGCGTGGTGGCGGGCACCTGTAATTCCAGCTCTAGGGAGGCTGAGGTAGAAGAATCCCTTGAACCAGGAGGCAGAGGTTGCAATGAGCTGAGATTGTGCCACTGCACTCCAGTCTGGGTGGCAGAGCAGAAAAAAAAGGAAAGAAAGAGAGAAAGAGAGAAAGGAAAGAAAAAGAAAGAAAGAAAGAAAGAAAGAAAGAAAGAAAGAAAGAAAGAAAGAAAGAAAGAAAGAAAGAAAGAGAGAAAGAGAGAGAAAGAGAGAGAGAAGGAAGGAAGGAAAGAAGGAAGGAAGGAAAGGAAAGAAAGAAAGAAAGGAAGGAAGAAAGAAAGAAAGAGAGAAAGAAAAAGAAAGACAGACAGAAGGGAGGGAGGGAGGGAGGGAGGGAGGAAGAAAGGGAGGAAGGCAGGAAGGGAAAGAAAGAGAGAGAAGAAAAAGAAATTTCCCAATCAGCATCCATTTGGGATGGGTATATTTCAGCTTAACTGTGTAGATAAGGTGTTCTATTTTCTCTCTGTTTTTGAAGAGCCATGCAGCAACCAAGTAAATTACTAGTTACTGTGTGCGGAAGAAGCCTGTAAGGTTGAAAAGTGATTCCAATTTCATCAACTTCCTAATTACTTCCAAAATTGACTCTTCATGTTTGCCACCATATTTGTGTTAGGAATTTGTATATGTCTCATATTAAACTCTGGATTTTAAGAGAAGTAGGAATATAGAAAGACTGTAACCTAGAAGAATTAACTAGACTGTGAAATAAAGATTAGTTGGAACCTCAAAATTCATTTCTTGGGAAAAAAAATGTAACTGAGCACTTGCTACATGCTGGACACTACACTAAGCATACTATATGGATCATCCTCTTTATTTTTGTTTTGTTTTGTTTTATTTTGAGACAGGGTCTCACTCTGTTGCTCAGACTGGAGTGCAGCCCCATCACCACTTGCTACAGCCTCAACCTCCTGGGTTCGAGTGATCTTCCCGCTTCAGCCTCCCCAGAAGCTGGGACTATAGGTGCAAACCATCACACTAGGCTCATTTTAAAAAAGAATTTTTTTGGGTCAGGTGCAGTGGCTCACGCCTGTAATCCCAGCACTTTGGGAGGCCGAGGTGGATGGATCACGAGGTCAGGAGTTCGAGACCAACCTAGCCAACATGGTGAAACCCCGTCTCTACTAAAAAGACAAAAAATTAGCTGGGTGTGGAGGTGCACACCTGTAGTCCCAGCTACTCAGGAGGCTGAGGCAGGAGAATAGCTTGAACCCAGGAGGCGGAGGTTGCAGTGAGCCAAAATCGTGCCATTGCACTCCAGCCTGGGCAACTGGGAGAGACTCCATCTCAAAAACAAAAATTTTTTTTTAGAGGTGAGTTCTCACTATGTCACCCAGGCTGGTCACAAACTCCTGGGCTCAAGTGATCCTCCTGCTTCAGCCTTCCAAAGTGCTGGGATTACAGGCGTGAACCATCGTGCCCAGCCAGGCTTAAGGAGGACCAAAGAGGACTTTGGTCTTCACAACAATCTTATGGGGAATTAGATAAAATTATTACTTCACATTTCAGCTGAGGTACTTGAGACTTGGTTACACTGAGTAACTTTCTTGAAGTCACACAGCAAGTAAGTGGTAGAGGCTTATTTGAACTCAGGCAGACTCTTTTTCCAGAGTTGGTGTTCTTAACCAGTGATAGGCTGCCTTCAAGGACATCCATTATTGAGACATATGCAACACTTTGGAATCCTTAGAGAAAGGCAGACTAATAGTGATAGGAAAGGAGTCGAATTTGTTAACATTTGGCATCTATATTTCATTACTATATTATGAATTGCTCTTCAGAAGCAAAGCACTTACTGAGTAATGGTAGGCATTTACAACTGCTTTTTCATAAAGAGATGAGCATGAAAGAAACCTAAGCATTATGTTATACCCCATGAGCCTGCTGAATGAGTAGGTGGGCCTGCCTTTCTCATTTCCAGAACCCAAGTTACTGGTGTTGAAGAAGTAGGGCTATATTTGTCTTTGCAGAGAAAATTCTAGTCCTCTGTCCCAAGCTTGACATTTTTTACACTCATCCTCTTCTTAATCATCATTTACATTCTCATGGAAACATGAAAAATCAGACAAAATGAATTTTAAATAAGCAAAGATATAGTTGCTTAAGTTAACCAATATAAACTGGAAATAATTTCCCAAGTAACGATGCATACAGTATCTCTTTATAACTTAAAGATGTACTGCTCTGTTTTACATTACTTTTATTTTTATTTTACTTTAAGTTCTGGGATACATGTGGAGAACATGCAGGTTTGTTACATAGGTATACATGTGCCATGGTGGTTTGCTGCACCTATTAACCCGTCATATAGGTTTTAAGCCCCGCATGCATTATTTGTCCTAATGCTCTCCCGCCCCCCAACACCCAATCCAACAGGCCCCCCAGTAGGCCCCAGTGTGCAATGTTCCCCTCTCTGTGTCCATGTGTTGTCATTGTTCAACTCCCACTTACAAGTGAGAACATGTGGTGTTTGGTTTTCTGTTCCTGTGTTAGTTTGCTGAGAATGATGGCTTCCAGCTTCATCCATGACCCCGCAAAGGACATGAACTCATTCTTTTTTATGGCTACATAGTATTCCATGGTGTATATGTGCCACATTTTCTTTATCCAGTCTATCATTGATGGGCATTTGGGTTGGTTCCAAATCTTTGCTATTGTAAATAGTGCCGCAATAAACACATGTGTGCATGTGTCTTTATAGTAGCATGATTTACAATTCTTTGGGTATATACCCAGCAATGGGACTGCTGGATCAAATGATATTTCTAGTTCTAGATCCTTGATGAATTGCTACACTGTCTTCCACAACGGTTAAACTAATTTACACTCCCACCAACAGTGTAAAAGCGTTCCTATTTCTCCATAGCCTCGCCAGCATCTGTTTTTTCCTGACTTTTTAATAATCGCCATTCTGACTGGCATGAGACGGTATCTCATCGTGGTTTTGATTTGCATTTCTCTAATGACCAGTGATTACTAAAACCAAATATATCCAAGTTCTAAGAAAAAGCCTTTACCATCCTTTTTTCCCTCAGTGTTTTCTTTCTTTCTCACAAGATGCCCTGCTTAACTTCAACGTAACATAAATGCATTCAGCACCTTGAAACCTTTGCAAAGCATCATTATAGTGGCCCAGATTTCTACTCTTACCTTCTTCTTTAAAATTGTCCACTCTTTTTTCTTTTCTTCAAAACTCCCTTTTCTCAGGGAGATTGATACATCATACAGTCTCTGACTTAGAATGTTTTGACTTAGGTTTTTCCAGTGTTAAGATAACAGCAAGCAATATGCATTCTGTAGAAACTGTACTTCAAGTATCCATACAAAAACTTTGTTTTTCACTTTCAGTATAGTATTCATTAATCACATAGATATTCAACACTCTATTACAAAATAGGCTTTGTGTTAGGTGATTTTTGCCCAGCTGCAGGCTAATTAAGTGTTCTGAACATGTTTAACGTAGATTAGGTTAAGATATGACGTTCAGCAGGCCAGGTATAATCAATGCATTTTCAGCTTATGATATTTTCAACTCAGGATGGGTTTATTGGAACATAACCCCACTGCAAATTTAGGAGCATCTGTATGTGGCAGACAATAGGTCTCAATAAAATAATTCATACTAAGGTGTGAATGAAATAATTCACACTAAGCTATGAATAATAAAAATGCTTCTAGCTATATGTAAAGGGCATTGCCTTTAAAGTCAGACAGACTCAACTTTGAACCCCATCTTTTTTCCCATTTACTAACTAGGAGGTTTCTCTAAGTCTCAGTTTCTTCATCTCTGTAGAATGGTAGGAATAACACCTCTTAGGTTTGTTGCAATAATTAAATGTGACCATATTTATGCAAAGTATAGTGCCTAGACACCGTGGATTACAAATACATGCCATTTATCTTTTAACTTGAGTCTATGACAATATTTAAACATACTAAAGAAGGAATTTGCTTGCACTCCTCAATCTCAAATTGGTAGTGTTTGGGGTTTTGTGTTTGTTTTGGTGGTGGTTGTTGTTGTTTTGAGACAAGATCTCACTTTGTTGCCCCAGCTGAAGTGCAGTGGTGCCATCATGGCTCACTGCAGCCTAGACCTCCTGGGTTCAAGTCATCCTCCCGCCTCAGCCTCCTGAGTAGCTGGGACAATAGGCGCGCCCCACCATGCCTGGCTAATTTTTTTATTTTTTGTAGGGACAAGGTCTCACCACATTGCCCAGGCTGGTCTTAAACTGAGCTCAAGCGGTCCGCTCACTTCACCCCCTCAAAGTGCTGGAATTACAGATGAGAGCCATGGCACTTGCTTGGCTCAAATTGGAAGTGTTTTAGTGTCAAGTGTTGAGGTCATTATTGGTTCACTCAAATTATTCTACTTCAGTCTACCATAGGCTTTACAGCTATTATTTGGTAGTATGGATATTCATATAACACAAGCTATAAAGAAAATAGCTTTAGAGTTAGTTAGCAATCCATGCAACAAACCATTGGCTGGATCACTTCTTGCTTCAGGCACCATGCTGCAGGCCTTGTTACAGATAAAGACACCACAAGCTGTAGAGACAAGTAAAGGAAGCATCCAATCCAATCCTGTTGGAGAGGGGCTAAGTCAAGAGTCTTGAAAATCATGTCAAAATTTTAATGTAGTTGTTTTCTGTTTTCTTTATTTATTTTTATTTGTAAAAGACAGGGTCTTACTATGTTGCTCAGGTTGGAGTGCAGTGGCATGGTCCTAGCTCACTGCAGTCTCAAATCTTTGAGCTCAAGTGATCTTCCCACCTCAGCCTCCCGAATAGCTAGATGTATTTTTTTAATTACGCCTCTCCTTTTAAGATTTAGGTAAAAGATACATGAAGGCACAGAATTCCTGCCAAATGAAAGTTCACAGAAAACCATGTGAAATGATGGTTGTAAAAGGATTTATTTCTTAGCTCTTTTTTTGTCTAAGCAAATTGTATTTAAGTAAGAATAATACTTAAGAAATCAAGTATGCATATGCTTTGGTTTTTACAATATAAGGAAGGTTGTTGATGGTGTGCATGTGCCCACACCTGTGTGTACAGTCTCCAAACAGGGCTTTATTGAGTAACATTTTATCATGATTTTCCCACAGTAACAGATGGCATATTTCCAACTTATTTACATTTATTCAGAGTTTAATAGCACCACATACAGAGAAACTTTAAATCTGCCTTTTGAATGTGATGTTTGAGGAAAAGTTATGTCATGTTCTTCAGTTCAGTTTTTAAGGATGAAAATTGAAAGAAATCCCATTTACTTTGTCAGGGTATAAATTGTCTTTTCACTGTCCTCTGTACGTATAATTTTTATGTAAAGTAAAATTCTGTCTTCAAATGTGGCAATATCTCTTTAAAAGTCTTCACCAAATAGCCAGCAAACCAGCTTAGCAACTTTCCTGGGTGGGTTCTCCTGTGACTCATTAGCCGTGAGCAATGAAACTGTCCGGCAACACCTCCTCTTGAAAGCTTTGATCTGTCTAAGACTGCAGGGGTCACAAAAGAGGTGTTTGTTTCATGCGGCATCAGAATATTGACAGGGAAAAAGAAATTCTCTTTTGCTTCAATGCACCAGCCTTAGGCATCCTGGGGGTGGTCTCTGCAATTGCACTGGGTGGAGGCGAAGATGCGGGATTCTCCATTCCCAGGGAGCTGCTGCTGTCTCACTACCTGCTAGTCAGGAAATCTTCTTTTCTGGTTTCTCAAACCCCACCTTCAAAAGCTGAAATTATATGACTCATATTTATTTTGATACCATCAAAGTTTTGCTGACAACAGGAAATTTTTGCAGGCCCTGTATTAACAAGTATATTCCTGAAGTCATTAGAAAGATTCAGGCCTTGGGTAAGCACCTATAAATGAAAACTTAATTTATTGTTTGTACCAGTTCCCTGCTTTTCCCCTCCTCAAGGTGGCTATTCAGGGATTAGCAAATTCTGTGACAAAAGATGGTCAAATATAGATACCTAGAAGAAGTCACATCCAGCAATTCCATCAAAAGAACTCTCTAACCATGTTCCCATAGTAACATGTACCAATATCTCGAGTAACAGGCACACTGGTGGATTAATTTGGTAGTGGATTTTTTTTTTTTTTTTTTTTTTGAGACAGAGTCTTGCTGTGTCGCCCAGGCTGGAGTGCAGTGGCATAATCTCGGTTCACTGCAAGCTCCACCTCCCGGGTTCATGCCATTCTCCTGCCTCAGCCTCCCGAGTAGCTGGGACTCCAGGTGCCCGCCACCACACCCAGCTAATTTTTTTGTATTTTTTAGTAGAGACGGGGTTTCACTGTGCTGGCCAGGATGGTCTTGATCTCCTGACCTTGTGATCTGCCCACCTCGGCTTCCCAAAGTGCTGGGATTACATGGGTAGTGGGTTTTTATAGACTATACAATACACTTGACTCTTTACCAAAATATGAGTGCCAAACTGCTGTATCTTTGGTGAATATGCCAAAGATTCAGTGATTTTATTCATGTAGGAGGAATGATTTGGGGGAGTAGTTTCAGTGGACAGGTTTTATTGTACTTACTAGATAATAAATTCTTTGAGGCAAAAAGATTGTTATTGTACCTTTTGTATTTATCACAACACCTAATGAGGTCCCTGACTTATTGGCAATCAATTAATACTATCTAGACAAATGGACTTGAGCAGGTGACCACCTGAAACTAACTAGCACACAGTAACCAACACTTGAGCTGCACAGAGACACTTATCCTGATTCATTCATTTATTGTGGTTTTGGACAATTTTTAAATCACTTAAATGTACAGGGTTTTAGTGTCTTTTAACATATGAAAGGTATGGTGGACAGAGGTGCTTTCTGAAGTCTTTTTTTTTTCATTCAACAAACTTTAGTGCAAAGTAAAAGAGACAATGTTTCTGCTTTCATGGAGTGTATACAATGGGTAAGGGGGTGGGAAGAAACAAGTAAGAAGCAAGGCGATTTCAGAGAGTATTAACTGCTATGCAGACGATACAACAGGGGAAAGGGATAAAGAGTTAAATCCCCTAAGATGGTCCTGGCCGTTTGTTGGTTTATTTTTAATTTCTCCTTTTTCTCCAAATAGAAATCAACAGACTTTCTTGAAAAGAGGCCTTGATTGTCAGAATCAGCTGTGAGTGTTTTACAAATACAGGTTTTCAATACTCTACAGATTTTACAGGGATCTAGAACCAGAACCCTCAAAGCTCTAGTGTCTTTACAACAGTTCGTCTGAAAACCCTGGTACCTGCTAGGAGAATGAACAATTTACATACAAATAGTTTATGTTTTAGTTGTCTCTAAGTGTGAGACTCTGTAGGAAATTCATTTTGAAAGTCACTCAAAGGTTTCCTGATTTTCTTACTGTCCTTAGCCGATAAGCTCTTAGACTGATTTGACTTCTAAAATACCTTCTAACTTGAATTCATTTGAAAAGCCTGAAGTGTTGAAACTCATGGATTGAGATAACTAACCTTCCAATGCAGTCTAGCAGATTGGAAATGGGACTTGGTCTTTGATCTCAGAGAGGTACGGGTACTACAGATGGGTCATCGTGCTTGCCCAGACAGGACACGAGGCAAGACCTCCTTACTTAAACTTGGCACATACAGCATGGTCAGGAACAGCAAATGGGGTCATTTGTTATCTTTAGCACTGTACGCCGGCCAAAGTAGGGCATGACAGTGGGACTCTCATAAAACAGAGCCAGCTTTCATGCTAGGAGCAGTACTGTAGTCACCCAATCATACGGCACAAATAGTAAAGGCCATGCTGCCTCCACAGTGGTGAGGTGCAGCAGCTTCCTTGGCAAATGCCTTCTGCATACTCTCCCCACACGGAGGAGATTGGTCATGCAAAGTGTTTTCAGGGTACAGGAAAGCTTTCCAAGATTGCTTCTAGAAGCTATGGCAAATGTATTTTCAATTTAAATGTATCTTCATATTATCGGCACTTTAAATTTGCCATTTATCAGAAAGGGCCTTTTTCCTCTTTTCCTTCCTGTATTTGTTTTCTGTGTAGATTTGCTTTTTGTTTGTTTGTTTGTTTTGGCCTTTGAGGAATGTGACTTACTAAGGACACCCTGGAAAACTAACAAGTAAAACAAAACACAAAAGAACTCTGTTTTCACTAAAATGGAGTCTGAAGATATGGGTTCAGTCCTTCATCTGTCTGTCTCTGTGACCTGGGGATCATATTTGTCTCACGGGGAAAGTTTTGCGAAGATCAAATAAGACATAATTTGGATATGAAAATGCTCCACAAGGTTCAAAGACTTGCACGTTTAGGATGCTTGGCAGCTCCTGGTCTTTTTGTGGGTGTTGCACTTGGGACACTTATCAGAATCTGAACGCAGGGCTGACCCAATGACAGAAAAGAACTGGAACTAGGGGTGATCAGATTAACCTCGTGAGAAGGCCGTCCCAGTGGAAAAAGGAGTTAGTGTCCTGAGCTTTATGGTCCTACACCAGCTCTTGGCTAGTCTGCTGCTGAAGTATTCTGTCAGTCCTGAAGAAAAATAGAGCGCAGTAAGAATCGGTACTGACAAGCAGGCCCAGGCACCACATTCCTGAAGACCAGCACCATAAACAATCTGCCTGGCAGGGGTGTAGTCTGTAGAGGCAGTAGTACCCAAAGAAAAACAACTAGAAAGTGGAACCTTTTGAATAACAGACCATCTCACAGTAGAGTCCTTTAGACCAACAAAAACGAGTCTTGATCAGTATCTCTAACATACATTTAATTTCCTAGAAAAATTTTGCATCTCTTCATGATTTAGCTTCTCGTTTACAATGCAGCTGTCTTAAATGGAAAGGAAACTGCTGAGTCTCAAATTGCTGTGTAGTCTGTCAGACAATGACATTCTTCACTGCCAGCTTTGAGCACACTCCCTTTTTCACTCCATTTTGCCTGATGAAGCATAGCATTTTCTGCAGCCTTCTGAGTTGTTAAGAGAATGTTTCAACTGCAAACACAAAGAAGAAATGTTTGAAGTGAAACGAACCATGGGCTAATCGGGAAGGGCTTGAATGAATGTCAAAATAAGAGCTCACCTATTGCACATTTTTAAAAAGAAGTCTGTGTTAATGGAGTCAAAACACTGGCTTCGGTGTTTTATCTTTATTGGTGAAAATTACCACGTTTGAAAAGTAAACACTATTTTATTTTATGTCTAATAGAAAATATATGTCTATAGTAGAAATTTTGAAAATACAGAAAAGCAAAATGATGAAATAAAAAAACTTTAACTTCCTACATTCAGGTTTGAAGCACTGCTTATATTTTGTCTTTATGGCATAAAAATAGTCTGTAATGCAAGCTGTCCTTCCCTTAGCAGTCTGACAAATGTATTAGATTGGTGTGAAAGTAATTGCGGTCTTTGTCTTTATTTTTAATGGCAAAAAACACAATTATTTTTTCATCAACCTGATATATTTGGATGGAGTTTAAAAAATATTTTTAAATGATTAAAAGTAAACATTAATCTAGCATATAGGACTTATAGCTTAAAAATATTAAATACACAAATTTTCTGTCCTCAGTAAGCTAACATCTCTGGTTTTATATGACTTATATGAATGAAATGACAATGTGTTATTTTTGAAAGCTTATTAAAATAGTAGGAGAGGACATAGGAAAACAAAATATGAGGTTTGGGGGCTTGACTCCTCCCTGAGAAAATGCAAGAAGCTCTTTCTCAGAGGAGTCATACCTAACTATCCTGTGTGGGTGTGGTTAGTGTTTTTATTTAAGTGGGCGGGGAATGGAAGCTTCTTTTGGTCTTGCTGAACATTTAGCTGGCATTTGTTTTATTTATATGGCTACCTAGTTTTTGCACTGATGGTATAAACCCTGGCGTTTATTTCAAAGTGTTTTTATTTCCATTTTTTAGTTTAAAAAAAAATCCCATAACTTAGTCTCAAGAGCCTATCCACGTCAACCTTATTAGTTCCTACTTGTTAATACTTTTAGACGTTTGAATTTAGTTGGTACTTTGGATTAATGTCCTAACATTAAATATTCTACTTTGTACCATGGTTGGAATCCGAAACTCTTATTCCAAAATGAAATCTGACGTTACTGCTAGTCCAGAGAACATCTCACCAGCAAACCTTGTGCCTTGTATTTATATTGTGGAATATCTTAGAAACCAGACCACTGGTACTGCTCACTAATTATCTCAGGACAAGTAGGTGCTATTGATTTGTTAACCACCACTGTCATAAATTAAACTTGGGTAGTGATATATGGGTACCAGGTTAAATGTTCAGAGAAATGGTGCTTAGAAGACAGAATGAGCAGAATGGAAGTTGGAGGATCTATTAGAAATGGGTCTAGATAGGTCACAGAAGACAGGAAATGGAGATCAGATGCCCTCCCACCCTCCCCACAACCCCAGAAAAAGATAGCTCGGATAGAGTGAGTCTGGCTAATAGCTTTGGTCATTCAGCTGCCACAGTTTGGCCTATGTTTCCGGAAAACAAAAAGTAAAGCAGTCCTGACAACAGCCATAGACAAAAGCCCACAAGAATTAGAAGAAAAGAGATGCTTATTAGCCTAGGAGCTTAGCTAAGCAGATTTTCCTCTACGACTCACATATGCAGGAAAACTGGAAGACGGCTTGCAGGAATGAGCCTTGCCTGAAAGCCCTGGAAAGAAAAAAGAGCCAGAGTTTTTGTGTGAAAGAAATAGACTTTTTGGCTGGGCGTGGTGGCTCACACCTTAATCCCAGCACTTTGGGAGGCTGAGATGGGCAGATCACTTGAGCCCAGGAGTTTGAGACCAGCCTAGACAACATGGTGAAACCTCATTCTCTACAATAAATACAAAACTTATCCGGGTATGGTGGCCTGCACCTGTAGTCCCAGCTACTCAAGAGGCTGAGGTGGGAAGATTGCTTTAGCCCAGGAGGCACAGGTTGCAGTGAGCCATGATCGTGCCACTGCACTCCAGCCTTGGCAATAGAGTGAGACCCTGTCTTAAAAAAAAAAAGAAAAAAGAAAGAAAAAAAGAAACAAGTTTTTTCAATTAAATTCCACAGAAATGATAAATCTTTGCAGTTGGTAACAATATATAAAATGTGCAGTTCATTAAGATTTTAAATATTTGTATGCCTTAAGCAGTGGTGAAACACGAGAATTTAGCCACTTAGAAATACTTCACAAGACTAGTTCCACCAAAAAATTTATGGACTACAGAATAGAGGGAATGCTTTAATAATGGACAATATAGTTTATTGTCCCTCTCCCGGGAGAGAGGTAGCTTTATTCTCAACTAATAATTTATTTAGCTACCTTTAAGAAAGTCAACTGAGGAACGCTTCTTAGTTTTTCTTTCTTGCTCATGATAGAAAAAGTTTCCAAGAAATAAGCCTCTGTACTAAATACTAGTCAAATCCTAAAGGCCCAGTCACTGGTAAAACTAGCACCACAAGTCAGAGCTGCTAACTACCACTTAGGTACTAGAACCACCTCTCTCGTGAAGTGTTAATGGCCTCAGTCCAGCTCCCAGCAGACATCTGTCTACATCACACACAAAATACATTTAAATTGGCAGTGTCTGCAGAGAAAATGACGTTTCATGGATGTGGAGATAAACCAACCCTTCAGGTAAGAAATGACCTCACATTCTTCACGGTGAGCTCTGAGAAGCCAAACTTTTTCAACTCCTTTCTCACTATTTCCTCACCCATAAGGAACAGGCAAAACAAACAATGCCCTCAGACCTCTTGCAATAAGAAACACATCAAATTCTATAAGCAATTAGAGCTGTTGTGTAATAGTGGTGATGCACATTTCTAAACCTATTTCCACTTCTGTTTTACCTCAGTTAAACACTCATATATTCTCCTAGTCGTATGGGGTAAGGGGAACTGTGCAGGTGTCAAATATGATTATTGTTTTCTCTGTTTTTAGTCAGAGATATTTGTCCCTCACCCCTGTGGAAGAAAACAGGGGTGGCAAATAAACTGGGTAACACTTTGACATACTCTAAATGTTCTCTATCAACATCACCAATGCATTACAAATGAGCAGCTACATTTTAAAAGTATTGATGGAAACCTCCAAGAGTATCTTTGTTTCCATTTCAAATCATGCCACCTAAGATATAAGCACTATAGGTAATATTTATGAGAATAAACGATACCAAAGCATCTTTCGCACATTATCCCATTTCAGCTTTCTCTTGGATGTTATCGAGTAGTAGTGTAGATTATTCAAATTACCAATATGGATGATAACTCATAAAAGTTTTTTTGTTGTTGTTCTTTGTTTCTGTTTTATTTATTTATTATTTATTTATTTTTGAGTCGGAGTCTTGCTCTGTTGCCCAGGGTGGAGTACAGTGATGCAATCTTGGCTCACTGGAACATCTGTCTCCCAGGTTCAAGCGTTTCTCCTGCTTCAGCCTCCTGAGTTGCTGGGATTACAGGTGCCTGCCATCACGCCTGGCTAATTTTGTTGTTGTTGCTGTTGTTGTTGTTGTTGTTGTTGTTGTATTTTTAATAGAGATGGGGTTTCACCATATTGGCTAGGCTGGTCTTGAACTCCTGACCTCTGGTGATCCATCTGCCTTGGCCTCCCAAAATGCTGGAATTACAGGCGTGAGCCACTGCGCTTGGCCTCATAAAAGTTTTTTAAGCAAAACTAATGGACCACAGAGTTATTCATTCTTGACTCTAAACATCAAACTTACATACATACTTGAGGTTTGTATATGAGCATGCGTGAGCCTGCAGGGGAATGCTATGGTGTTAGAAATAAAAGTCATGCTTGTTTGCCAGAAATGTATATCTGAAACTAAGTCACTTATATTAGTCAAGGAGTCTCCAGAAAAACAAAACCAAAAAGATTTAATATAAGGAATTAGCCGCCCTCCATAATTGTGGGCAAGTCCCAAATTCTGCAGGGTGAGTTGATGAGCTGGAGACCCAACGAGCAGATGATGTGATTCCAGTCTTAGCGCCAGCAGACTTGAGACCCAGGAAGAGCCAATGTTTCTGTTTGAGTCCAAGGCAGAAAAAAAAAAAAAAGAACCTGATGACCAAATTCAAAGACTGTCAGGCAAAAGGAGTTCCCTTTTACTCCCGGAGAATCTGCCTTTTTCAGGCCTTTGACTGCTTGGATAAGGTCCACTAACATTAGGGTAGGCAATCTGTTTTACTCCGTCAACCAGTTCAAATGTCAATCCCATTTGAAAATACCCTCACAGAAACACCCAGAATGATGTTTCACCAAATATCTGGGTGTTCCATAGCCCAATGAGATGGAAACAAAGTTAGTCATTATACCAACACTAGTATCAGTACTGTTAGGATGATTCCTTTTCATCAGTAATAAGCCCAGAAATATGTTAAGATACAGATCAAATAGATCATCATTCATCATAATGAAGAATCTATTGATGGAGTAAAAATTGTTTCCTCTTCCACTGATAGTATTATAGGTGGCGTTTGGTGAGCTATATCTGTCATTTAGTGCAAAAAAGAATTCAGTGATGTTGGGAAATTTGAATCACGACTGTTCTTTACATGGTAGGTACCATGATGGCAGTGAGGTTTGGAGTGAAATGTGTGGAGTGAGATTGAGGGAGTGGTTCCAGGAAGAGAGAAAGCAAAAATAATGATAATAATAAAATAATCAGGTTGCTTTATCATGGGAACAAAGCAGAAGTCCATTTTTTTTCTGCCTGAGCACAAGACAAACACCAAATAAACAGCAAAAGTTACTTAAAAGCCATTTCTTCAATTTCTCCCAAATAAGGCCAGAATTAGTTATAATCGAAACAGAAAAAATGTACAGATAGGGTTCCAGATATAACACCAGAATATTTTAAAATGATGGAATACTATGCAGCTATAAAAAAGGATGAGTTTGTGTCCTTTGTAGGGACATGGATGCAGCTGGAAACCATCATTCTTAGCAAACTAGCACAAGAACAGAAAACCAAACACCGCATGTTCTCACTCATAGGTGGGAACTGAACAATGAGATCACTTGGACTCAGGAAGGGGAACATCACACACCGGGGCCTATCATGGGGAGAGGGGAGGGGGAGGGATTGCACTGGGAGTTGTACCTGATGTAAATGAAGAGTTGATGGGTGCTGACGAGTTGATGGGTGCAGCACAGCAACATGGCACAAGTATACATATGTAACAAACCTGCACGTTATGCACATGTACCCTAGAACTTAAAGTATAATAATAATAAAAAATAAATTAAAAAAATAAATAAATAAAATGATGGAATCCAGGCAATGTGTAAAAAATTTTTCAAAAGCTTAGGGGTCAACTGGTCAAAATTAGAATTCTGCATTGGTAAGAAATTCTACAGTTTATAAATCTTAACAAAAACTGGTTCCCTTGTTTTCACCTGCTAGAGGGAAATCTGAGAAGTTTGACTTTAATTCCTTCAAAAATACAGAAAAATCATAATCTTCTCTACTCCTGTTTGTTCCATAAGTTACAGGAATAGCTGTAGTCCCGGAATAGCTTCTGTCGGTTTTGGTGGTCTGTTGCAGCAGCCAGCAGCAGGAAACTTGAGGAGCTATAATCTCAGGAATGAAGGGAGCCACATCAATAAGGGAAAACTAAGGTCACTGAAGTCCCAGACCCTCATTTTGCCTATTTTTCTCACAAGAGATTATTAAAATACCATAAAAATTGAACCATCGAAAAATCACGAAATAAACATTTGTATTGGTCATTAATACTATTCCCTAGACACTAAATAAAATCTCACATACAGTAATCAAAGAAAATACTTTTTTCATTAGAATTCTAAGACAACACTTTCATCAACTTTCCTAAAGTCTAAAATTTAATCATCCTTATTACTGACTTTTCACTAACTTATGTTTCATACACTGATTTATAATTATTTATTCCATATTCTATTATGCTCACTAGATATAGACATTCACAGCATCCTATTAATTCCAACATTGAATCTATCTTTAAAGGTATTGTTACTCTTACTATTGGAATGGTTGAAAAAAAGCAAAAAAAAAAAACCAAGCAATATTTATAGTTACATTTTGGTTTTTCTTCCTGTTGCGATATATAATGTTTTACTGTTTATTTTAGAGAAAAATGTTTCTAGAACATAAATCAAAGAAACTATACTACATTTCAAGATACCTGTAATGATATGGCTCTAAATGTTGGCTTTAAAAGCCTGGGAGTGGACAGAGGAAGAGAGAAGAAAGGGTGTCCCAGTTTTCCACATGCTGAATGATTCAGCAAAATACTGTTGTGAGCAAGTCAAGACTCTGGAAAATATTTTTAAATGACAAACAAAAGCCTAGAGGTAAATCTCTGCTACCTTGTCAGTTAGGTTCTTAGCATCCAGTTTGGTTTGTTGGACTTTAAAATGAATTGAAGAAATTATAAAGAGCACAGAAAACTACAAATAATTCAAGGTTTGGGAAAATGAAATTGAATATAAAACTATAAAACTATAAAATGTTATAATAGCTATAAAATCCTATTCTTTTCAGTGTAGAAGAGTAAAGGTTAAAGAATGACAGAAACTGTCTTGAAATAGATAAAAGAACATAAATGTCACAATTATATCACTAGAGAAAATTTTAGATTTATTTTCCCAACCCATATCCTGATTGTCTACCACCAACCACCATTTGACAGCAGAAGACACTGAGGCCAGGCAGGTGAAGCTGTTTGTTCAAGAACCAGAGTTGTTTCATGGGAGATCTAGAGATTTGAGCCCAAGTATCCCGACTTGTGGGTCTCTTTCCATTTCTTAAGATACAACAATTAGGTAATTTTATGGATTTTTTTCCCACAAATATACCAGAATCTACTATTTAAATGAGCATTTGCATCATTGTAACTGCTTCAGAAAGCTGGAATAACAGTTAAAACATTTTAAAGTACTTCTTTTGGAACTCTTTGTAGACCCAATTTAAAAGCCACAAAAAAAAAAAAAAAACTCACTGCTCTATAATTTTTGTTCTAAACTGTTTGCTTATGATCTATAATGTGTTACCCAGCTTAAATAATAGATGAATCCAGCAGCTTGTTTCTGAGTGACTTTTGGTCACTGTTAAAAGTCAAATCCATCTTAGAGGACAGAGATTTGTCTTCGGAAACTCTGATGAAGGCTTTGAAATTCCAAGAAAGTCTTGAAAGATTTTGAGATATGGCAACAATGTATAATGTGAATATTTTTCTTTTGAATATTTCTTTTAGTAATGCTATAGTATTAACACTGTTTTTAAAAGAAATCTTTTTCTCTTACAGCCCATTCCATTTGACTTGAGATATTAAAATCTTATGACAATCTATAAGCCAGACTAGTAGAAAGGTGACAATCTCTTTATACTCTTTAACTCTGTAACAGCATTACAACTACAGAGATTAGAGAACCATTAGGATGGTGATATTAATAAAAGCATTGGTTTTAACACTGTCATCTGTCATTGCCATGTTCCTAACATATATAGATAAAGTATATTTTTAAAAGGAATATAAAATACATTATTAATATACTCTAAAATAAATACATATAGTTGTGGCCAGAAATGGGAACACTGTTTATGGATAGCTAAGGTGTAGTAAAGTCATTGCTTTATTTTGGAGAAAGACAGAAAAATACAAGATAACTGTAGACTTGCTTACAAAAAAGATATACACACACACATTAAAATTCAAAGATAAACGCTAAAATAAAATAATAGATAAATCACTCTTGCTTCTAGAAGTGTCCCACATGAGATGGAGTACTACAGCCTAGCTAATTGCTTAAAGCTGCAATTGGGGACGCTGAAGTGGAAACACCCACCACCTTTGAAATGAGGTTTTAAAAGTTCAAATTAATTCTTGCTTATGGTGAAGGCTTATGCAAAGTCAATAGGGAAGCTAGAGAGAGCAGACACACTTTGCAGTCAGGAACTGACTCTGCACCTCCTAGCTTAGTAACTGGGTCAGCATGTTGACAATAACAGCAGAGATGCTGTAAACCATGAATATAAGACCTACTTTGGGCTTGAAGCTCTCCAAGTCATCCCAAAAATGCAGAAGACAGAGAAGGATGAATAAGAAGAGAGGAAAAGAGAATAAATAAGCATGAAAACGAGCTTATAAATTAAAATTCCAAAAAGATGGCAGGAAGAAAGAAAATCAACAAAATCAACAAAAAATCAGAAAGTAAATTGTTCCAGATAAAACGAACATGTAAGAGCGATCTGAAAATGATTTGAAAATAAACATGATTAGGATACTCAAAGAAATAAAGAAGGAAATTTCTGACAGAGAAAGAAATTATGAAACCAAGCAAGACAGACATGATACAAAAACAAAAGCATATGAAAAAGAACACATTAGAAATCTTAAAAATCAAAATCTACTCATTGACAAAACTTTTAAAAAATCAGCAGATGAGATATTGTCTAGACTTGACAGAGGGAGAGAGTTTAATAAATTAAAAGATAGTGTTGTACACTTCCACCCAAATGCAACACAGAAAGATAAAAAGGTTTTAAAGATACATGACAGAACAGTTAAGAATTAAGAAGGGGAGCCTGAGAGGCTCCACCACTCAGTGGAGCTCCCAGTGAAGAAAGAGCTGAGAATCTTTCGGAACTGAAAAAATATGTTAATCCTCAGATCACTGGTGCTGACGGAATAAATGAAAATAAATCCACATATTTATTCTTGATTCCTAACTTGTTTTTAGGAAATGATCTTGAAGAAATAGATCATAGGGATCAGGTAATTTACCACTATCAAGTTGGGAAAATTCCTCATCTATTTTTGATATTATCCCCTTTTCAGATATATGGTTTGCAAATATTTTCTACCAATCTTTAGGCTACATTTTCATTTTCTTGATAGTTTATTTGCCATGAGGAGCTTTTTAATTTGATGAAGGAGATCAGTAGAACACAATTTTAATTTTTGGCTTCTCATCATCCTTTCAAAATGCATTCACTGACTGTAATCTCACCCTGCCTCTAGATAAATTGGGCTTTTGGCTTACTCTTAGATGAATAGAACTTTAAGGCATAAAATCAGCAAATGCAATTCAAATTTAGAAATCAAAATGTCAAGAAATAATGTAATAAATGTGTAAATGTATTGAGAGAGAGAGGGTGCAAATAGGAGAATCAATCCTTCAATATTTATTCAGTGCAAAGCTTTCTCCCCTTTTCCAATTAATGACTCTGTAACTTCAGTTTTGCCTCTGAGAATAAGAGTGCTATTGGCTTCCTGTCTCTTTTCACTTTGTTTTGATATTTTAAAATTTTTAATACAAATTATATATATATGTATTACATATTTAATACAAATTATATATATATTTAAGGTGTACAATGTGATGTTTCCACATACATATACTACATAAACCTAGTGAACTGATTACTATAGTCAAGGTAATTTACATATCCATTTTTTTAACATACTTATCTTTTTGTGGTGAAACTACTTAAGTTATACTCTTAGTAAATTTCAAGTATACAACACAGCATTGCTAACTATAGTCACTATGCTGTACTTTAGACCTCTAGAATTTATTCATTTTATACAATTGAAACTTTGTAGCCTTTGACTGACATCTTCCCATTTTTCCCACCCACCCTTAACCCTGGCAACTAACAGTCTCACTCTGCTTCTATGGGTTTGACTATTTTAGATTCCACATATATATGAGGTCATACAGTATTTGTCTTTCTGTGCCAGGCTCGTTTCACTTAGCATAATGTATTTTAGTTTCATCCATGTTGTAAATGGCAGAATTTCCTTCTTTTTTAAGGTTGAATGATATCTTATTGTATGTAGTTGTGTATATATATTTCTTCAGCCATGCATCCGTTGACGGACATTTAGGTTATTTCCATAACTTTGCTATTGTGAATAATGCAGCAATGGGTGTTAGGACCAGAGTGTCATTGAGATATTGATTTTATTTCCTTTGGATATATATCCACTATGGGACTTCTGAAACATATGGTAGTTCTAGGTTTAAGTTTTTGAGGAACCTCCATATTGTTTTTTAAAGTGGCTGTGCCAATTTATATTCTCACCAACAATGTATGAGTGCTCCCTCTTTTCCACATCCTCATCACTTTATCTTTTGTTTTTTAAACCATAACCATCCTAACAGACATGAAGTGATCTCTTATTATGGTTCTAATTTGCATTTTCCTGATGATTAATGATGTTGAGCACCTTTTCATGCCCCTGTTGGCCATCTGTATGTCTTCTTTGAAAAAATGTCTATTCAAATCCTGTGCACATTTTTTTACATCAGGTAATTTACCACTATCAAGTTGGGAAAATTCCTCATCTATTTTTGGTATTATCCCCTTTTCAGATATATGGTTTGCAAATATTTTCTACCAATCTTTAGGCTACGTTTTCATTTTCTTGATAGTTTATTTGCCATGAGGAGCTTTTTAATTTGATGTAACCCCACTTGTTTATTTTTGCCTTTGTTGCATATACTTTTGGTGTCATATCCAGAAAATCATTGCCAAGATCAATGCCAAGGAGTTTTCTCCCTATGTTTCCTTCTAGTCTTATAGTTTCAGGTCGTATCTTGTGTTTGTCTTTAATCCATTTTTAGTTGCTTTTTGCGTGTGTTGTAAGACAAGGGTCCAATTTCACTCTTTTGCATGTGGATATCCAGTTTTCCCAACACCATTTATTGAAGAGACTATCCTTTCTCCATTGTATGTTCTTGGTGACCTTGTCAAACATTAGTTGGGTGTGTATATGCATGAGTCTGGCTTCTGCTGTGATATTCCTCATTTCTAAGGTATGTTTTCACCCCCATAGGGGATAAAAGCAGGGGAAGGAAGGTGAGGTGAGAACTTGTACTTGATTGGGTAGCTTTACACTCTATAGTCCTGGCCATATTTCCCTAAATGCTTTTGATGGATGTACAGGGGCTCCCACAGGCCCCTTTCACAACAATGCTCAGGGTACATGCAAAGGCCCAGCTTCACCGGTGGTTGTCGCTACTCAGGAACACATGGTCAGAGTCCCTTCCCTCTTCCAGGGCTCCATTCCAGGTCCCTCTCTGTAGGGTCCACACATGTCAACAGGAAACACACAGGTATCCCCCAGATGAATAGATCTGAGCTGCTCCAGCACAGCCAACCTGACTCTCCCACCAAGCTGTAAGTCATCAGCTTTCCCTCGTGCTCCCTGTATTCTGGCTAAAGTCAGACCCCAGGAGTGGCATCAAAATAACAAAACAGAAACATCATTTAAGATGTATAAATCACCCTTATTAATCTGTCCAAAGGCATTGTCACTATGACTAGCAATCCAGAAGAATAAGTATTTGTAAATAAATGAGAACATATGTGTAAAATAAATTTTGGAATTTTTCAATCATCTTTGCTTCTCTCTGTCTCTCAATTCTTTCTCAATTCTTAAGAATATATAGGTTCATCTAGACTGAGAATTCCTTGTATTTCAGAGCACAGCCTCACTCATCATAGTTGATTTGAATCAGAGTTGGACGATATAGTTAAGGCTCACAGAGACGGCAGGTTAGATCTTGCCTTCCGCCTAAGGGCAATAGCATCCCTTGTTTTGCCAGTACTGCTGATTAAAAGTGGAACTTGCAGAACACACCCTTAGCTCTTAAAAACATTAGAATGAGCAATGGAGTATTATTTCATCAGTATCAGTCTGTGCTGTCTTAAATTTTGATTTTGGTTTCTTTTTTGCTCTTTATGATTGTTACTTAAATGTTTTTCAGCCAAAAGTCCAATGGAAATGTTTACCCAATAGAAATATATAACTAACTTACACAGATAGAGTGAGAATGGCAACACCAACACCGCCATCCCCACCTCCTTTTCATAGTCACTATTTCACAGATGTCTTCTCCGGAGCTTGTCAACACTTGCTAATTACACTTTCAGGGGATGACCCATTTCTTTGAGTATTCACTTCTTTTCATATTGTTTTAAGAAAAATCAGTCAAATCCTAGCTGTTATATCCTAGCAATAACTAGCTGTTATTCATAATGTATACAATTATTTGCCTTTTTTCCCAAAATTTTTATAAACTATGAATATCTCCAAATATAGAGAAGAAAGAGAAGAAGTAGGGTATGCATCATGAAAAGAACTCCATGGGGATTTTGAATTGGTATTGTCCCTGAGGTATACTCATCACCTTTTAACCACGTTAGTGATCACGTTTTTTGGATTTGCTCTCTGAGGTATGAGAGAACACACTACACACCTTCAGAGCTTGCAGCTCAGATTCTGAGGTCCATCATGGAGGAGAGAAGAATTTATTTCATCACTCACCGTGAACTCCATTGAGGAAAAAAGTGACTTTTCTTTAACTGTATGAAGTCCCAAAGTGGTGCAAAACATTTTCATTAA
Organism: Macaca mulatta; assembly: GCF_049350105.2. Taxonomy (NCBI): domain Eukaryota; kingdom Metazoa; phylum Chordata; class Mammalia; order Primates; family Cercopithecidae; genus Macaca; species Macaca mulatta. The sequence continues at coordinate 61,248,900 of NC_133423.1, read as the reverse complement.
AAAATTTTAAGAGAAACCTCATCTTTGATTTCATTCACTTATTCATCCAACCAATGCATGTTTTTGGAATACCTATACCTGGTACCTATATCTATAGACACTTGAAGAGGAGTTGAAGATACAATAGTGAACAAGACAGTCTCTGCTGTCATGAAGCCCACTGCCCATTGGGTTCACTCAATCCACAGTCTTTACTAAGCACTCACCATAGCCAGATGTTTCAAGGGCTGGGACACAGAAAAGAGCCAGACTAAACATAAACAATTTTTTAAGTGTCATTTTAGAAACTAACATGTCCTATGAAGGAAATGAAACAGAAATTTTTTTTTCTTTTTTCTTTTTTTTAATTATTATTATACTTTAAGTTCTAGGGTACATGTGCATAATGTTCAGGTTTGTTACATATGTATACTTGTGCCATGTTGCTGTGCTGCACCCATCAACTCGTCAGCACCCATCAACTCTTCATTTACATCAGGTATAACTCCCAGTGCAATCCCTCCCCCCTCCCTCCTCCCCATGGTAGGCCCCGGTGTGTGATGTTCCCCTTCCCGAGTCCAAGTGATCTCATTGTTCAGTTCCCACCTATGAGTGAGAACATGCGGTGTTTGGTTTTCTGTTCTTGTGATAGTTTGCTGAGAATGATGGTTTCCAGCTGCGTCCATGTCCCTACAAAGGACACAAACTCATCCTTTTTTATGGCTGCATAGTATTCCATGGTGTATATGTGCCACATTTTCTTAATCCAGTCTGTCACTGATGGACATTTGGGTTGATTCCAAGTCTTTAGAAAATTTTTTTTAAATGATAGCTGGTGCTATTTTTAATAAATTAAGCAAAGAAGTGATGCTTGAGCAAAGACCTGAATGATTAAGACAGTAAGTCAACCAAATGTCTTGAGGAAGAGCATTTCAGGCAGAGAGAGCACAAAACAAGTCCTTGAATGAAGGAGGACCATGGATTGCTTCCCTTAAAGCTTTTGACAACACTTTTAAGCTCATGTGAATAATTTCCAGTTTGTAATATTCAATTTTAAACCAATTTGCCATTAGATATATTTTACACAACCAACTTTAACACATGCTTGTAATGTATGCTGAGTTTGAAGTTTGTGCAGCTTGACACTGCATGCTTTTCTCTGCTTGCTTATTTTTTTGCTTAGATTTGTATATACTATCACCCCTGAAATTTCCAGAAGAAATACACATTATTCAAATATCTCAGTAGCTTATTATTTTTTCTTGGGGTCAAATTTCCTATAGTCCTTTGTCAGATAATCTGAATGGTTGTTCTTTAGGCTGGTTGTCATCCTTGATCTTCCTTTAAGCAGCATCTTGATTATTTTCTTCTCTCTTGTGTTGGAATTCCTGATTTTTGATCCCATGTCAACCTCTTTTTAAAGATTATTTCTCATTTTGATGCATGACATCTTCTGCTAGCTTCCTACAAAAGGATACATGAGAGAAAAAATTGAGGACAAGGAATATCTGAAGATGTCTGTATTCTATCCTTTATCATCTATACTAAACTGATCGTTTGTCTAAGAATAGTATTTTAAGTTGGTAGTCATTTTTTCTAAGTATTTCAAAGACATTTATCTTTGGTTTCTAGTTTTCAGAGTTGCTGGGAAGTTTGATGCCATTCATATTTAAGAATGAAGCAATGAAAAAACTGAACAGAAATGCAATGTGTACGAACAGGGAGTGTCAACTTGTGGACTTTGTTAGTGGGCAACCTATCTAGGATATTACATTTGAGTACCCCAGACTGTTTTCTACAAAACAATCTTTCATTTCTCTGCCTTGGAGAAATAATGCTGGCAGTCAACATCTCTGAGCTAATGAAGCAAAGTTGTCAGGATCTTACCATTCAAATACCTATATTTATTTAACCCATTTCGCCATAGGAGGTAATTGCAAGCTCAGAGTCTTTCTATCTGCAATTTACTCAGTTACTCTCCAGAGAGTAACCTTTTAATCTTCTTGGGTAAAGGAGGGACATCCATCAGCCGTGCAGAATTTGAAAGTGAGGGTACTAATTATTGCAATAATTGATTCTCAACCTTACTTTCCTCTCCCTCTGTATCTGTCTCCAATCCATGAGGCCTTTTAGGTTTTCAGATGTTAATACATCTACTTTGGTTTCAACTCTCAGTCATCTACTGATTCAAATTCCACTTGTCCATCTGATTTCTAACTTCCAAAAGTCATTACAATTGTCTGCTTTCTCTCTATCTTTACCCTTGTACACAAACACTTGTTTTAATCTCATTACCATCATTTAGGTTTGATTTCAGGTATATTCAGTCTGTGATATCTCTGTTGTTTTCCTCCCACAGTCAAATTCCTTTTCACAAAGAATTTCTTATAAATGTAATTTTTTCTGTCTCATCTCATCTAATTTCATCATTATTTAAAACTAACTGAAAGAAGCCTGGTTTCATATATGTACTATATTTGAGATACAGATAGAAATTACTAGGCTTGCCAAAAACTGTGTATCTTTAGGTTCATTCTGGTACTTAGGGGATTTAAATCAGTTGCATATGTGAACAATTATAAGGTACATGAATGAGTTTAAAGGAAGTGTTTCAAATGCTGAAAATGTATTATTGAAAGTTATGTTTCATAGGTAGAGTATGATTAAGGATTTTACAATAGAATTTTTTCTACCACAAATAAGTTTATCACTAGTCTTTCAGAAATTTTAGTTTCAGAAAGTCTCAATAACATATGTTCAGAACTAAAGAACTTCTCATATAATTTTTAGGCCATCATCTTAAAATTAAGAAGCATAAAAACTAAGTAACCACTCAAACAGAACAGCAGCAAAGTATTTTGGTAACTCAGAGATCTCTGTATATTTTCTGGAACTCTCTTGACCCATTAACTCTCTTTATCAATTGTGCAATAATGCTCCAATATCAAAATTTGTTTTTAGGCTGGGCACGGTGGCTCACGCCTGTAATCCCAGCTCTTTGGGAAGCCAAGGCAGACGGATCACCTGAGGTCAGAAGTTCAAGACCAGCCTGGCCAAGATGGTGAAACCCCATCTCTACTAAAAATTCAAAAGTTAACTGGGCATGGTGGCACACCCCTGTAATCCCAGCTATTTGGGAGGCTGAGGCAGGGGAATCATTTGAACCCAGGAGACGGAGGTTGCAATGAGCAGAAATTGCACCACTGTACTCCCACCTGGGCAACAAAGTGAGACTCCATCTCAAAAAAAAATGTTTTTAAATAACAAAATTATTATTCATGTTAATAATGCGCTTCATGCCCACTGAAGCACAAATCAATGCGTTATGTCTTGGCCTTAACAAGCAATCAAGCATGTTTGAGCAGGTACGAAGTACTTGAGAAAACAAGAAATCAATGTAGTATAATTAAAAAGGTTAAATATTGGAGTTTGAACACAAGTATGTATTCTCCTTGACAAAACGCCACTAAATGACACAATTTTCTTTTTTAATATGTTTTAAAAATATTTTTAAGACTAAAGAAGGAATTTTTTTTTAACTTTTATTTCAATAGTTTTGGTGGAACAGGTGGTGTTTGGTTACGTGAATATGTTCTTTAGTGGTGATTTCTGTGATTGTGGTGCACCCATCACCCCAGCGGTGTACACTGTTCCCAACGTATGGTCTTTTATCCTTCACCCACCCCCCCACTTCCCCCAGAAATCCCAAAGTCCATTATGTCATTCTTATGCTTTGCATCCTCACAGCTTAGCTCCCATTAATAAGTGAGAACACACTATATTTGATTTTCCATTCCTGAATTACTTCAGTTAGAATAATGGTAAATATCACAGTCTTAGAAGTTAAAAGATAATGGGGCAATAGATGTAAAATTCTGAGGGAAATTGATTTCTAGCTTAGACTTTGATATCTATCATACAATCAATGAAGCAAGAGAGTAAATAAAATCATTTTAATATATGTCAAGTCTCAAAATGATTACTTTCAAAGCACCTGTTCTCAGAAGCTGCTCTACTCACAACAAGGAAATAAGTCAAGAAAACAGAAATCATGGGACCTGAGAAGCAAGAGATCCAACAAAGGAGAGAGCAGCAGAAAAGTCTACGTATGAAAGCCAGGCCTGGTGGCTCATGCCTGTAATCCCAGCACATTGGGAGGCTGAGGCGAGTGGATCATTTGAGGTTAGGCGTTCAAGAACAGCCTAGCCAACATGGTGAAACCCCATCTCCACTAAAACACCAAAAAAAAAAAACCAATTAGCAGAGTGTGGTGGCACGCAATTGAGGCAGGAGAATCGCTTGAGCCTGGGAGGCGGAGACTGTAGTGAGCCAAGATCACACCACTGCACTCCAGCCTGGATGACAGAGTGAGACTCTGTCTCACACATACACACACACACACACACACACACACACAGACACACAAGTCTAAGGATGAGAATGAAGGGAAGTCCTAAGACAAGTCTGATATGGAGAGCAAGCAGCCCAAACTGCAGCCCAGGTAGAATACTCCAGGAGAGAAACTTAAAAAACAAATCAGGCAAACTAACAATTAAACAAATTTTAAAAACGGAGGGAATGATTACCTAAGCTTTCGGAGTTCTGCAAATGCTGAGGATGACTTAATGAAAAATACATGGAAATGTAAACATCAATTGTTAACTAATTCCAAGAGACATGAAAAATTACACAAAAAGAATATTACCTGGTTCAGCTGTAAACGATGCATATGAAGTCAGAATAATAAAAGCACTGAATTGTCATCTTACTAAAAATTATGGAATAACTGAATTAGGCAGATGAGTTGAAAGACAAATGTCTATGTGAAACGAATTTTTCCACTTGTTGGTTTTAAAGAGAGCTAAATGATGGTCTCATTTTCTGTAGAAGGAATTTAATAGATTATATCTCAAATTTTGAACCAAAGAGAAGTCAACGTAAGTACATTTAACAATATGAAAGAAATCCCAGAAGATCAGAATTGAAAGAGGCTGCCTCTGGTAGGTAGGAATCAGGGACAGGTAGGGACTGGACATAAGACTGCTACTTTTTCTCATACACCTTGTCATTTCGACATTTTATAACAGTTTTTTTTTATGATTATGGACCAGCTGTTGGCAGATCCCTATTTAAGTCCAGTCTTGTTATTCAGGAGTCCAAGCAGGTTTACTGGGTCCCTTGAACTCTATTCCCCAAATTCCAGGGCAGTTTCTAGAACAAAATAAGGAATCTCCAAATATTTGCTCCAAAACAACCTCAGGCATTTTTTTGAGCATGTTTTCTAAACCCAGAAGCCCCAAATTCTTGACAAAGTGTAGCATAACCATATCCTGTTCCAAAACCACGGATTCTAAAGATTTGTGCTCAGCCAGACTCCTGCCCTCTGCAGCCCCATGTTAAATGGATTCAGCAGACTGAGAAACAGTAAGGCTCAAAGTGGCCCACCACTTTTAAGAGATTTCTCTGACAGGGTGGGGCATTTCTAAAGCATCTGAGGATTTCCTAAGCTTTCAGAGACCCTGCAGGTTCAGCTTTCCATATGAGTCCTTGAGAAAATTCTGAATGACCAATAGAAGGGATGGTTCCACATGCCCAGAGCCAGGAGGACAGGAGGGCATGCTCCCTTATGGCATGGAGTGTCTATTGGGGTAAAGAAAGAGGACGGTGATTCATTCTTAACTCAAATATACATCTATGTACCCAACAAATATTTTCACAATAACTTTTAAAACCTTATCTATCACACTTTAAAAGACTGAATATGCCTGTTCATTTAATTATTTTTAAAACTAGTGTTTTTGGAAATTTGAATATAAATAAAATAAAAAGAAAAGATCAAAGCAAATGGTGTCTGGCATTGTGTCTTAAAGCACACATCTCTGTTTTTCTGTGTCTCATCATGGTTACTATTTACAAAGCAAATCACACCTCTTTAACATTTCTCGCTCAACTACAGATCCACATTCTTCCCTTATCAGGGTCTGGTTCCTCCTACTCAACTTAATATTAACTAAAGTAACTCATGCTTGTTTTACTTATTTGGCATGCTTTGCCTCCTATGAGAAAATAATTTGCATATTGAGCTGTATTGAGTGCACATTTTATTCAACTATATATAGATATTTTATATTTATAAACATCCATAATTTTATAATGTTTCAGGCTATTTAACTTAATTACTAATGGACATAGCAACTGTCTGCAGGTTGTATTACAGTTGTAAAGTAAAGATACATTGGAAGAGCTTCCAATTAATATAAATTACTTTTAAAAAGCTGTTTTATATCAATACATAATGTCTTAAATTTTGAAAGCATTAGTTGTATCTTTTATTCACAACACCCTGATATTGGGCAAGATTTCAAATCAAAAGAATCCAAACCCAATTATTCCAGTAGAGGTGATCATTTCCCATTCTTTGGCTAGTGACTGGATTTTTAATAACCTAAAACCTCGATGTAAATCTTTGACTGTAGCAGCCTTCAGAGAGCTTTGTGGTTTGGATTTTGGGCTGCTATCCCTTGTTGCTATCAGTTAAGGATAGAGCCCTGAACCAACTAGAACCACGTGGAGGACTCTGATGCCATGTTTACTATTCCATTACCTCCCCATATCAGAAAAAGAATAAGCAGGAAAAAAATGATGCAAATTACCTAGAGGAGAATGAACAAATCTTAGTTGTACAGCTCAATGAATTTTGACATATGTATATCCCCATATGTATATCTCCAAATTTGACATATGCATATCCCCAGGTGACAAATTTCCAGATCAAGAACACATTGATCACCCAAGAGAACTCCTCTAGGCCCCTTTCCACTCAGTGGCCCTCCCCTGCCCCAGAGATAAGATATTTTCTGATTTCTATCACCATGAGTTAGTTTTGCATGATTTTCAAGTGAAGTTAATACAAATGAAATTATAGTCTATACTCTTTTGTGCCTGTTTTCTTTTGAAATTAATAAAATGTTTTTGAGATATATGTAAGATCTAAGTATGGAAAAAACAAAGTAACATGACCTTGCTTCTAAGACAGATTGATTATGTATTTAAAAGTCCAAAAGCACTTGGAATAAAATGCCTATAAATAGCGAGATATTTAGCAAGGTCAAGGGATACAAGGTCACTATACAATAATCAATTATATCCCACTATGTGTTTTGAATAACTTTATGGTTGATCCAATAATAAATTATTTGCTGAAATGAAAGTGTTCTTAAATATACACCCAGTGACACATAGAAACATAACTCCAAAACAAACATGATTAATGAGGTGAAAGAAGACCTAACATATCCCTAACACCTAGTAGACAATTAAGGTTTTTTTTGTTGTTGTTGTTTTTGAGACGAAGTCTCGCTCTGTCACCCAGGCTGAAGTGCAGTGGTGCAATCTGGGCTCACTGCAACCTCTGCCTCCTGGGTTCAAGCAATTTGTATGCCTCAGCCCCTCAAGTAGCAGAGATGACAGGCACGCACCACCACGCCTTGCTTATTTTTGTATTTTTAATAGAGACCATTTCAACGTGTTGACCAGGCTGGTCTGGAACTCCTGGATTCAAGCAATCCACCTGCCTTGGCCTCCCGCAGTTTGAGGATTACAGGAATGAGCCCCTGCGCCCGGCCAAGATTTCTTTTTTTAAAAGAAAGTATTAGGCAATGCACAGAAGAAGATATTAGCTCTTATATTTATCATTTTGCCCTTCCTTTGAGGAATTTTAAAAATATTATATATAATGTATGTCATATTATATATATAATATATCATAATATATAGTGTATCATATATAATATATCATATATTATATATTTATTATATAATGTAACAATATAATTTAAAATGTTATACATAATATTTTAAAATTGCATTCAAATAGAAATAAGGATATATATCTCTCTCTCTTTGTCGCAAAGTGTTTCATAGATTATGAACACTGGAAATGGGACTTTGTGCTTCTCTGCTTTTAATAAAAGATCATCTTATGAGTAAAGAATAAAATGGAAAACATTTAGATTATCTTAAAAACTGAACTACCTCTATACACTCGGGGTGCATCTGTGTGGATGTGCATGTGTACATGTTCTGTCTTTAGAAAGTATTAACACTCAAAAAAATAAATGGCCAAATGAAATAGGGGGAAGTCTTAAACACATGTAATCAAGTTAAGTAAAATGTAATGGTTGGCTGAAGACTTTGTACAAAGCAAGGTTATCAGACAACTTATTTTCTATAACTAGATAAATGAATATAGGTAGCCATAAACATCTTTCTTTTGAGCTTTCTATGTGCTAGACTGTATGCTAAAGATTTTACATTCCTCATCTCATTTAGCCTCAATAAAAATTGAAACAGGTATTATTTTCCTTATTTTATATATGAGAGTTGAGGGGTCACTTCCCCAAGATTACACAATAAGTAAGTTAAAGAAACCAAGATTCAAATCAAGAGCTCACCTCCAGGCCTGGACACCATCTTCTTTGCTGCCTTCCTAAATATAAGTGAGTAGTCTCCATTTCCTTTTTGAGCAACCTCTAAGTGCAGGGGTAAATTGTTGTTTATAAGTAAATGTTCTTAAGTGTCTCAACTGCAATGAAATAGATCCTCAAACTGTGTAAGAGCAATGTGACGGAGAGACTAGATTCTAATAAATGAGATCATAAAAACTGATGTAAAAAACTGTTGTATGTTTGTTTAACAAGCATTGACGTACAACAGTCACTTTCATGTGTGATTTGCATGTAAACGTCATAGCAACGACATGGAAAAGTAATTCCACAGTTTCACAAAGGTGCACACTTGGGCTCAGAGAAGGAAATGATTTCTACTCAAAATCACAACCACTGTTTATAACTGGACAGTCACAGAGCTCCTACAAATTGAGGCGCTCACTGAAAGGAAAATGCAAATGGTCAATAAAATATTTTTAAAGCCTCAACTTCATTAAAATCGGAGAAATTAACATTTCTACCACAAATCATACAAAACTTTAACCATCAAACTGACAAATGTAAAGAGTTCAAACTTTTCCATTGATGAAAGGATGTTCAGAGAAAGTCACTGCACAAAAATATGCTTAAAAGAGGTGTGAGGGAGAGATTTAGAGGTGGAGTACAAATAAATAATTAACTTTGTGTAATTATTATGAAATTGCAGTGGTTAAAATAAAACATGTTCCTTTTGTGAAAGAAAAAAGGACTCTAATAAGCTAATACTTTTTGTATAGATGTGTGTGTTTTGGAAGAATGTTAATTCAATGGAAACATAAAAATGTGACTATACATAGTAAGAAATGTAAAGAAATACTTTTTAATTATTATTTTTCTATGATATTAGTCTTCAGGGCATGATGAGAATTGAGGAAACTGAGGAGTTTATTGTCAATTCCAAAACTCTTTTTAAATCCTTAGTTTTGGGTAAATTTACATTTGTGATGAGCTATGACTTCGAACAGTACTATTTCAACGCAGTATTAAGTGAAAATTGTTTTTGAAATAAAAGCATGATTTACTCGATCACATCTTATGGAATTAATTAAGCACAACTATATTAATTGCTACATAATTGAAAATTAATTAATTGTAAGTAAATTACTTTATTGTTGAATCCCTTTTAAGCAGGAATATTATTTAATTATTGATCACTTGTAATGGTTAATATATTTTGCAAATTCAGGGATAATATTTAAAAGTATATAAAATTTGCATAATATATTTTTTAATGAAAAATGTTTTTTTCTCAATGGAATAACAAGACACATTTCAAATGTGTTCCAAAATAGAATTTTTAAATATTAACAGTACTTTTCACTTCTCTCTCATCAGGTAAAAATAAAATTATAATTTGAGCACAGAGAATTTTCAATGCCCCTTAAACAGAAATATCTTCCTTCATATCATAGATAAAAATTATCATAAGGTAAAATTTCCTGAAGGTGGCAGCATCCTAAGCAAATCTGTCTCCAACCTTTGCAGCAGACTGTTTTTATGTATGGAGTAATATTACATTTCCTAATAAAAGGTACTAACAACAATACTACTCATTAATAATTATGAAAACAATGTAATAGTACTCATCATGACATGATTTCTTGAAGACTTACAAAATATAGTCTATACTTAGGAATATATAAGTTGAACTCAATATAAATATTTTTTCAAGGTTTTTCTGAAACCTGTGAAGATTTTTGTTGATCCTCTGATTGATTACATTAATTGTTTTTCTTGCTGAAACATTATTTAAGTAAGAAAGTGACAGGCATACATTTTAACGTTCTAACTTTCACTTTGAGTCACACTTTAGATAAAAATAATATTAATGCCAATTCTTTCTATGTATTTCTTGAAATGTGAGGAAAATAATGATAACGAATGCTATGACTATGATTTTTGAAACTAAGAGCGGTCCCACAAATTGGGAAATAAGTCTTAATTTAAACATCGAGTTTTAAAGTACTTATTCAATTCACTTCACAGTTACTTTGAAATAAAACCCCATAAACTTTTCTTATCTGACAATAAAATATAGTTTAATGATTTACTTTTGAAACTATAATGCACTATACAGGTGGTTATGGCTGTTATCATTATTTTTAAAAGCCAAGTTTCCAGATCTGTACTTTGTGATCAGGGACTCTAATAGCAAGAAATAGTTGTATCATTGGTCAACAAAGTTATTTTTCCTTTAAAATGAGATGTGTTTTCCCCCATCATCATAATTTTGATTCCATCACTTCTTTGTTATTCCATGTCTAAAACTGAAGACAAACATCTAAATTCTACAGTGTTTGATCAGTAACCTCCCTATTTAGATTTTCGTGCCCATTCATCATCATGCATATACTAAATTAGATTGCCATATAATCAAGTGTTTCTCAGAAAAATAATAAAACCCTTTATTTCACAGGTTCAGAGACATGCTGCTTCTTTGCAAATGGTAACTTGCAAGTCAGCTAACCCACAGTTAGGCAAAGATAAAGTCCCTGGAAGGCAACAGATGTAATCTCAGCATTATTTTTCCTTCAGACGTTTCCCAACCAGAGTTTTTGTCTCTATTCCTGTTGCATTTTCATGTTTTCCTTCTTTCCATTTCTTCCCTTCTCTTTTCTATACTCTTCTGCATGTGATTATTTTCTTCCTCTTTTTTCTTTCTTTTTTTTACCTCTGTCCTTCTCTCTGCAGTTTCTGACTCTGTGAACCTAGTAAATATTAAGGGACTTTCCTGGGATATTTCCCAGAGGTTGAAGAAAAACACCAGGACTGTGAAGTCCCAGAAGCAGCCACAACACAGACTCTGGGAGGATGGGCGATGGCTAAAGTCGTGATTTAGCCAGATGTTACTGAGTACAGGAAAAATAGAAAATGAAGACCAGAAAAGTTCTATGCACTTTACTGAAATTGAAACCCCAAAATTCTCAACATGTTCATCCAATAAATTTTGTATATAGATTTGGGATGAGTAAATTAAAATTGTATAAAAGATGTGTCTTAAATTCCTCAGCTAACATAGACAAAGTAGTACAACTGCGCAAGCACATCATAGATTCAGATGTGGGCATGGAGAGAGAAAAACTGGGCTCCTCTATTATATATTTTGCCAAATAGAGCTTATGAAAGAGAATATTTAAGAAAAATAATGAAAAACCTATTTTAAACTGGATATGGGATAACTTAAGCATAAGTGGTAGAATAGAAGAGAGAAAAGTAAAAAAGGAGAAAACAGGCATGACTGACTAGTGTGGGAATGTGAAAGAAATAAGAAAGAAATGAAAGTAGAAATGCAAAAAGCAATGGAAGAGTTCATATAAGTAATCAATAATTGCATCAGAATAAAATTAAGGGATATGGCCAATGGTGAAAAAAAAGATAATCAGGAGATTATCTGATTATTATTATAAAAGATAATGTTTGGAATGAGAGAGAGAGAGAGAGAGAGACGATCAAGAGACCTGGGGAAAAAAATCTTGTTGACTGAAGTAGTAAGGAGGAAATAAATTTGGAAAGTAACATGGAGGAAGAAGCAGTAAAATTTTGTCATGAGTAAAAGGAGAGCTGGTCTGAGATCATCTGCCAAGTGGAGGAGATGTGGACACCTGAGACAAAGGAGATATCAGTGACTACTGAGCAAGGAGTTGGAGCTTTGCCATAAACCAAGTGAAGTGAAAACACTAGTTCTTGCCAGCAAGCTGACTTTCACATGAAAGGGCAACAAACACATAATTTAATTATCATTGAAAGCAAAAATGACACCAACTGTGTTTTAAACTCTTCCTGATCTCATGGGGTGTGATAACAAGTGAATCATGGACAGCATCAAGCTCATTTCTGGTGCTTTACTAAAGTAACACAATAAAAAAGTTAGCAGTCAGGAATTTGTGTAATTATTCAGTATCATCTTCCTGGAAAATTTTAGATACTTTGCAATTGAGATGCATTTACACGTTTCCTGATTCCTTCTTCAAAATAACGGTCCATATGCAGTCTTTTACCAAAGCTAACAGAGAACGGAGAGGCAGAGCAGAACTACCCCAAGCTAACCTCATTGGCCCATGGGTAGAACAGGCTTGTCACACTGAAAGTGCAAAACTCCCCGTTAGAATATTGACTCTCCTCTGTAAACATCCAATACAAGGAAATAAGAATACATGGATGCAATGTAAACTCTTAGTTTATACAATTGTTAGATAAAAGCTGGTGTTAATTTTCCTCGAGCAGCCCAGGGCGCTTGACCTCCCTGAATCTACCTGTGGTGTCGGAGGAATTCATTGACATAAAGGTCCTCCAGCTCAGCAAGAGATAAGCTGGGGAAACACTGGAGTTTATGGCTGGGTTCTCCTGTGACTGTTAGAACACTTAACATTAGGGAAAGGACTATTTTTTCTTCTTCAAACTCCAGGGAGGCAGGCTTAGAATTAATTACCCTTCCAGACAGGGAAGAGAGAATGTGATGCCTCTGGACACAGCAATGTCTTGAACTTAGGACAAGGACATTACAGTGTATTTTTCTGGCTGCCTTCCTTTAGTCAGTTCTAAAGGGATTCAAAAAGTTCTTTATAAAAGCAAATTTAGAAGAATCTCTGTCCAAACTCATAGAGAAGGTTTAATTACTTCTAAAACTAACATAAAATATGGAAACGTGCACCTGTTATAGGCATATGCCTCAATAAATGTTTAGCAGGTAACTAGACCCATGTAACCAGCTCCTTGATCATGATCTAGAACATTACTAGGCCAGTCATCACTAACTCTTCAAATGTCACCACTGGCATGAATACTGATAACAAAGTTTTGCCTGTTTTTGTTTTTTGGTTTTTGTTTGTTTACGTTAAATAAATGAAATAATGCTATATGTTCTCCTTTGTGACTAGCTTCTTCCACTCAATAGTATGTTAGTCTGATTCATCCATATACTTTGGGATTGTTGTGAGTTGGTTATTCTCATTGCACTATAGTATTCCATTATATGAATGTGCTGTAATGTATTGTTCAATCTATTATTGGTGGTGTTAAAAGAAAAACTTCGGCCAAATTAAATTTAAAGGAGTTTAATTGAACAATGAACAATTTGTGAATCAAGAAGCCCTCAGAATCGCTGCAAATTCAGGGAGACTCCAGGGATGCCTCATGGTCAGAACATATTCATAGACAAGAAAAAGGGAAGTGATGTACAGAAATCCAAAGTGAGGTACAGAAACCGCTGAATTGGTTACAGGTCGGCCTTTGCCTTATTTGAGCGCAGTTTGAACACTCGACAGTGTATCAGTGGTTGAAGTACGGCTGCTGGGATTGGCCAAGATTCATCTACTGTTACAGGCGCATACTCCTAAGTTAGGTTATTGTTCATCCATGAGGACTCGAATATAGAGGTATGGAGCCCTTTTCAGGACATATTTTGCTTTAACGATGGACGTTTGAATAGTTTCTAGTTTGGGGACACTATTAATAGTCCTGCTGTAGACATGTTTATTTGTGTCTTTCAGTGCATATATTATTCATTTCTGATAGGTATAGGTGGAATTGCTAAGCCACAGGTTATGTATATGTTCCTATGTTTTACTAGATAGTGCCAAATAATTTTCCAAAGTATTTCTATCAATTTATATTTCAATTGTAATGTATGAGAGCTCCAACTGCTCTACATTTTTAATAACTCTTGACATTTTCCATCTTTTTATTTTAGTTTTCTAATGGGTGACCATATGGCTTTAGAGCTATACTCTAGCAATAGTTGAAGAGTCTCAGACCAAATCCTGAAAATTCCAGTTGTAAACGACATGTCTGGGTCTCACATGCTACTTAGGTATGTGATTTTGGTGATTGAAAATAAATTGATTTCTAAAAAAATCTACCTAGCAAACAACTTTACTCATCAACAAAAACTGTGAAAAGCAGTTGTGGGACCAATTCTTCAATTCATTACATCAAACAAACCTCCAGTTTCAAGGATTACATTTTTTCTAGTAATTTCATTTTTCTTCCCAGTAGTTTTACTTTTAACCAGTCTAATTATCTACTCTTTTATAGGTTTATCCAAAATGCTTTAGTTTTTTTCAAAGCCATAAAAGGAATCATTAGAAAACTTGTTATACATTAAAATGTTGTTCATTAAGTTATTATTATATGCTATTAATCATGATAATTATCAGGGATCCAAAGATGAATAAAATAGAGTCAATTTTTCAGTGATTTACAAACTAAGAAAAAGATAACAATAGCTAACATTCTTTAAGGGTTTACTATGTACATTTTACATGTATTACCTCATTTATTCTTACAACAAATATACTAGTAGTTTCTACTATTGTCCCCTATTATAGATGAGGAAACTGAGGCACAGAGATGTAAGGAAACTTACCCAAGGTAGCAATGATGTTGAAATGTGATTCAAATCCGGGAAGTCTGATTTCAGAGTACACTCTAAACCATTACACCACCTTATGACTATAACAAAAGGTACACTAGAATACGTGCTTTAAAATAGGGCTAAAAACAAAGTTATCGAGAAGCTGTAAGTGGGAGAGCTGAGTTCAGACTGTAAGAGTTGGGAACTTTATGGAAATGGCCAGGTCTTTAAAATTAGAAAAAATGAAAAGAAATGGAATTCACATAGAGGAAATAATGCAGATTCTAAGCTCCTTGGGGGAAGGAAGTGTGCTTTTTGTTACTGTAAACTGATCAACTAGCAATACGTCTGTGAGTCAGCTGATGTTGAATGAACATAGAGATTTGGGGCGTGTCAAGAACCATAGGCATCCTGTGGCCATATGCTGCAGTTCAATGTCGCTGAAGGAGCACGCATGAACATGTGAGTGGGTGAAGATTGATGTTCAGAGCATATTTGGGAAAGCAGTAGTTGTGGGTCAATATAACCAAAGAATAGGAACTTAGCATAAGGTGTAAAATTTCTCATTCTGTACAATTTACTTTATACTGTCATGTTGGAATCTCTGATTGAAATGATTTCTTCCAAAATTCTATGAGTGGTTTTTCCAAAGAAGCATGCAAAATTTATTTGCATTATTATATGCAAATAAATTTATTTGCATATAAACTATGCCAAATTTTAAACTGTTCTCAATAATGTTATTTTTATATAATAGCTTTTATATCTTAAGTACTTAAAGAAATTATTGACCCCAAATATTACTTCAGTGTTAAAGAGAAGAAAGGAATATAAAATATGCTTCAAATAACAAATTTTGAGCGGATACAAAATAAGATGAATAAATAAACCAACAATGGCTAAGTAATTTTAAAATTGGGAACCTAATAGTAGTTGAAAAATATTTATCTTTGCCTATAACTTTTAAAATGTAAAATGTAATTATAACAACCTTGAGATAATATATTACACCTATAAGACTGACAGAAATATTTTCAATGATAATGTTGGCTATGTTGTGATAAAATTGGCCAAACAAAACATTGTTAGTAACTTTATAAATTATAGAATCCTTTCGGAAACAATATGTTTCAACAATCATGAAAAAATTCATATCACAGTTATATCATTTTTGGAAATTTGCTTATTTATTTACTTAACAGATTTTTATTGAGCACCTATGCTGGTGGCCTAGAATATAAATATCAGCGATATTTATCACCTTCCTTCAAAAAGCTAATATACTAATTGAAGGCTTGAAACAAGTCATAAAATACTTTGAGTTGAGTAATAGCTTTAATAATGGGAAAAAAAGAAAACCAAGAATAAATTATCCTTAGGAAGCCATTTTATTTAAACAGCAAAAGGTAGATTCATGAAGATGTCTACAATAACAAAACAAAATAAAGGGATACAAAACTCCTGAAACCTAAAATATATTGACTTAATAAGATAGTTTAAAGCATTCAGATAAGACAGGGTAGAATATCACAATACTTCTATAATTGCAAAACCATAGTAAATAAAAAGATAATAAAATGGCATTTAATGTTATGTTTTTTTCCAGTAAATTGTAAACTTTATTTATTTGATGGTTCTTGGAAAGTTGAAGAAAAATCTATTTGAATTATAAAATTATAGAGATTATGCCTAAATAAAACTGAAAACTCTGCTATGTTAAGTTGTGGAATGTTAAGGCAAATTAGTATCACATTTGCACCATAAAATTGCTCTAAATTATAAACACAATATTTCTTTCAAATAAGTGGGTATTGTTTGGTGGCTATCTCAATATTTTTCATTCAAGAAAAATGAAGCCGAGATTATTTAAATGACGTGTCACTTATTTGATACAACAGGAGAGGCTCTTTATCTCAACTCAACAATGATTTCCAATGAGTTCAGTAGCGTCTAATCAGAAACTTTCAAAGTAACCTTTTCTTTATCTGCCAAACTTTGAACATGGAACACAGTGTGTTTTTTTAACCAGTTATTATATTATAGCACTATAAAGTCACTCTGGATGTCTAACTATGACACTTCTTTGTCCAAAGTTCACAGATATAAAATTTTGAAAACAAAATTCAGCCAGTAAAATTTCCTCCAGAAGGCAAAATTCTGTGAGGTTTTGTTTTTAATATCTATATACACACAATTTTCATCATCAAAGCAAGTTAACAGTATTGCAAGAAAAATAACTCTCAGAATTATACTATAATCGGATAGACTTTTCAGCATTGACCCCTGCTGTTATTAGTGGAATACTACTTTAAGTATGGCTGCAAATGCTTGTACCTAATTGCACTCGTGAATTAAATAACAATGCTTGGATTGTGCCCTTTCCCGCCCCAAAGCTATTTGCAGTTGTACCAACAAGTTAATAGATACGATTTGACCTCTTGCTCACAAGTCTGAAAACAAATGGTCCGTGCACATTTTAGACAATTATTTCTTTAGAAAAATTTATGTTGGTCCCAGCTTTTAAGTAAGCATTCTACAAAAGAAAGGTATTACGTAATGTGATGTTTCTACAGAAATCTTTAACTGTTTAAAAGTTGGAGAGAAAAGTTATGTCTTCAAGTAAGTTATTTTTAATTTTTTAATGAAAATGCCTCATGAATATTTATTTGACTTTGCACAGTCTAAATTGAAAACTGAAACAAGTCTTTTTACTTAGAAAAAAAAGAATTGCCAATTATTTGAATAGATCTAGTAATATTGAATAGATCTAATATTTTAGAACTATATCTATCTATGCTTTCACAGAGCCAAGTTTGTGAGATAAACACAACACTAATATTTCTCCTATTCTTTTAAAATGAGAAAAGTAATAAAGGTATTAGCCAAATATGTTTCTTATTGCTCTCCTTATGTTCTGAGAGCACTTAGACATTTAACTGTCCCTGATTTAGCCTTCTGTTCTGCCTGCTTGCTTATCAACTCCCAAGTTCATATTTTAAGCAATTTCAATCAGGACAGATTAATAAATCCCAGCCTATTCCTGGGAACCAACTAATTCAGAATGAATCTTTCCTAATTGTTTTGTGTTCACATGGGTGTTCGCTCTGGCGCCTCTCCAAGCCTCCAGCCAAGGGAGAAAATTATCTCACCACACCCAACTAAAAACAGAGTCAAGGAATGATTCTTTTGGTGAAAGCGTCACTGAATAAGCAGTTTTAGCTTGGTGCGTGTGTGTGTTTTTTTAAAGGAGATCTGTTTGTAGATTGTCAACAAAGCAGTTTCCACATAGAAGAGTACCAGTTCCTGTTGTTGCTTTTTTCCTAGCAACAACATTCTGAAATTTGCAGTCTTTAGCACCAAGCTTTTAAAATCCCAAATGACCTGTTGTTTTTTCCTGTATGAAAAGTTTCTTAAAAAGCAAATTATAATTATTTTCTGTGTCGTTTTCTTGTTGTTTTTCATCTCTGCCCTTCCAAAATAACATAATTTTCTGATACTTTCATCGTTTAAATTTTAAAAGCACGTTCTTGAGTTACCTCTTTCTTTTCAGAAGGCAAACATTAGTGCTCCAGTATAAAAAAAAAAAAGGTCCTGACACTATTACGGCACAGAACTTTTTACATAGTTTCTTGCCCTTCTGCATATGAAAGTCCAGAATTCGTTATTACATGGTTGGACCTGGGAACTGTGTCTGAGCCCACCAGAGAAGCCTGGTCCAAGATTCCCATATCAGGGATCTCTTAGCTTTTGGAGAACAATGCAGATTGGGTGCTTACAAAAAAATAAAAAAGAAATATGCCCATGAGCTGAAGTGATATTCTAGAGAAAAATGGAGAGGCTTTCATAGAGAAATAAGGAAGTGCTAGTGAGGTTTTAGAGCCTCTGTTTCCTCTTCAAATCTACATCCAGGAAGTATCACCACCACTTTCCAAGGTGATGAATCAGACAGTCCACCCCTCTCAGGAGTGGTTTCTGCAGTGATGGCTGGCAAAGCACTGCGCTTGAGGGTTCATAAACACTTTTTGAAAATGGTGCTGATGCCAGGTTCAGTGGTCTCTTGCTATAAGGCTTATGGGAGAAGGATTTTAGTCGTAGGATTTTAAATAAATGCCACTGATAAGAGCTCAATGAGATAAAATATATGTGTGGATGTAAGAATACAAACAGAAATTTGAAGACATCATTGTCTTCCACAAGGTTGTAAGAACTTACTTTCGACCCAGAAAAATGAATGAACGACTTTCTTTCATGGTATGTTAATGCTGACTGAAGATAAAATATATAAACATCAAATAACTATGTCATGTGTAGGCTTTCAGAGTGTGGAGGAGGTTTCTGATCCTACAACATAAATGTTTTGGTGGTATTTACCAAGTAACCTCTCATTTAGAAAAATAAAAACTTATCTGTCTCTTATTTCCTAAAAATTCTCCCGATTCTATCACGTTATCCAGTTAAGAAAACTAGGTATCTTTAACTCCTTTAGGCGACACTAAGAGCCAAATCAAACTAGGTAAGTTTCTGCTTTATTTTTCACAGAATACAATAAGCACAAATTTACATATTGCCACGTCTCATAAACCACGCCCTGTTTGTGAATGAATCTCAGGGAACATTTCAGAAACAACAGAGGAGACCTTTGATTTTCCTTATCCACTTTCTTTATTCTTCTCTTATTTCGTATCCCTTTTTTGTACTTTCTTCGTTAAAAAGAGAAACATAAACATTCTGTTCTAACACCTCCAATCCAATCTATATAAATGATGCTAACTAATTGCACTTCACAATACTTAGTAAACTGTGCACCCACGTTGCTCTGTATTTGTTTTTGTTTTCTTTTTATTTTTTATACTGTTTTTCTCTATTTGGGAAACAATACACAAGCATTTACTAAGCACATTCCACCTATTTAGTTTCTAGTATTAATTTCTTCCTTCTTGGAAAACTTAAGTTACACTGAGAAGGGCTCTGTGAAAGATGAGAAGGTTCTAACCCCTTTCTCCTAGAAGCTGACGTGTGCGTGTGTCCACGTGTGTATAAAAGAGCAGGGTGAGTACGTGAGGGATATATGTGAAAACGATCAACTGCACTTCAAGTCAGAATGAGGAAAGTGATCACAGTATTTTAGATGCGTCTCTTCTGATTGTAAGACATATATCGACAAGGTCTGTGAAGCAGGCAGCTTGAGAGGAAGAAGATGGGCAGAGAATGCGGAGGAGGAGGCGTTCTCTGTTGAGGCAGGAAAGTGATGGGCAAGCGCCCTGCGTGAGGGAGCTGAGCTGCCTGGATAGGTGATTTAGTGCATGCCTATTTGCCTTTATCTCTAGGAAATCGAATGTCTCCATGAGATGGCCTCTGATATGGCTTGGATATTTGTCCTCGCCGAATCTCATGTTCAAATGTAATCCTCAGTGTTGAAGGTGGGGCCTGATGGGAGGTAATTAGATCATGGCGCTGGTTTCTCATGGTTTAACACCATCCCCTTTTGGTGCTGCCACTGAGATAGTGAATTCTCATGAGATCTAATTGTTTAAAAGTGTGTGGCACCTCCTGCCTCTCTCTCTTGCTTGTACTCCTTCCATGTGATGTGTGTGCTCCCCCTTTGCCTTCTGTCATGATTGTAAGTTTCCTGAGGCCTCACCAGAAGCTGAGCAGATGCTGGCATCATACTTACTGTATAGTCTGTGGAACCATGAATCAATTAAACCTCTATATTTTCATATCTAAAACAGTCTAAGGTATTTCTGTATAGCAAGGCAAGAAGGAGCTAATACAACCTTGATGACCACGCAGGATGGTCAAGTTAGTACATTGTAATATACACATCGTCCTGAATGAGTGGGTTTTCTTTCATCTCTGTCAGAATGTAGCCTCTCATTCAAACACTATTTTCTTTGTAGTCAAAAGTGTCCCATTGAGTTTATACCTTAGGGAGATAATGTTTTGAACCTGGTTTGAGCCTTAAATTTCACGTGCTTTTAAATCTTCAGTTTTTTAAACAAAAAAACCTTAAAGCTAAGAATACTCAACAATAAATTCAGAAAACGTAAGGTGATTTCCTAGGATTCCTTTTTAGGAGGCTGAGGGGGACCTGAAAGAGACTTCTTTGAACTTCGTCCCCCTGAAAGAGAGTTCCTTGAACTTCCTTTGTGGATTTACAACTTCACTTTCTCCTGATTCTCTGATCAGCTTTTTTCTTAAAGGATTAAAGTTATTTGTTATTTCATCAATGTGTTCATTTACTCAGCATTTTATGATAGCGTATTGCATTCCAAGCAATGTGAGAACTCAAGGAGCTCAAAGAGTGTTTTTGGTTTGTCATTTTTTTCTTTTAGTTTGGTTTTTAGGCTGAAAATAAATAAAATAAAATAAATAAAATGAGATAAATGCTCCACCAGGAGAAGCCCAGAGCACCCAGGGAGCCTGGAGGAAGAATCTTTACTTCCTGTCCAGAGAAGTCAGGAAGAACTCCAGAGCTTAGTCCAAGCTGAGACTTTATAGATTACGAAGTGGTCAAGCATAGGGCACAGAATGTAAAAGTATATAAAGGCAAGAGAGAATGTTAAAAGTGGTGGGAAACTGAGGAGGATAGAAAGGGCCAACCAAAAAACAGGAAAAAATGCAGTGGGAGTGGCTGCTGATGCCACTCAACTGGGGGAAAGATGGCAAGTTAGAGGAAAGCAGGCTGAGTTTGTGCTTCCTGGGGCCACCCCTATTTACTCCCTGGACTCTCTATTTGAATACTGTCAGAGATGACTATAAGAGGACCAGGTGCAAATTCCACAGAAGGCATTCAAGGCCCTGCTATCCTATCTCCAGTGACAACTTCCCAGCCTGACCTTTCACACTCCTGGTCTCCCTGCTCTCAAGCACACCCTGCAAGCTCCAACTCTGAGCCTTTGCTTATCCAGGCTCAGCTGAGCTTCATGCTACTTGGTCAAGTCTGACTCATTCTGAAGGGTCCATTTAAATGTACCTTCTGTGTAAAGCACTCTGGGACTCCTTATAAGCCCTAAATCAAAATGAATAACTGTCTCCTGTATGCTGCCATGATACTGTACTCTAATCTTCTTCCGTTAAATGAGCACTTATAACATTGGACTCAGACTAGCTAGTAAGTAGCTGTAGATACTATGTGCTATGTATAAATTATTTAACTGTGCTAGCTCATTTAATATTCACAACTGATCTATGAGGAACATACTATTACTTTACTTTACAAATATGCAAGCTGAAGCAGAGAAAATTGAACTAACCTGCCCAAGACCACACAGCTAGCAAATAAGAAAGTCAGGATTCAACCCAGCCAGCCTGGCTCTAGGGTCCATACTCCTATGGTGGACTCTCCTATAATGAACTCCTGAAAACTAAGACTGGGTTTCACTCACCCTTGTATCCCCACTAGCTCTAGGGGTAGAAATACTCCATGACCATTTGTTACGTTATTATTTATGTTAAGACTTTTAAATGTCAGATGATAACTTTTAATAACTTCCTGTGATAATATCTTCTGGTCTCACTGCTGTAGGATCAGGAAGCTGTGTATAATATTTATCTTTAATCTTCCTTACTATGGTCAAAATGCATCCTCTGGTTCAATCATCAATGGATCTCTGAAAAACTCACCTGTCTTCAATTCAAAAAGCAATTCTGTCTTCAATTTTAGAAAAAGCCTTCCCTTTCTACTGCATCCTCCCCATCAATGTACAAATGTATTTCTGTTTCTCTCATCTTAAAATTTTTGTTAAAAAGTACCAAAAAGTCTGTTACTCCCACTTTTCTTCCCTGCTACTTCCCCATTTTTCTCACCCGTTAGAACAAAACTCTCAGCAAGAGTTGCACATACCCGCTTTCACGTTTCCTCTCCTCTCATTCTCCCTTAAACCCATTCCAATCAGGCTTTCATCCCCACTGTTTCTCAGGAACTGGACACAACTAATGGTCATTTTCCTATCAGTCCTATAGTGTGACCTATCTGCATTATTCAACTGAATTAATCATCTTTCTTTAAAATGGTTCCCTCGTTTGAACCACAGTGTACCGCATGTTTCTTCTCTTCTTCCTCTTCACCAGTTCGTTGATTCGTTTCCAGTGTCTGCTTCTTTTTCCTGAACACTCATATTTAAAATTCCACAAGATTTAGCCCTTGGTTCTCCTTTCTTGCCACACTCCATTGATTGTATCCTCTGATCTCAAGGCCTGAAAAACCATGTGGACACCAATGACTATCAAACTTACATCTCCAGCCCAGGCCTTTTTCCTGAACTCCATGTGTATTTATCCAATAGCTTATTCAATATCTGCTCTTAGATGTCTGATAGACATCTCAAACTTAACATGTCCCAGCTGAATTCATCTTCAGCACCCTCATTCTGTCCCCAAATCATGACCTTTATTGTTTTCACCCATCACAATAAATTGTAACTCCATGCTTTCCATCATTCAGACCAAAAATCTTGAAACATTTTTGCCTCCCCTCTTTCTTTCATATCTCATCTCCAACCTGTCTGTGAAGCCAACTTCCAAACTTTATTCAGGACCACCCCTTCCCACCTCCATTACTACAGTGTTAATGTTGGCAACCAAGACTATTCACCTGGATTACTGTGAAAGCCTCTTAGCTACGTGACTGCCACCTTCCACATCTCTTTTCTATTTTCCACATTGCAGTGACAGGCATCTTTTGAAAATAGAAGTCAAATCACATCATGTCTCTGTTCAAAATCCAGCAACACTTTACCACATCCAGAGCAAAAGTCAAATTCCTAATGATGTCTTTACAAAGGCCCCATATCATCTGTTCCACTCTTCCCTTCAGTTTTCTGACATACTCTCCTTCTCCTCTATTCTGTTTCAGGTATTTCTGCCTTAAGATATTTGCTTTGGATGTTTCCTCCACCTGAGAGGTTCATCCTTCAGATACTTGCATAGAAAATTCCCTTGACTGTTCGAAGTTATGTCCTCAAAAATCATGTGTTCAGTACAGCTCATCCTGATCATCCTATTTAACAGTGGCTGGTCCCTGCTCTTTTAAATTCCCCTTCCTCTGCTCTAACCTTTCCATGACACTCAGCACTTTCCTACATGCTATGTAATTTACTTATTTTATTGTTCTTGTCTGTCTCCTTCCACTAGACTGAAAGCCCCAATAACTCAGGGATTTTAACTATTTTAATTACTTCTGTATCCTAAATACTTAGAATACTTACTAGCCCATGGTGAGAACTAATAAATGTTTGTCAACTGAATAGATAGGAAAATAACTATCCTCCCTCAGGCTTAAACTTACTAGACTGGATAAACGGAGATCATTAACCTTTAAGTCTAACTTCCAACATGGAAATTCTTTTTATGATTCTCCTTTGGCTTTTCTCCACATTTTTAGAATTTATTACATGTTGTGAATTCAAAATTGAATTCAGAATTTCAATAAAGCTTGTATAGTCTGAGAGTAGAAGAATATTGACACTGAAATTGTCTAACTATTGATCCACATTTATCGTGGAACTGCTACTTGACTTCTGACACCATTCCAAAAACTAAAACAAACTTCTCCTAGAGGAAGCAACAATAAACTTGAATTCCTTCTTCAATGACAAATGTGTCTGGCCTTTGATAACCGTATGGTTTGAATGAGCAGATTACTTGTTCACCAGCATAACAATTCCCTGATGCCCTGTAGATGCCTTACACTAGGAAGCCATAAAATTTTAACAGTATAAAACGTTCAGTTATTATCTACTGTACCATGAAATGTACATGAAATGTACCATCGGTAACATTCCACAGGCTGGGCATCTGTGGTTCCAAAAGGACAAGCGGGTTTCTCCTTTTACCTTCTCTTATAGCTAGCAACAATTGAATTACTCTGGATATTTATGTGAATCTTATGTTGCTATTTGAAAATAATTATTATGCAGTTGTCAAAGAAACTACATGTGACCAAATTTTAGAGCTAACAAAATTGAATCTTGGGTCTAGCATGAATTTTACCTTAGTGCCTCATTAACACAATTATCTATCAAAGTTTTAAAAAACGTGCTTTTTTACTTGATGGGTAAGTGGGTAGAGGGGTCGTAGGGTGGCAGGAAGGCACAGTTTGAGGGGTGTTTGTTTTTGTTCTTTTCATGCATTTTTATAAAGCATGAAGTTTTGGCAGCAGAACTTGATGATAACTTTCTGTCTGGTTAAAGACATGTACTAGTTATCCCTGTTGAAATTTTACAAAGGATGTTCTCAGAGAGAGCAACTAAGGCATAATTTCTTCTGCCTCGTAGTCAGCTCTGTTCACATCAGAGCCTGGGAGTAAACAGGGCATCTAGGAATCAACAAGGACTTTATAATCACTCACATTGTGATTTGAATACAATTTGCACTACTTCATTCAATAAATATTTATTGAATATCTGTTTTAAGACAATTCTGGTTTAAACACTGGAGATAAAGTAGTTCACAAGAAACATGAGTTTCCTGTTTTCATGAAGCTTAAACCCTGCACTTAAAATCTCTTCGGTTAAACGTAATAGTGTAACTGAGAGTTTGAGATAACTTAGGTAAGGTACTGAGATAAAACTTATGTCAAGTGCTTAGACAGTATGTCAGTTTCTGGGGTGAATTTCAGTTTCAGCATCCCCATCTCCAACATAGCAATGCCTAACAATGGTTACACAAACCATTTCCAATTTAGTGTTCACAGTGTTAATTTGTTATTAATGAATTGATTTAAGATTTTTTTTAAACAATTTAGTTGTCTAGCCACACATCATTTCTTGGGTGTAATTTTCTTCTGAATTTTCTATTAGGTAATGGATAGAACACTTGAAAGAGAGTAAGACTTATGCTATCTCAAACTTTTGTGAAAAGATGAGTCCATCTTTTTACCTCTGTAGGTCTGTGTCATACAGAGAATAAAAAGTAGAACTTGACCTAATGACATCAAAGTTCCTTTACAGTTGCAAGGTTTTGTGGTTCTACTTCCTTTTAATTATCCAAAATTTGCCCTTTTAAACATCAAATGATATCCAGTATTTGTTATATACTTAAGTTCATTCATATGCAATATTCATTCATATATTTTATAATTATATAAATTTAGAATAGATTTTTAAGGTTTAACACTTTTATTTTTATTTTTTTCTTCAACTTTGATTTTCAGTTCAGTGGTACATTTCCAGGATGTGCTGGTTGTTACATAAGTAAATATGTGCCGTGGTGGTTTGCTGCACAGATCATACCATTATCTAGGTATTAAGCCTAGCATCCATTAGCTATTCTTCCTGATGCTGTCCCTCCCGCAACTTCCCCTCTCCAACAGGCCCTAGTGTGTGTTGTTCCCCAACACGTGTCCATGTGTTCTCATCATTCAGCTCCCACTTACAAGTGAGAACATGTGGTTTTGCTTTTCTCTTCCTGCCTTAGTTTGCTGAGAATAATGGCTTCCAACTTTATCCATATCCCTACAAATGACATGATTTTGTTCCTTTTTATGGCTGCATAGCATCCCATGGTGTACAAGTACCACATTTTCTTTATCTAGTCTATCACTGATGGGCGTTTAAGTTGATTCCATTTCTTTGCTATTGTGAATAGTGATGCAATGTGTGCATGTATCTTTATAACAGAATGATTTATATTCCTCTGGGTATATACACAGCAAAGGGACTGCTGGGTCAAATGGTATTTCTGCCTCTAGATCTTTGAGGAATTTTACCTACACTGTCTTCTACAAGGGCTGAATCAATTTACACTCCCACCAGCAGTGTAAAAGCATTCTTTTTTGTCAACAACTTCACCAGCATCCATTGATTTTTGACTTTTTAATAATAGCCATTCTGACTGGCATGAGATCATCTTTCATTGTGGTTTTGATTTGCATTTCTCTTACGGTCAGTGATGTTGAGCTTTTGTTCATATGTTTCGTGGCCACATGTATGTCTTCTTTTGAGAAGAGTCTATTCATGACTTTACCCACTTTTTAATGGGGTCATTTGTTTTTTCTTGTAAATTTGTTTAAGTTCCTTGTAGAGTCTAGATATTAGACTTTTTTCACATAAATGGATTGCAAAAAATTTTCTCACATTCTGTAGGTTGTCTGTCACTCTGATAGTTTCTTTTACTGTACAGAAGCTCTTTAGTTTAACTAGATCCCATTTGTCAATTTTTGCTCTTGTTGCAATTG
Organism: Macaca mulatta; assembly: GCF_049350105.2. Lineage (NCBI taxonomy): Eukaryota > Metazoa > Chordata > Mammalia > Primates > Cercopithecidae > Macaca > Macaca mulatta. Next base: position 61,221,905 of record NC_133423.1, on the reverse strand, counting down.
GTTTTGATGTTTTTGTCATGAAACCTTTGCCCATGCCTATGTCCTAAATGGTATTTTTCACTTGCATTCCTGTGAAGAGACCACCAAACAGGTTTTGTGTGAGCAACAAGGCTGTTTATTTCACCTGGGTGCAGGCGGGCTGAGTCCAAAAAGAGAGTCAGTGAAGGGAGATAGGGATGGGCCCATTTTATAGGATTTGGGTAGGTAGTGGAAAATTACAATCAAAGGGGGTTGTTCTCTGGCTGGCAGGGGTGGGGGTCACAAGGTGCCCAGTGGTGGAGCTTTTGAGCCAGGATGATCCAGGAGAAGGAATTTCACAAGGTAATGTCGTCAGTTAAGGCAGGAACAGACCATTTTCACTTCTTTTGTGATTCTTCAGTTACTTCAGGCCATCTGGATGCAGGTCACAGGAGATATGATGGCTTAGCTTGGGCTCAAAGGCCTGACAATTAGCCTGCCAGAAACTCCAATACCATGTTGAATAGGAGCGGTAAGAGAGGGCATTCTTGTCTTATGCCAGTTTTCAAGGGGAATGCTTCCAGATTTTGCCCATTCAGTATGATATTCAGCCGTGAGTTTGTCATATATGGCTCTTATTATTTTGAAGTGTGTTCCTTCAATACCTAGTTTATTGAGAGTTTTTAACATGAACAGATGTTGAATTTTATCAAAGACCTTTCTCCATCAATTGAGATTATTATGTGGTGTTAGTCTTTAGTTCAGTTTATGTGATGAATCACATTTGTTGATTTGCATATGTTGAACCAACCTAACATCCTGGGGGTGAAGCCAACTTGATCATGGTAGGTAAGCTTTCTGATGTTCTGCTGGATTCAGTTTGTCAATATTTTACTGAGAATTTCTACATTGATATTCATCAGGGATATTGGCCTGAAGCTTTCTTTTTTTTGTTGTATCTCTGCCAGGTTTTGGTATCAGATGATGTTGGCCTCATAGAATGAGTTAAGAAGGAGTCCCTCCTTTTCAATTTTTTTTGAATAGTTTCAGTAGAAATGATACCAGCTCTTTTTTGTACCTCTGGTAGAATTCAGCTGTGAATCTGTCTGGTCCTGGCTTTATTATTATTATTATTATTATTATTACTGCCTTAATTTCAGAATTCATTATGGGTATATTTGAGGATTCAATTTCTTCCTGCTTCAGTCTTTGGAGGGTGTATGTGTCCAGGAATTTATCCATTTCTTCTAGATTCTCTAGTTTATATGCACAGAAGTGTTTATAGTATTTCCTAATGGTTATTTGTATTTCTGTGGGGTCAGTGGTGATTTCCCCCTTATCAAGTCTGATTGTATTTAATTGATTCTTTCTTTTCTTCTGTATTAGTTTAACTAGCAGTCTGTTTTATCAATTTTTTAAAAAAAAACAAAAAAAAAACAGCTTCTGGATTTGTTGACATTTTGAAGGGTTTGTGTGTGTGTGTGTGTGTGTCTTTATCTCCTTCAGTTTAGCCCTGATCTTGGTTATTTCTTGTCTTCTGCTAGTTTTGGGATTGTTTGCTCTTGATTATCTAGTTCTTTTAGCTGTGGTGTTCAGTTGTTAACTTGATATCTTTCTAGCTTTTTGATGTAGGCATTTAGTGCTATAGATTTCCCTCTTAACACCGCTTTAGCTGTGTCCCAGAGATCTTTGGTACACTGTCTCTTTGTTCTCATTAGTTTCAAAGAACTTCTTGATTTCTGCCTCAGTTTCATCATTTATTCAGGAGTCATTCAGGAGCAGGTTGTTTAACTTCCATGTAGTTGTGTGGTTTTGACTGGGTTTCTTAATCTTGAGTTCTAATTTGATTGTGCTGTGGTCTGAAAGACTGTTTGTTATGATTTTGGTTATTTTGCATTTGCTGAGAGGTGTTTCACTTCCAATTATGTGATCAATTTTAGAGTAAGTGCCATGAGGTGATGAGAAGAATGTATATCCTATTGTTTTGGGGTGGAGAGTTTTGTAGATATCTATCAAGTCCACTTGGTCTAAAGCTGAGATCAGGTCATGAATATCTTTATTAATTTTCTGTCTCAACGATCTGTCAAATGTTGTCAGTGGGGTGTTAAAGTCTCCCACTATTATTGTGTGAGAATCTAAGTCTCTTTGAAGGTCTTTAAGAACTGTTTTATAAATCTGGTTGCTCCTGTATTGGGTGCATATATATTCAGGATAGTTAGATCTTGCTGAATTGAACCTTTTGCCATTATGTAACACTCTTCTTTGTCTTCTTTGATCTTTGTTGGTTTAAAGTCTATTTTGTCCAAAAGTGGGATTCAGACCCCTACTTTTTCTGTTTTCAATTTGCTTGGCAAATTTTCCTCCATTTCTTTATTTTAGGCCTGTGTGTGTCTTCACATGTGAAATTGGTCTCTTGAAGACAGCATACTGATGGATCTTGGCTCTTTATCTGGCTTGTCATTCTGTGTCTTTTAATTGAGGCATATAGCCCATTTACATTTAAGGTTAGTATTGTTACATGTGAATTTGATCCTGTCATCATAATGTTAGTTGGTTATTTTGTAGACTTTTTTATGTGGTTGCTTCATAGTGTCACTGGTCTGTGTATTTCAGTGTGTTTTTGTAGTGGCCAGTAATGGCTTTTCTTTTCCAAATTTAATGCTTCCTTCAGGGGCTCTTAAAAGGCAGGTCTGGTGGTGACAAATTCCCTCAGTGTTTGTTTGTCTAAAAAGGATCTTATGTCATTTCAGTTTTACGTTCAGCACCTCAGCATACATTGAGGTCAAGAGATAAATGTGTGTGATGGACAACATGGTATATTCTTGATTGTTTTTTTCCTCTAAGGCAACCAGTCTTTTGTTTCCTGGACCAAACTTGTCTGCTTGACTCTTTTCCCCTGTGAGATATATAAGATTCTCTTCTGGGTAACTCATCAGTCCCTCATGCATACCTGAATTGCTGGTGGCTCATCCCATACCTACTGAACCTGGAGGCATACAACTGGGTCAAAGAAAGGCAGCCTTTCCTACATTTAGATTCATACTTCTTGCAAGTTACTAGATCTTGCATTTTAGGAGAAGCTACAAAAGGAAATAATACAATTTATGTAGTTACATATTTATTCATTGAAATTATTAAATACTAAAAGAGCTCTCTATGAAAAAGAAATGCTTTAGAAGCTCTAAAATGAAAGAATTGGCATCATTTTATTTATTTCCCTCTAGCAACCTTTGAAATATTTTATTTTCACAATCTTGTGAAATCTTTTTTTTTTTTTTTTTTTTTTGAGATGGAGTCTTGGTTTGTCGCTCCAGCTGGAGTGCAGTGGTGTAATCTTGACTCTCTGCACATCCACCTCCTGGGTTCAAGCGATTCTCCCGCCTCAGCCTCCTGAGTAACTGAGATTAAAGCCTCCCCTCCCCACCAAGCCCAGATAATTTTTGTATTTTTAGTAGAGACAGGGTTTCACCATGATGACCAGACTGGTCTCAAACTCCTGACCTCAGGTGATCCACCTGCCTCGGTCTCCCAAAGTGCTGGGATTATAGGCATGAGCCACCACGCCTGGCCACGAAGTCATTTTTAAAAGGTTACATTGATCATTGATATGTGGTTGCAAAGAAAGGCAGATACTTCATCCTAAGGAAAGAGAAAAGCAGGCAAAGCTCAACCCAGAAACAAAGCCTTGGTCTGGGAGAACCACATAGTGTGTGCCACTCTGAGCTCTTCCTGGCCCACCCATGTCTGAGATTCAGGGAGACAGTGGTACAAAACTCTTTAGCTTTGAAAGATATTGTAATGCATCATTAATTTGATATCCCCCCATAAGAAAAGAGGGCAACATTTTATTTTCTTCACCCCAGATGGCTGCATCCCAGGGTCTAGCTCTCCTGGGATGGAGACAGTAGGTGTTGTTTGGGGAAGAGCAGTGGTGCTCAAGCATCTGACCAGATCTGCTCATAAACACTAGAATGAATTCCACAAGAAATCACAGAAATGCTTGGGGGTTGAAAGGATGGTCTTTTTAGTGATCCAGGGGTGAGTTTTAGCAGATGCAACTTGTATCTGTTAAAAGATCAATTACAATTAAAAGGATCAAAACTACTTACCAATCCATTTTTCTCACAGACTGCCTTTCGTTGCTTCTCTACAATTTGTTTATCAGATTTAATGGATAACTATAACCTTTGGCTAGTTTCCTGGATGGTTCAATATCTCCTTAGAAAAGTCTCCAAACATATCACACTGAAAATCACATCAATACCCTTTTGCTTTTTCAATTCATTATGAAGACTACTATTAGCTAAAACTCATCATTAGCTCCAGAAATGAAATTCAGACTTTACTAATGCAGCAACAACTTTTTGTTCATCAACACTGCAAACAGTACAACCTGTGAACCACACCATTGCATTGATTTGCCATTGTTCAATTTTGCTCTTACAGCTTAAGGAGCAGTAGCACATCATTGCAGTCATAAGGAGTCTAGTGTGTACAGATTCTTTTCTCTTTTTTTATGTTTTTGAGATAGGGTCTCATTCTGCACAGTCTGGAGTACAATGGAATAATTATAGCTCATTGCAGCTTCCAACTCCTGGACTCAAGGAATCCTCCCACTTCAGCCTCCTGAGGAGTTGGAATTAACAGGTGGATGTCACTTTGCCTGACTAATTTTTTTTTTTTTTTTTTCCTGTAGAGACAGGGTCTCACCATGTCACCTGAGCTGGTCTCAAACTCCATGCCTCAAGTGATCCTCCCACCATAGCTTCCCAAAGTACTGGGATTACGGGCATGAGCCACTACACTTGGCCCAAATCTTATTCAATTGATTCCAACTTTCATTTTTATCACTTCCCCTGAACATCTCTCACCATTTGCCCCTGCGCCATCTATTCCTCTCTTTTCCCTCCCAAGTTTCAACAGTGCTGTCCTCCTCAGAACTGCATCACATGCCCTAAAACACTTTCACACTTTCTCTCCTTTCTCTCAACCTGTACTCAATCCATTCAAGGACCAAACATGCCTAATCTCAGAGAAGCCTCCCCACCTATCAGTCCAGCCCAGCCCAGAGTCTGAGCACAGGTTACTGCTTGCTCTGGGACTTCTCCACCCAGTTCTACCTCCCCACCTGCCGCCTCTGCTCCTCGCCCAGTGGACACCCTGAGGGGATCGCCTGCTCTCCCAAGCTAGTTATACCATTATCTTCACTCTCCATCCCTGGAGCCAGTTTTACTGCTCATTGTTCACTACAGAAAGGAAAAAAAAAAAAAAAAAAAAAAAAACTAAGGCTTTAATTTTCAGAAGACACTTAACTAGGGAGGAATTTGGATGCTATGGGACAGTCACGTTCAATCCCTTTTGTTTTTTTTCACCATAACCCATCACAAGAAATACCTTTTATACTCTTACCCAGTGTATATACTTATATGCTGAAGAAAATATAAATTAATACAACACACCAGAGGAAGGAACCAAATACACCAAGTATATCATGTGCAGAATTAATTTCTGTGAATTCAACCACACATTTAAAAAATAATGGAAATTTAGATAGGATGCATGTACTTCAATATATTATATACATTTCTGTGTTGTAATTATAACAGGCAACACTTATTCAGCACTTATCCTGTGCCTGGCACATATATTGAATCACGTAATTCTCCTAACACTATGTGGTAGGTGCTGGTGTTAGTCCTATTTTACCAATAAGGAAGCTAAGGCACAGAAAGATTAAATAACTTTCCCAGGGTCACATAGATAGGAAATGATTGGACCTGGGTTTAAACCCAGGCTGACACACTCCACGACTACTACCCTACCTCCTCCATCAGACATGTGTAACTTTATACCACTACGTAAGGTTATGTTCACAAAGTATATTGCTGTTTTTCGGTAATTTAGAGGTTTTTCTAGGGTTTTATGATCAAAGTGATATTCTGATGAAGTTTTCATCCATTATCTTATAATCTTACTCTCCACAAGATGAAATTCACAAGAAACATTCATATTTGACAGACTTTTTTAAATTTTGAAGATGGCATAGGCTCTCTTAAGGCAATAAATTGATGTTAACAATTAGCATATTCTTTCCAATTAAATATAAAACACTGGCATTATACTTTACAATAAGAACCAACTGTGGTGGAGTGTGGTGGCTCACACCTGTAATCTCAGCACCTTGGGAAGCTGAGGCAGGCGGATCACTTGAGGTCAAGAGTACGATACCAACTTGGCCAATGTGGTGAAAACCCGTCTCATGTAAAAATACAAAAAATTAGGCGGGCATGATGGTGGGCGCCTGTCACAGCTACTATTACAGTAGGATTACAGTAGCTGTAATCCCAGCTACTCAGGAGGCTGAGGCAGGAGAATCGCTTGAGCCTGGGAGGTGGAGGTTGCAGTGAGCTGAGATAGCGCCACTGCACTCCAGCCTGTGCGACAGAGTGAGAATCTGTCTCAAAAAAAAAAAAACCAACTGTGCAGCAGCTTTTCTTAATGCAATTTTAAAGTTTCCTTTCTCATAAGAAAATGTACTTATTACAAAAATATTTACTTCCTAGAATCACAACCTGTTAGAACTAAAAGCAGCCACACTTAACCAACATACCATTTTTACTCTGTGAAAAAGAACCCTGAGACCAATAGACATGGCAGTTCTTCTCAAGGAACAATTTAATTAAAAATGAACAAAAGATTTTTAAAAAATTAACCGTAACTTTCTGGAATACTACCAAGAAACGTTCATTTATAATGTCACAAATGATGTGAGACTTTAAAAAATTAGTTCTTTTCTTAAAGTTTCTGTAATTGAAATATTAAGAATGCATTGACTTCAAAGCTAAGTTCTGTGTGAATAACTTCAGCTGGTCCAAAGAAATAACAAGACTGAGTATGAATTTATGCTAATTGGACACACCTACTCAGAAACAAACACGTTTAACAAGTTCTCACTGAGAATATACATTTAGTAGACCTATTAATTTAGCAAATTAATAGTAATATTGACACAAAGTAACTATAACAGCTCACAGGATAGTAAGATAGCAGTGGACATAGGACAATGGTCAGATGCTTCCTGAGTTTCACAAGTGATTTTCCAATTCAACTTAGACATGCATCATAAGCTGAGTGTGAGGTAGCATTTATGGGTATGGCGTTATCTGGGAGGTATCTCTAATATACCTAACTAAACATAAATATAATATAAATATAACTAAATAAATATTTAGTTAAGCAGTAAAAGAAAGTCCATTTAGCTTTTAGTAATATCTCAAATTTCAACATCATTTTGTAGAATCCAGCCAGCTAATGATTTTCCTGAACATTGGACTGTTGATGAATTTGTGAAGGTGATGCACGCAAGAGTTTCCAAAATCATTTTGAAATTAAGGGCTTACTATTTAAATCAAATATTTACCCCCAAGTTATAAAATTTGGTGAATAATATACATATAAATACAAATACATCATCACTTTGACCTGATACTGCTTTCAGGGAGGGGGCTAGTAAACTTTTGTATGTATCACTCTCACAAATTCATCAGCTGTCCAATGTTCAGGAAAGCGATTACCTGACTAGATTCTACAAATGCCATCCTGATGTGTAACAGCCCCTAGTAAGCAACAGGCCCTTAGGTATATAAGCAGTTAGACTGAGAAGATGGATAAGACTGCCACAATCTACTCATTTGCTCAATGCTATCAAGTATTGGCTAGTCCTACACATGACCCAAAATACTAAAGCATCCTCTTATGTTTCAGCAAGTTTAGATAATCTTCAGTTTTAAGTGCCACAACTTTCTGAAATTCAAGGACAATTAAATAAACTATATACTCTGTCCTTAAAAATAAGGATGTTTCAAAAGATGGTGATTGATTCATTTCATAAGAATGCAAAATAAGTGAACATTTCATGTAAAATATACTTTAAGTTAGGAGTTAAGGAGGTGTTCAACTATGTTCATTAAATTAGAAAATCTTTTTGTCTGCTCTCCCTATTGCAGTAAAATGCATGTAGTAGATAATCACACTAACAGAATTTCTGATCTTATATTACATTTTCACTTTCGGTGCTTATATTCCTCTACTTATTTAAATGTAAACAATACTATTTAGGGTTACTGCAATACATTTATTCATTTATGAACTTTTAAAAGTTTAACAAATTTTTCACAATTTCCCATCAAACATGTGATATCAGAGGGTAATTTAAATATCAAGTCATGGCATTTATGTGACCAACAAACACATGAAAAAAAAGCTTAACATCACCGGTATTAGAGAAACGCAAATCAAAGCCACAGTGAGATGTCATCTCATGCCAGTCAGAATGGCGACAATTAAAAAGTCAAGAAACAATAGATGCTGGTGAGGCTGTAGAGAAATAGGAATGATTTTACACTGTTGGTGGGAAAGCAAGTTAGTTCAATCATTGTGTGAGACAGTGTGGCGATTCCTCAAGGATCTAAAACTAGAAATACCATTTGACCCAGCAATCCCATTACTGCGTATATACGCAAAGCACTATAAATTATTCTACTGTAAAGACTATAAGTAAATGTATGTTAATTGCAGCACTATTTACAATAACAAAGACATGGAACCAACTCAAATGCTCATCAATGATAGACTGGATAAAGAAAATATGGCACATATACACCATGGAATACTATGCAGCCATAAAAAGGAATGTGATCATATCCTTTGCAGGGACATGGATGAAGCTGGAAGCCATCATCCTCAGCAAACTAACACAGGAAGAGAAAACCAAACACCGCATATTGTCACCAAGAAGTGGGAGTTGAGCAATGAGAACCCACGGACACACAGAGGGGAACAACACACACTGGGGCCAGTCGTGGGGTTGGGGGCAAGGGGATGGAGAGCATTAGGACAAACAGCTTATTTATGCAGGGCTTAAAACCTGAATGGCGGGTTGATAGGTGCAGCAAACCACCACAGCGCATGTATACCTATGTAACAAACCTACGCATTCTGCACTTGTATCCTAGAACTTAAAGTAGAATAAAAAATGTAAAAATAGGACAGGGCGCAGTGGCTCACGTCTGTAATCCCAGCACTTTGGGAGGCCGAGAGGGGCGGATCACGAGGTCAAGAGATAGATATCATCCAGGCCAATATGGTAAACCAGGTCTCTACTAAAAATACAGGTGGCATGCACCTGTAGTCCCAGCTACCCGGGAGGCTGGGTCAGGAGAATCGCTTAAACCCAGGAGGCAGAGGTTGCAGTGACCAGAGATGGTGCCTGGTGACAGAGCAAGACTCTGTCTCCAAAAAAATAAAAATAAATAAATACATAAATAAATAAATATAAAAAAATAAGCAAACTCATAAAGAGGAGTCTAGGCAGAAACAGACACAAAGGTAAAGTTCCAGAATCTGTGTATCTGTTTGTTTTACACCCATTTTTCCTTATGGGCAGGGTTATTTTTTCATATTTGTAACCTCTGCTATTCCCTTAGTAGGGACCCTGCTAACAATAAAGGTTGTATTTGTGAAAAAACAAATACATAAATAAATAAATAAATATCAGGTCATGGAGAAGATTAGAGGATATCTAAGTTTTTTCCAGTTTTTGTAATAAAAAACACATTGTGCTGCATTCATTTTCTTCCGGCATTTTTACCTAGACAGTATTACTTAGCAAGGGCAATTACATTTTATTTGAAACATTAACATCTTATGTACAAATTAATGAGAAAAAATAGTCATCACAGAGAAATTAACTTATTCATATATCTTGTTAACTAATCTCAAAAAATCATGTAAAGTTTTTATACAATATTCTGTGCCAGATGCAGCATATAGCTGTAGGCACTCAATCAACACTAGTGGCATAAATCAAAACTATAGCATTAAATATTACAAACTGAAAACTCTTTGTGGGTGAAAAAACAGTAGTAATAAATTACTCATTATTTGCTTTAAAAACTATGCCTTGGCTCACTTATGTTAGCGCAGTTTAAATGGTCAGTGGCTCTCTGGAGGTTTATATTTTTGGAATATGGGAGTCTCCTTTTAAATATTTATTAAGCTTGTGTTTATATAAAACCTTTTTACTATATTGCAATGTTACTGCTAATATCTATCAAAAAATGACTAAAGTTACAACTATTTTAATTTACATTTTATTAATTTTATTACATTTTATAAATGAGATGATTTTTATAAATATTTGAAAATTTGAATAGCTACTTGGACATACTTACTATTCATTTACTTTAAGTAATGAGTGGAAAATATATAAATTTGTAACTATCAATTAATAAGTCTATAAAATTTGATGAGTAAATGTAAGATTTCAGAGGTTCCTTGCAATTATTTCAGCCCTCTAAGCTCCTAGCTTACAGGCTGGGCTCCTCTGACCTGAGAAAAATAAATAATATACCTATAAATACAAAATAATGCTTGCATTTTCTCCATGAGGGCATCATGCTCTCTGGACTATGACCTCCTTATGAGTATCTTCATTCCTCAACACCCAGCATAGCATCTGAGACATAATAAGAACTCAATCCATGTTTATTGCATGAATAAATAAATTCTTGAATTTTACTAATTGGCGGGTCTCTATAAATTTATTATGCATCACTTTCTCAAGTCATTTTACTACCAGGATCTTTTCTCTGTTATAAGAATTGATGGGTATTCTTTCACCAAGTGAGTGTATACTGGCTGTGAGTGTGGGTGGAGGCAAGGGTGTTCCGAGGAGGAGGTGGAATTCCTGCTGGCACTCAGACCATACTGTAGTGCAGGGGTGTGACCTTATTTGTACCACCTCCTTCACAACAGAGAAGGTCTCTGGGAAATGCCCTCTTTAAAGAGGAAGTAACTCTTGAAGGCTAAGCTGCATCTTACCAAGGATCCTGGCATGAGGGAACCCTGGCTCAAGCACAGCTTTATTGGGTGAGACCCCATTCAATGTCAAAAAGCCTCTGTGTTTAGAATTAGGGAGAAAGACATGGAGATTTCACAATGGGATATCTAGTCCCATGGAACATTTCCAGATCCAAAAATCTTGTCAATAAAAAGGGCAATCAGAAAAGGAGAATCTTTGGTATGTTGTGAGGAGTTTGCAGCAACACACACAAAACAACAAGCACATATGCACCAACACACACATACACGGCAACACACACACACACAGGCCGAGAACATCCTCTGAAAAGAAGATATATAATAGATAAGCAACAATAATAGGTTGTTAAGCAAATATTTAGAGAGGAATACCTAGCATTTAAGAACATTATTTTAGATTCTGGTTGTATACATAAGATGGCTAGGAAACTTTCCCATCAGGGCCCTCATTCTCAACTTGTGCTGAGGAGGAAAAGCTTATCACAGGGCATCCGAAGATGCCTTGTAGGTGAGTAACATAAACCAACTGTTGAAGGAGCACTGGGAAAGCAGAACTTGGCCTTCAGAAAACAATTCTGTTGTGGGCTGATGTGAGCAGGCCAGTGATGATTGCAAAGCCACCTGCTAGGGTGTGTCCTGGTGAGGAAATGCTGGAGGGAAGAGAATGATAACCCACATGACATACCATTCCTATGAGGGCCTTTGCAGCCCACTCCACAGCTGGAGAAGGAAGTTCGTCTGTGTCTCCCATTGGAATAAAATAAGGCTAGGCTAATTTCAACAAAGCTAACCCCAAGAACAGTCAGCTGCCAAGTCCTGTCTCTTTCACCTCTCCAGGCTTTGTCTTACTGAGGATTTGGAAAACTCTGTTTCCTCTAGGATGATGCATTCTCCACCTCCCTCATCTACAACATCCTCCACATTTCATGAAGACCCATTTCAAATGCTGGCTCCTCTCTGAAGACTCCTCTCACTCTTTAGGACAAATAAGTGTTTTCTCCTACAGAATTTTGTACAAACTTCTATTACAGAAATTGTCACATAACATTTTAATTTACATATATTCCTCCAGTAGACTTTGTTTGTTAACCCACTTATATTCATATTCTCACTTATATTCATATTACTATATTCATATTCTCACTTATATTCATATTACTATATTCATATTCTCACTTATATTCATATTCTCAGATCCTAGCATGGTGAACGCTCAATGAACAATGCATTCTGCTTCCATGTTCGTGTGTGTGTTTCTGACTGCTTGGCAGCTTCCACTGAAAGTGCTCAAATTGTCGCTGGCAACCCTTTTTGTTGGCAGAGAGATTAGCACTACCTTTTTTGACTTCCATGTTCCCAAAACAATGTCCCTGTCATCTGCTTCAGGATCTTTAGACAGTGAGAGGCTGAGATGATTTAAGTAGAGGGCAGAAAAGATATCTAAGGATATTAGAGATATCCAGAGATATCTCTAATAAAATAAAGACCATCAGGCAACAATCTGGGATTTGGAAAATTAATATCATCAGGCTCAAGTAGCTTCCAGTGGCTATAAGACCATTCATAACCATCTATCTGGTTTTATCTCTCACTACTTCCCTTCATACACGTCATTTCATCTCAGTTGCACTATCTGAAGTTATACAAACTCACCAAGATTTCTCCTTCCCCTTATTTAGTTTCTATAAACTTTTGCTTGCCTTTTCAACATAGTATCTCCATTTTTCAAATGGGAATATCTAAGACTTATGAGCATTAATTGATTTGGCCAAGGTCACTCGAGATCAAATCAAGTGGCCAGGATTTGATCTCGGCTTTGTCTGACTCCAAAGCTCGCTTTCTGTCCCGCTATGCCAAGCAATTCCTCTGATTAACAGCAACATTCAAATTGTTTCCCATTGCTGAGATGTCATAAACTGGCAATAAGAGTTTAAGTAATAGAATACTCTCAGAATCACTGTAGTCTGTACTTGTTTGTAACAGTTGTGATAAATGCACGAGAACATCTTTACAAATAAAATTTTATTAACCAAATATCTATAAAAAGGGTTCTCAGATTTTAAAGTATATCCTCCACTTTGGGTGCTTACTAAAACTATAGTTTTGTGGGTCTCACTCTCTAGAAATGTGGATTTAATCAAACATAAAATAAAGCCTAAGAATTCACAGTTTAAGTATACTTTGGAAAACAGTTTTCTATATACTCTATTATACAAGACATTTCAAGTGTATTTTAGACACAATTTTCTATGCTCTATTAAGTAAGACATTTATTGGCATCAAATTTAATACTTCTGGATGGAAGCAAATATTTTCAATGGTAAAATATTTTGCTAAGATTCCATAGTTTCTGCTTGATATGATTAATATGGGTTAGAGTTGATGATATAACATTGACACAAGATTCCTGATAGAATTAGGTGTTACCTCTCAATCAATATATCTGAATGTATGCAGATTTTCCTGGGTGTTCTTCTCACTAACTCTAAGTCTAAAGTTCTGTGACTCACAACATACAAGTTTGACTGCTTGCATGTGCATTTCCAGAGGTTAGTCATCAGCGTTTCCTACCACCTAGCTGATTATATCATGGAAATTTGATGATGTTTGCAGTTGCTCTAGTTGAAAAACCCTCCCAAGAACCAGAAACACGTTTTTAAAACCTGTTTCTTGTTGTAACTCTTGCCATAATTGCCAAAAACGATTTGCTGCTCACTGGCTGCAACTGCAACATAATTCTTGAAGTCCCTAGCAGTAGGAAAAATGCGAGATATATATATATATCACTGCTTGGGATGAAGGGATGAGGAAATAGATGGCTTTAAAAATACTAATTATTCATTCAAGAAGTTGTAATGAAGTAGAGTTTCTATGGCAGTAACTGTGAGATACAGTCTAGAGAGATGCTCCAAGACCTGAAGTGGCAGACGTTCTGAAAAAATAGGGCTTTAATTCAATTTAACTCAAAATATTTATTATGTGTATACTGGGTCCCAGGCAATGGTAAGGAAGCAGAGGGAGGGACACATACTCCCCCACTTTAAGGCCCTTTTTACTTCTCAGGGAGCATGTACACAGGCTCTAGAGTACAGATCCTACCATCATGAACACCGGTTCTCATGGCCACATCCTAAGCCTTAGGAAATCATTTTACTTCTATACATCTGAATTCAAATATGAAAGCTTTACAACCAAAATCTACTATCCTTCTGGAAATCTCATTCCTTTGCTTGTATTAAACATACATATGTCTTTTGACCTCACAGACTCCAAACCCATACTCTGCATTTCTTCAGAATTAATCATATAAGGGATCTATTCTTTGCTTCCTTCCCTTTCCAGAACATACCCCATAGTCTGTTTGGATATTCTTGCCAACACTCACCTCCACATAATTATAAGTGCTTCTGGAATTCTCCAACAATCATCTATTTTCAAATTGGTTGGCTTCTTTAGGATTTAATTCCATCTTCTCAGATCTCTGAACGAAGATTGAAACATACCCTTTCTTCTTAAAACTCCACTTTGCTTTCATTCATTTATCCATTAATCCAAAAATATTTATTATATGCTAGGTTTCAAGAACACAGTTTCGATTAAAATGTTTTATTTGTTCTCAGGGACATAACAGTCTGGTAGTGAGGATAGAGAGTAACAATCACACGAATACCTGTAAACTTGGCAACTATGACAGATGTGAAGGAGATGAACAAGGGTCCCAAGAGCTCCTTCTGAACTGAATGTGGTATAAAGTGAGACTGGAGAGTGGGCGATAAATATTTTATTTATAAATAAGTGTTAGATAATGTAGGACCTTGCGGTCCAGACGAAGGACTCTTGTTCCCCTTTATTCTAAAAGTTACCAAGAAGTGTTTTTTTTTTTTCTTTTTTTAAGGAATTGATATGCTTAGGTTTGCTCTTCGAAATTATTTTTCTACCTTTAATGTAGCAAACAGATTGGAGGCTGGCCAGCATAGATGCAGACCTGCCAGAAAGTTATAACAAAAATTCTGGTGAAGGACAATAATCACCTGGCTAACATAGTGGTAGTCAAGATGGAAAAAAGTGAATGAACTTGAGAGATATTTTGGATGTAAAAATCAATAAACCTTGGTGATGGATTAAAATAGAAGGGTAAGAAAAAAAAATGTTGATAATATCTCTTGGGTTTCTGTCTTGCACAACTAGATAGATGTGGGTATTATTTTCTGGGAAGTGATCACTGGTGAAAGTGAGAATGAATTTCCAACACATTGAGTTTGAATTGTATTTGAAAATTCCAAAAGAAATGTCAAGTAGGCAATTGGATGTGTAGGTTTGGAGTTCAGGAGAAAAGGCCTTGACTGTATAGATCTATCTATAAGTTGTTATTTGCATGAGATCACCTTTGGGAGAGACAACAAACAGGAAAGAGGGACACAGACCCAAGCTTCATGTGATGATACATTGAATGGGTGGTTAGAGAAGAATATACTGGCAAACAGAAAAGTAACAGTCAGAAAGTTGGAAAGAACATCAGGGGAATTTCAGTGCTCTTCCTATTCTCCTGTCTTCAGGAGTAGCACAGAAACTTTTTACCTCGAAGCATTGCCTTTGATTTAAATTGCGTTGGACTGAGTTAGTTCTATGACTTCTTTGAAGCACCTTTTCCGTCTCCTTAGCTGACTCTTCTTCTTTCTAAGCAAATGTGGACAAGCCAGTTTGCTCTTCGGATATTTTCATGTCTTTCTCTTCAGCTCTCCCTAAATGATTTCCTCCACATTTTCATGTGTCTTACAAGTTATAATTGATTCTCTTGGAATTCCCATGTAGACAAAATATCATTAACACCTTTAAACTGACAGCTTTTACATATACATCTTTAATCCTCATCTCTATCCTCAGATGGACAAAGCATCATCTCATCAAGTTGCTGTGCCAATACTATATATGTACATTGCTGCAGAAAGTCAATTATGAAGCTTAAAATATTTTTACTTTTTGTTATAAAACAAAGGCCTGTTAATCATAAACCATAGAAATGTATCAGAAGAATAGAAAATTAAGCATATAATTATTTCTTCAGTTAACAGATTTTAGTGAATAATTACAAAAAATTTCTATGCATATATAAAATACATCTACACAACATATTTTTATTTTTATACGCAAGTGTTCACATTGGACCCATTATTCTACATACTTGATTTTACACTTACTGTAAGTTGGACACCATTCATTATCAATATATAAAGATCTGCCATTTTTTTTTTGTTACGCCGTACAAATGAACCCAAATTTTCTGACCAAATTCTATTCTAATAGACATTGGGGTTGCTAAGAACTTTTCATTATTACAAAAACAATGAAATGAACATCCTCGTAGGTAATTTTTAATCTGTTGTGCCAGTGTATCTTGAGCTAAATTCAACGAATAGAAATTGTTGCATGAAAGTGTATATATTTTTTAATTTTGTTAGCTGTTGTCAAATTGCTGTCCCAAAACATTATATAAACTTACACTTTCACTTCAGTCAAGTAAATGATTTTCTACTTCTGCCTCAGCAATAGATATCTAGTATTTATAACAAAACTCTAGTACTTTTGTTATAAAGTGCCAATCTGATGGATGAAATTTTTTTTACTTGTTTGGTTGTTGGTGTTTTTTGCTATTTATATATCTGATTTTGACTGAGGGTGAACATCTTTACTTCTGCATATTAACCATTTTATATGTTTTTAAATGCAAGACCTATCTGTGTTCATGTAAGTGAAAGACCTCTTTATTTCTTTTGCCTATTTTTCTTTTGAGTCATCAATTTTTTTCTTACAGTTTTACAAGAGTTAAGTATATATTTTGGAAACTAGACCTTTGTTTGTTATATATGTAAAAAACCTTTTATTCTACCTTGCCACTCTTTTTGTTTTGCTTATGCTTACTTAACATATAGACATTTTAACTTTTATGTTGCTAAATGTGTCAATCCTTCTTGGTCCTGGATTTAGAGAGACATTCCCCACTTCAAGGTACTTCCATTTTTACTCAGTTATTTTTTCCCTACTATTAGTTTCTTTTACATTTAAATCTTTTTTCCATCTGGAATTTTTTCTGGCATAAGAAGTTGGTGAATTTTGTTCTAAGTGGCTAGCCACATGCTCAACACCATCTTTTGAGTTATGTACATTTTGCTCAGTGATTTGAAAAGCCATCTTTATTTCAGACTAGAGAGCTTTTGTTACCTCTTCTATTAAGTTTATTTCTGGATCTCTAATTAATATTTTACTCATTTCCCAGTTCCAAATTGCATTAATAACTATAGTATTACTATGTTTAGTAATCTGTCAGACTTGACTTTACTAATTACTATACTTTTCCAGAATGTTCATTTCTATTCTTGATCATTTGTTGTTCCATATGAAATATGAAATAATTTTGACAAATTTCACACACACAAAAGACTTGGAGGTCTCTTTATGATATTGCCTCTTTCTGTACAAAAACAAGAGCACTTTTCTATTGATTCATGACTTCTTCTGTCTCTTGAGAAAGCCTGAAGTTTTTGTCAGGCAGGTGCTACACATTTCTTCTCAGCTTCTTTATAAGATAGTTTATACTCACAGTTGCCACTTTAAGTGGGACATATTTATTTCATTATATTCTGTAACTAATAACTATTTATTTAATTTGTTTATTAATTATGTACTCAACAATCTTAATTAAATTTTCATGTGTCTTACAAGTTATAATTGATTCTCTTGGAATTCCCATGTAGACAAATTTATGGTCTATTAATATAATAATATTTACTCCTTTCCAATATTTTCTTTGGCTATTACATCTACAGACATTAAGAATGTAATAATGAGATTATTTTTCCCCTGATTTTAGTAAGACTGTGTTTACCATTTGGACACTAGGAATAATAGTAGATTTTTGTATAATACATCATTTTTATTAAGTGAGAAACCATCCTATTTCTTTATACTTATTCTTTCATTTAAAAACAAATGATTAATTATATCAAGTTTTTCAAATATGCATAGAAGTTATTTTTTTAATTTGAGTTGTTATAATGATTAATTACTGTAATAGATCTTTTTAAACATTAAACCGACTTGCATTTTTAGAAAGAATTTCAATTGGTCATGACTTATTCTTTTACTGTGCTCCTCAGATTTATACATCAGTGTATTATTTCAAACATTAGCAATTATATTAGTGAATATGATTACTCCATTTGGCTTGTTGTTGTGTTGCATTTTGTGTTTGCTGTCTTTGTCTAATTTGTTTGCAGAACCATTTTTTATCATCTGTCAATGACTAAAGACATAAATTAAAACCTCTTTGTCCTATCTAGTTTGCCTGTAGGTTTTGTTCAGCATGTTATGCTATTTCACCTGATGTAAAAATATTTATAACAATTACCTCTTCACCATGTATTGCAATCTACATATTTAGTTGTCTCATTTTTTTTTAATTTGCCTCATCCAAACACGAAAAGAAGAAGTCAAACTCTTTCTCTTCACTGAGAATATGATTGTATATTTAAGAAAACCCTAAAGATTCTACCCCAGAAGTCTCCTGGAACTGATAAATGATTTTAGTAAAGTTTCAGGATACAAAACTAATATACAAAAGTCAGTAGCATTTTTTATACACCAACAACATTCAAGCTGAGAGCCAAGTCAAGAATGCAATCTGATTCATAATAGCCACACAGGAAAATAAAATACCTAGGAATACATCTAACCAAGGAGGTGAAAGATATCTACAAGAAGAACTAAAAAACACTACTGTAAGAAGTTGACACAAATGAAAAACCATGTCATGTTCATGGATTGGAAGAATCAATATTATTAAAATGGCCGTACTGCCTAAAGCAATCCACAGATTCAATACTATTCCTATGGAGCTACCAATGTCATTTTTCACAGAACTAGAAAAAAAAAAATTCTAAAATTCATATGAAACCAAAAAAGAGCCCAAATAGCCAAAGCAATCCTAAGCAAAAAGAACAAGGTTGGAGATGTCACATTACCCCACTTCAAGCTATACTATAAGGCTACAATAACCAAAATGGGATGGTAGTGGTACAAAAACAAAAACGGCATGGTACTGGTATAAAAACAGACACATAGACCAATGACATTAAAAATATTAAGAGAAATGAACATTTAAAAACTTAATTTTTTTCTAGAGTCTAAAATGCCCAAAATCAAAATTTTAAATTGCCCATTTTCCCATAAAATGTCCTTTACTGCTATTCTTTATTGTTGATGGAGGCTCTGTGATCCAATTAAGGACTGCACGTCGTATTTGTTTCTTTTTTTTCTTTGAGTTCTGCGACATATGTGCAGAACATGCAGATTTGTTACATAGGTATACATGTGCCATGGTGGTTTGCTGCACCTATCAACCCATTATCTAGGTTTTAAGCCTCGCATGCTTTGTCTGTTTAGTCTCTTTTGGTCTAGTACAATCCCCTAATATTTTGTATGTCATAACAATGACATTTTTTAAAGATCCAGGTTATTTTTTATTAGAAATTCTAAAATTGATGTTTTTTGGATTGTTTCTTCTTTTGATAATTCAGGTTAAATATTTTGGGCCAGAATACTGTGTGTGACATTGTATAGTTTTCATTACATCATGAAAGGAGGTACATATTGTCACTTTGTCTCATTATTAACAATACTAGGTTTTATCAATCAGTAAGATGGTGAGATACTTGGAGACCATGTAAACTCCTAGTTTTGTAACAAACTTTTACTCAATAGTATGAATACCCATTGATGGTCTTGGTCTGAATCCGTTATTTATGTTGCTGGGTGCAATATCTCAATTTTCTACTTCTATCATTTTCTTCTCTGTTTACTAGCAATCTTCCCTAAAGAAAAGTTTACTCTTCATCACCGCCACCACCCTGTTGAGAAACACTATGGACTCATGTATTCTTTTTGTTCAGCGTGCCAAATAGCTCATTAGCATCAATTTTTAGTACTTTTTGCAACAAAGACACTAAAACTATGATTGTGTAGCGAAAGTCTTTATTATTATAAGGTATATGCTGTAGTAATTAAGTGGCACAATATCTACAACTCACTTTTAAATTATTTAGCAAAAGATGTGTTTATGCATAGAAAGAGCTAATAGGACAAAATGTTAACATATTGTAAATCTGGATAAAAGTTTGAATTTTAAAGTAAAAATAGAGAAAAAACACAAACAAACTACATGTTAAAAACTGGTCAGTTCTTCCACAAAAAACTCTAACAGATTCTTTTTTTGTTGTTGTTATTAATGGGATAAGTATCTTCCCTGTGCACCTAATTTCAAAAGAAGCAAAGTGTTTCCCCTGAGCCTCCATCACCCTATTCCTCCACCCCCTTTGAATCTGCCATCGGCTACTGTCTATTTTAACTTCATCATGCTCCCATCTCTCTTCCCCTTCCCATTGAAACCACACTATTTCAGGTTCTTTACCTAAACTATTATGGTAACCTCCAAATTCATCTTTCTCCCTGTAGTGTCTCTTGCCTACCCACTCATTACAGAGCTTCCAGGACAAACTCCAAAAACACAACTTTAAGGTCAATACCTTGCTCAAAAGCCCACACTGGTTCTCTATCTGCCATTGAATATAGTCCAAATTTCTCAGCAGAGCATTCAAAGTCCGTCACGTTCTGCCTTCACTCTATTCTATTATCAGCCCTGCTAACTCTCACAAGTGAGACACCTAGTCCAATATGACTCCTTTGGGTCCTGAAAAATATGTATTTCTTTCTGCTTTCTTTTACATCTGCATCTTTATTTGTTGTGAATGTAGTCATCCTGAAAAGTTCAAAATCTACCTCTTCCATGAAGTGCTCTCAAATTCCTTTAATGGGAAAATTATTTCCCTTTTGCAGGGGCTCATAAAACACTATAAGTCTTTCCTATACCACATATGTCAGTGTGCTTAGTAAAAGGAACAAGCCTGCCTCATCACACCTTTGAGATCCAGTCAAGATGATAGCCTTCTTAAACTTTGAAACTTCTATTATCTATTTTTTAAAAATTTCTCCTGGCTTGCTGAGAATGATGGTTTCCAACTTCATCCATATCCCTGCAAAGGGCATGAACTCATCCCTTTTTATGGCTGCGTAGTATTCCATGGTGTATATGTGCCACATTTTCTTTATCCAGTCTATCATTGATGGGCATTTGGGTTGGTTCCAAGTCTTCGCTATTGTGAACAGTGCTGCAATAAACATATATGTGTGTGTGTCTTTATAGTAGAATGATTTATAATCCCTTGGGTATACACCCAGTAATGGAATTGCTGGGTCAAATGGTATTTCTTGTTCTAGATCCTTGAGGAATTGCCACACTGTCTTCCACAATGATTCAACTAATTTACACTCCCACCAACTGAACAATGAGATCACTTGGACTCGGGAAGGGGAACATCACACACCGGGGCCTATCACGGGGAGCGGGGAGGGGGGAGGGATTGCACTGGGAGTTATACCTGATGTAAATGACGAGTTGATGGGTGCTGACGAGTTGATGGGTGCAGCACACCAACATGGCACAAGTATACATATGTAACAAACTTGCACGTTATGCACATGTACCCTAGAACTTAAAGTAAAATAAAAAAAAAGAAAGAAAAAAATAATAATAATTCACACTCCCACCAACAGTGTAAAAGCATTCCTATTTTTCCACATCCTCTCCAGCATCTGTCATTTCCTGACTTTTTAATGATCACCATTCTAACTATGTAACAAATCTGCACATTCTGCACATGGATCCCAGAACTTAAAGTAAAATGTAAATTTTTTTTAATTGTCCTGGCAACTATCGCAGTCCCTACCAGGGCTCAGGAAACATCAGTGCAATTGGATTTTTAAAACTGCAGTCAACAAACAGTTTCTGAAAATGATGGAGTAAGCTGTTTACATGCCCATGGGCTATACACATACCCATAAATGAAAAATATCCTCGACAAACATCAATCACGACTATTACCTTTCATATTGGTATCATCACTATCAAAAGCCGGGTCTTCAAAAATGAAAGGCAATGGTGGAAAAATCTTAAGACTGTAAGGGTGATGGCACTTTGTTTCCATCATATACAATAAATAACCTGCAGACATAAATTTGCCATAATGTTTTTACAATGTAAAGTCATTTTCATCTGAGAGGAAATATGGAGTTACTGCATTTTCTTTTCTTTTCTTTCCTTTCCTTTTTTTTTTTTTTTTTTTTTTTTTTACGGGGTCTTAATGTTGCCCAAGCTGCAGTGTGGTGGCATGATCTCAGCTCAGTACATCCTCTGCCTCCCAACCTCAAGCAATACTCCCACCTGAGCCTCCTGAGTAGCTGGGACTACAGGTGTGCACCACCACACCCAGCTAATTTTCACATTCATTTGTAGGGGCAGGGTTTCTCCATTTTGTCCAGGCTTGTCTTGAACTCCCAGGCTCAAGCCATTCTCCTGCCTCAGCTTCCCGAAGTGCTGGGATTACAGGCATTAGCTACTGGGCCCAGCCTACAGCACTTTCTTAAGAAGAGGCATGACATAAAGAAAGCAATGTTTTAGAAACACTATTCTGGAAAAGAAATACAACATGGACTAAAATGTAGAGTTTGGATACAAAATGTATAATCAGAAGTATGCACAGCAACGCCAGGTGAAGGGGACCTGGAGAGAAACAATGAGAGCAGAAATGAAGACCGAAAGGCAAAGTGCAGACAATAGAAGCAATTGACTATGGCTGCATTCAATTAAACACTATAAAATTTAAAGTATAAGATGAGAGATTTAGGTAAGCTACAAAGAAAGGAAGCAATTAAGTATTTTAGCAATCAGTTCTATTATGCCACAAATGTGTAGCCATTAACATTATAAGATTTCTCTCATGTCACCTCCAATAAAACTGGGCTATGGATTCCCAAAGCATCTTATGTACGCTTCTGTTCAGCAAGTGGAAAAAAAAAATCTGTTGTTTTCTCCATTCCACTTAGCTTGGAGCCTCATGAGGGCAAGGACCGTATTCTATCCATCTTTGTAACCTCAGTCACTAGTATAGTGCAAGGAATATCGTAGGCCAAAAAAATAAATGCTGTAGAACTGGCCTGGTGATAACATATTATAAGAAAAAACAAAAAAAAGCCTGAAGTTGCACATGAAATCCAAACACTACAGTGGGATGGTGGCTAACCCACATAGGTGTATGAGTAGAACAGTCTTCCAGAAGGGAGTAGAAATATTTCTGTGTCAGTGTGTTTGTAGCTACAAGGTAAGCTCCTTAAGAGCAGAGTTCAAAATTGTTTTGAACACAGTGCCTAGTACAGTGATGAACATGTAGCAATACTCAGAATTATCATATATTTTTAACTTCTTCAAAACACAAGTAATAATAGCTTAGTCTCTTTCACCATTCTTATTTCATCATAAAATACTCACATATTAGATAGAGGTCACAGTTCTCAAAATCATTTAAGATTTTCCCTTGTTCATAAACATTGTTTCTATATAGAGAAAGGCATAAAAAGATGTAATGCTGTTGAATTCTTATTCTAGAATTGACTAGAGAAAAATAATTAAGATTTCCCTTAGATCTAGAAAGAAAGGAAGAAGAGTTAGGCTGTAGATTATTTTGGTCAATTATAAACAAAATCTCTCTAAACATATAAAACTAAAACTACAGTTTTATTGTAAATATCTTTTTCTCAGTGATTGGTTTTTTTAATTTTTTTTTTTTCAATTTGAGATGGAGTCTCACTCTGTTGCCCAAGCTGTAGTGCAGTGGCACCATCCCAGCTCACTGCAGCCTCCCCCTCCCCAGTTTAAGCAATTCTCCTGCCTCAGCCTCCCAAGTAGCTGGGATTACAGGTGTCTGCCACCACACCTGACTAATTTTTGTATTTTTTAGTAGAGATGGGGTTTCACTATGTTGGCCAGGCTGCTCTCGAACTTCTGACCTCAAGTGATCCGCCCCCCTCGGCCTCCCAAAGTGCTGGGATTACAGCCAAGAGCCACCACGCCTGGCCTAGGTTTTTAAATTTTAATGGTTACTTTCAGTCAACGTGATTTCTGTTCACATCCTTGAGATCAATTTTGTGACTTCTCCTAAAATCAACTAATCTACTCATGAGTCATATTTGTACTGCAAGCTATAATCTATTCATCTAGTCAAGGGATTGTCAAACATTTTCTGTAAAGGGCAAGAGAAGTAATTATTTTAGGCTTTCTACACCAACATGGTCTCTGTCATAACTTCTTAGCCCTGCTGTTGTAGAGTGAAAGGAGCCACAATTTATATGCAAATGACTATGACCGTGTTCAACTAAAAAAAAAACAAAAACCACACAGTGGACCCTATTTGACCCATGGCAATAATTTGCTGACATCTACTTAAGTTCATTGCTTTTACTTTTATTAGGAAAATTTTCAAATATACACAAAACAAAGAAAACCATACGATATCATTTAGATTTAACAGTTGTTAATATTTTGTCATATTTATTTTATCTGTTTCATTGCTGAACTATCATGAAGAAAATTTCCATCATCATGACATTTCACTCCTAACATAATTCACATATCTGTAAAAATAGACATAATATGGCCAGGCACGGTGGCTCACACCTGTAATCCAAGCACTTTGGGAGGCTGAGAAAGGTAGAATGCTTGAGGTCAGGAGCTCAAGACCAGCCTGGCAACATGGTGAAACCCCATCTCTACTAAAACTACAAAAAATTAGCTGGGCGTAGTGGCTCACACCTGTAGACCCAGCTACTCGGGAGGCTGAGGCACGAGAATTACTTGTTCTGGGAGACAGAGGTTGCAGTGAGCTGAGATCGCGCTACTGCACTCCAGCCTGGGCAAGAGAGCTAGATGCATCTCAAAAAAAATAAAAAGACGTAATATAATATAACCTGATAAAATAGGTCATACTTTTCTATAGTTCCTATTTAAATTTTCCAAGATATTCAATATTCCAAAATTACTTCTGTAGCTCTTTTGTCCAAACCAAAAATCCACTTACCAACCAGACATTGCATGTGATTGTTATATATTAAAAAGAAAAGTATCTTTTAATTTAAAATGCAACCCCCATCTCCCAGACATATGTGGGTGTGACATTGACTCTTTGAGGAATAGTTTAATTTCAAACAATGTGAACAAGATCTACAATCAATATATCTCATGGGAATATTACAACACTATAGAGGCAAAAAGAAAATTTTTATTTATATAATGCCTAACATATTTACTTCAATTTCTCCTCCAGTTTTAAGTTTTTTACCTTTCACCTATTTTTTAAACAATTTGTAGAGTTCATTAGGAAAATTTAGACACATATGTAAAACTAGAGGTTCACATATAACATTAAAACATAGTTAACAGTAATTTATGGTATATTTCAATATAGCTACAAGAGAAGAATTGTAAGCTTCCCAACACAAGGACATAATAAATGTTTGAGGTGACAGATGTCACAGTTGCCCTGAGTTAATCATTATAACAACGCATACAGGTATGCAAACATCACATGCACCCCGAAAATATGTACAGCTACTATATATCAATTTAAAAATACTTTATTGCTAAATGGAAAAAAAGCACATTCCAAAGAATTTCTCTGAAATACGAATTCATGCTATGGATGCTATGTAAATGAAGGTGGATAAAACAGTTACTGTCTTTAGGCTTGAGAACTTCTAGATCAATACAACATGTTACCTTTGTTAAATAAGCAGATTATTTTGTTTTTCAAAATTACTTTTATAGAGGCTGATTGTTTTCTTAAAAGGTATTGCAATATTTCAAGCTAACAACAAATGTAGAAATGCAAACACTTAAGATACATTCTGGAGTTTGCAATGCCTTCTTAAAAAGAGGAAAATCCTTTTCTCTAGAGAATTTTAGTCTCTATAGAAAACTTTGTCAGCTCACCAGGGAAATTCCAGACGGAAAAATCACCCCAAATTTCACAAAATTTTTATGAAATGAGAACTGTTGCTATGTACATGCAGGTACACATACTGAACAACGTTCAGAGTAAAGAAAAGGAGTTCACTGAGATGGGAAAGAAGAAGCAACAGTGTGATGTGAGGTTACAGATGAGATTGCTGGAAGAAAGAATTGAAAACAATGTGAATGCGGAAATGAAATGGTTTGTGTTGCCTATGTTGTAAAGTATGCTAACTCACTGGCATTAGGAAAGAGGACCACTAAGTCAGGAAAAGGGACAGGACCAACTGAGATAGGAGTACGTGAAGGAAAACTAATTAAATGTGCTAATTGAAAGCTGGAACAACGGTGGAGTTCTCAGTTAAGAAAAGGCATAGGGTAGATTGAAGAGAGTTGAGTTTGTAAAAACCAGAAGGAATTAAATCTTGGAGTAAGAGAGAAGATAGACAACAAAAGCAACGATGTCTGCACTGTCCAATATGGTAACCACTAGCCACATGTGGTTATTTAAACTTAAATTAAGCAAAGTTAAATATTCTTTTCCTTAGTCATAGTAACCATATTTTAAATTCTCAGTGGCCACATATTATAAGTGGCTACCATACCTGATAGCATAAAGAGAGAACATTTTCATATTGCAGAAATTTCTACTGGATACCACTGTTCTGAGGACATTAAAATGAGTAAGAAACAGAAAAAGGTAGGGAAGGAGGCAAAGGAGAGAAAGTGATTAATAATTTCCCTCTCCCACTGTGTTTAACATCTAATTGGCTCTCATGTGATTGCCAACACAGACGCTGCTCTGCAGTGCTGGAGTTCTACCACACCTCCTCTCCAGAAACATGTTTGGGAGGTTGCTGCCTTATGAATCACCTAGTCAGATAGGAAGGTTGGAGTGAGGCATTGAGTTAGAGGTGGAGTCAGGGTTGGGTTTAAGGAAAGGTAATTTAATGGATGAAGAAGGCCCCGTGCATGTCCTAGCATCGTGCCCAGAATCCAAGGTACATACACATTGACTTGCCACTGGAAAGCTGCAAGAGTAGGTCCAGTTGTGTCTGGTGCCCAATGAGTCTTCTGTTATTCATGGTCAGACAACCTGATACTAATATATTGCTCAGACTAAGTCATAGGTTTATGCAGTCTATTTTACTTGACATTTCTCATTAGAGAAAATTGACCAACCCATCTTTCTAAATTTTATTTATTTACATCTGCTATTTACAATCATAAGCATTCTTATTCACTGCAAATAAACATGGGCAGGCTATCTCCTACCCTCTACAGTCTATGATGGATAATATGAAAATTCAAACCATGCATCTTCTTTGCCACAAATCTGTAGTGAAATGACAGCCTTCTATAGACTCTCTGACCCTCAGAGATATTCTTCCTTTTGGAGACATTTTGAGTACTTTTTGACCATAATCAACATCTCATCAGATAGGTCTCTTGTTCCAAGTAGCCGTTTCAAACTCTGAGGGCATCTAGTGCCTATGAGCTTCCTGCCACTCACAATATTTATACTAGACATTGTCAGGGGAAGAGAAGAGAGTCCAAAAATATGTCCAAATGCTGCCTTGTGAAGGTTGCTATTTGTTTTCACAAACCTCAGGGCTGCATTCAGTTTCCCATCTACATGTGTAGGCAGCCATTTCTTCAGTGTATTCCCTGTGTTCTAATTGGCTCACTGTACAGATTCTTGGCTCTGTGCTTGGGAATTGTCATTGACTTTTAACCCACCTCACCTGTTGAGCAGCTTTCTGTGTTTCCATTAGTATTTCAGGCACCAAATCTCATTTTTAAAATTATTATCAGGATTTTAATTGATAGTCCTCACTATTCACCCTTAATTAAGTTTAGTAATATTTAAATTTTTGTTTTATTGTATTTAAAAAAAAAGAATCATAAAGAAAGAAAAATACTTAGGGAAAGAAAATCATTCCTTTAGAGGGAAAATGGAGGATTCCTTAGACTTAAGGCTGGTCAGTTAATGGGAATTGTGACTTATGCAGAGGTTCTAATAATTATAAGCATCACAGTTTTACTTATTGGAATTAATAACTTTAAAAAAGCCTCACTCGCATTAGCAAATTTTCCTTCTCTTAACAGCTGAAAATAACTGAAACTTTCCCAACATCTACTAAAATGGAAAATTTGTAATTTTCTACTATGACCCGAGGGTTTGGCTACAAACAGCTAATCGAATGAATAATATGAGCATTCAAGTTATACCTGCCTGTTGAATATGGGGAGAAACTAAACTAGCTGTAAAGAAAGCATGGGGTGAGAAGCCCCCATCACCTGTATAACCCTCCACATTTCTGTTCACTTTAAGAGCCTGCTACTGAAAACCTTCAGTAAAGGAGTGAATCTTCCTTGCCCCATCGAGAGTTGCTTTTCAGCTAGAAGAAGGGTGTGTCCCCAAGTTTTTACCTGGGAGCAATGATGATCTTGTCAAGCATTTCAGTGAGACCAGCCCAAGTTTTTAGGGTGGGGATCCAGACTGGTTATACGTACCTTCAGTCCTTCTCCCAGAGGAAGGCAGAAACACCTCAAAGCCTGCATGTAAGAACATCTACTGAGAAATTATTTTAATCAGACACCAGCTGAGTGGGAGAAAGAAAAAGAACAGAGAAGAACAAACAAAACTCCCTTGGTCTTGGATGTAAGAGAATCCAGCAGAGATGGACTGGTGTTTCTTCAGAGTAGCTGCAGTGCTGTTCATTTTTCTGGTGAGTGGATTCTGGTAAAAACCCTTCATAATCATGCTCATTGTAAACAAGTGAAAACTTTTTAGAAAATGTTAGTAGGCATTATTTCTAACCTAAACCCATTTAAAATATATGTTAATGACAAGGTGATTTTATGAACTAGATTTTTCAATAGCATTTCTCTCTAACTGAAGACTCAAGATCATGTTAATGCATCAGTGTCAACTCATTGTATTACATCTCTGACATTGAAGTCATTGCTAAGTCATGCTGGGAAAATATTGAATTTAGGAAATTCCTATCGCTAGTTAGTAGCACTTTGTGGTTCAAAATCTCTTGCAAGAGGGCTTTTAAACTAAATATCACAAGTGTGTCTGGGTTTTTAACCTAATTTTGTTTTTTGTTTTTTGTTTTTTTAGTATCTTTGATAGTGGAATTACTCTAATTTTTAAAACATAAAAATGGCATCCACATAATTTAAAATCATAGCAGTTTGTGGCTGGCCTCGCTATCCAAATAAACTCATCAGTTGCATATTTGGTTAGAATCTGTATCACTACTTTACAAAGCCCCACACTGTTTATGATTTTATTTAAAACATTTTTAATTTCAAAAAATGGCAGTATAGGAGGTTTATAAATGACATATGAAGTGAAGAAGTGGCTACAATTAAAGAGTAAATATAACTATTATTACACTTGATCTTACTACTGGAATGTCAGTGATGACTGTGATACAAAAGTTGTGCACTTGATGGTCAGACGAATGTGATGAAATACTTTACCATTGCCCCCTTACATGTAATTCGTTTTCTCTTTGTAGAGATAATACTAAGTGCACCACTAATGTATTATGTCAATTTCACTTTCAGTGAAAATTTGAAAATTGTAATCTCTCTCACAATAAGGTTAATGTAATTCAAAAAGGCAGGTGCCAAGTCAATTGCCCTCCAGCTTGGCAGGATGTATAATGCTGTGGTTCACATTTGTTTCTACTTGCTTGATTTTTGAACTGGAATGTTGGGTTGGTATAATAAGTTAGATCTTTGATTCAAGGTATGCTGGTTAGTTTGAATTCAGTTTATTAACTAAGGCAGGACATAATCAGTGGATTTAGTTATAAATGAGCATCAGTAAAATGGTGGCTTTACTTCCAAGCTTTCCTTCAAACATTAGTCTTATCCCATACTCTTTTCAGTGGATATTTAGAATCAGTTGATTTCATTACTTAGGGTTTGGTAGGGATCACTGAGCATCATACAGTATGTCATTTGAAATGCAAGAGTTTCATATTGTCAGTAATCAAATACTTTGACTTAAAATTTCAAATAAATTTGATCCATTAAGGGCTATTATAGTTTTAGTTGATCAGCTTGTTCAGAAAGGTGTACACTAACTTTCATAGAATCTCTAAGATGTACCTTATTTCTTGATTTATTTATTTCAAATTAATTACAGCATATCAAATGTCTTTAAACAATCACTTTCTATTTAGTCATTCTTCAATAAAATGTATCATCATCAAAATCGTTTATCTTTATTGAACTTTCTCTGGCTGTGCCTAGATTGTTTTTTGTTGGTTTATGGGTTGTTTTTGGGAATGGGGGAAGAGGAGGTTACCTTATTTTATATTGAAATCAATCACAAGTCTCTCACATGCCTTATGAAAATTATTTCTCAAATAACTTACACTATCATGAATTACAATGTTTCATTTTCACGTTGACATGACAGCTTTTTTTTTTAAAAAACATTTCACTTTCTAAGGTTTGGAAGATCAAAATTTATTTTAAGTACTGATTTTGCCACATGGGATAATTTTGGTAATTGTCCTTTGGAGTTTCCTAATCTGTATTTTTCTTTAAAATACTTTTTTCTTCAAAACAACCACCCACTATAGCAAATTATTTCAGTTATCTTTCTTCTAGTCTCATTATAAATGCGTGCTTTTACCAAAAAGTGAAAAAAATCTGTGTAAAGTCTTTATATTCATCTCTACTCAAAGTCAGTAAGTGGGAACCTGCATTAGGAAGTGTGTTTGTACCGTAGTTAAGGCCTTTAAGATATTCAAATTGGTCATGTCTTTTAAGCACATCCACCTGAGAACTGGGTAACTATCTGTTTGCAAGCATACTGTGTATTCAGCTCAATGCATCTGAAGGTTGTGAACCTTGTTCAAATGAGTGGGTTGAATCAGGGAGAACAAAGCTGGAGGAGCTGCTCTTACAGCAAACAAGATTGCTCTATGGCTAGTCTATTGTTCTGACAAGTCTCCTAGACAGACAAGAGATTACACCTGCTATAACACTGCAAGTCAAACACGTTTTGTTAATTCTACATCTATTTTGCTTTCTTCTTTTTGTTTCCGTATAATCATTGCATGGAGTAGGGAAAGGAGTTAGAATGTATTTTCTCTAGGCCAGAGAACAATGCTTCCTATGCACCAGATAAAAGAAATCTGTGTGCATGTGTATGACAATGGTAAAAAGTACAGCATGGTCACTGTGGGAAAGCAAAACAGAGCCAGCGGGATCTCTATGGTTTTAATGATTTCTGAAAATTACTTGCAACTTTGCCAGGTCCAATTAGTCCGTTTAAGTCACTACAAATATGAAGATGTCTTTTTCTAAAAAGGTAAATTTCTGCAGCTCAAGCTCAAAGAACAGAGAAAATGACTTTTATCTATGACAATGAATGATCTGATTATTTTGGTTCATTATAGTAACCATGTTCCCCTTCTTTCTATGGGTTAATATTTCATTTCAAAACAAATAAACAAACAAACAAACAAAACTCCAACCCTCTGACCACCTGATAAACTAACTCCACAGTTTGAACTGAATTGAAATTCTGTAAAATATGAGCAGGAGTTTTTAAGAGTACTTTCAGCACTCAGGCTGAAATGCACAGAAAATAAAACACATTTCATTACACAGTTCCTAAACTTACTTGAAGACATCTTAAGTCCCCATAATTGCATTCACAGATGCCTAAAGCAAAAGAAGGACTAACAAACTAGTACAGACCAAACAGAAGGCACGCAAAAGAGAGGGCTCTTTGTGCCGTCTTGAGCATGTATTATAGTGATATACAGCATAGAGATTAGTGTTTCAGTAAAATATTTTATAGAGAATGGAAGGAATATTTCTGTTCATGTATTCAGTGAAACTTACAAATTGCATTCAAGTATCATCATTAACAGTTATATATGGTGTTCATAAAAGCTTTATTATTTCACTGCAGATTTAGGATTAGCATCTTCCGTCACCTTTACAGAAACAGAGAGTACAAACATCATCGCTCAATTGGTTTGAGTTGCCGCAGAGTAAAAACATTTTGTCATCCCTGTTTTAGGAAAGAGTAGAACCTAAAGCACTGAAGAATGCTGTCTTAAATCTGAAAGGCTGGCCCTAGGAATAAGATTCACTTGTTTAACAAATCTCATCAGTCTAGAAATTATCTTATCTCTACCCAGAGCACTTAATTTCTGGTAACTCTTTCTCCATGACACATTCATCAAAGACATGGTTGCTGAGTATCCCTGTGTCCTAATAGACATTGCCTCAGCAGGAAGCCTGCTCTGCCAGGCGTCGCAATTAGATTTATAGTGCTCCCTCAACTCAGGGAACACCCCTGCCCAGTGCTGGGTCATGCCACCCTTGCTGATTATGCTTGATATGCAAATTCCTTCAATGGACTTAGACAGGTCAAATTTTTTTTAATCCCATTGGCTGCTGATCCATACTCTTAATTGGTCTATGAGAATAGGGCACAGTTTTCCATACTTGTCTAATGAGAAATCACATCTCTACAAATTAATGGTTGCCTGTTGCTTGTAAAACTGCAGGACTGTAAGTTATTTGAAGGCAGGTTCTATGTCTGATTTGCCTTTGTATCCCTTATAGTGCCCTGCACTAGTGCAAGATTGCTCAAAAGATGTCTAATCACACACAGCAGAGGTACCACAAGGAAATTTTTGAATAGTTTATACAGCTTTTCCCACACACACTCCAAAAAATTATTACACTATTAAACATAGAAACAATAATACTGGATTTCCCCAGCATTTTAATAGTGTAGTATTAAATTCACTTTGCATTTCATCTGAGGCTTACTATAATATTTTTAGGCCTTTAAAAGTCTTAATCTAGCATTGGATCCACATAACTCACATTCAGTATGTACTTGTAAAATACACAAACAAAAAGAATAAATTAGAGAATTCAACCCATTGAGGTGTTGTCAACCCCAGGCTGATACCCTTTGTCAGAGCAGTACAAAGTAAATGCAAGAGGAGGTTTTTAAATAAAGCAAATTGTGATATTTTAGCTTTGTTTCAAGTGCATCCTTGCTATGTATATAAAAGTTAACAATTACATTAGAATTGAATGCTTAACAAAAACTTAACAATTATGTTAGAATTGAATGCTTAAAAAAGTGACTGGGAAGACCATCTCACAATTGTTAAATGCAAGAGATTTTTAAAAATAAAAATAGCTTGTTACCCTCAAACCCATTTTTATTATGTGCAAGGAAGCATGAACTTCAATATTAAAAAGAAAAACATGAAAAATTACTGTAATTGGGGATTTCATAAAATTAGCCTGCAATTTTGTCTCCTGTAGCTTTTAAAAAGTACATATATGGATTGATTCTTAACACAGAAACGAAGGGAAAACTCATTGAGGATGCATTTCAGGTGAATTATTTACTGCTTTCACAGAATTTTAGGACTAGAGGGGACTTTTAGTCTCATATACAGCTGAGGAAACTGAGGCACAGATTGATTTAATGACTTACCCCAACATCCCTATCCACCGGGCAAGACAGCTGAGATATACTCAGCCTGACAACCCCTGTGTTCATCTCTAGGTAAATCTCCATCACAGCCTCCATAGCGCACACTCCAAACTCATTTGGGAATCCAAACTTCTCCCTTAATTGCCAGAAAATAACCTCACCCTTACTCCAGGGACAAGGTCTAGGTCATTTAGGAGAGTGTCCTCCCATTTCCCTTTCCTAATTTATTGATTTTAATCTCCATCCACCTCACCCTTACTCCAGGGACAAAGTCTAGGTCATTTAGTACAATGTCTTCCAATTTCCCTTTCCTAATTGATTGATTTTAATCTCTATCTTTTCTTGCCTTTGTCTTTGAGGTCCTTTCTTTTTCTGCCTGTTCTCTCCTGCTCTCCCCATCACAACACTTCTGTAAGAATCTTCCTTCTGAACATCTCCTTTTAAATCAAAATCTCCTCCTAGCTTCTAAACTTTCAAAAATCCTTAGGTTCCCCTCTCTCAAAAAATGTCATTGAATGCTATATCTAATCCTACCATCTTGTCCCTCTGTTCCCTTTTATCACTAATATCTTGAAAAAGTGACCATCTTTATGTCTTCCTCTCCTCCTCTTATTTCCTAACCCCTTGCTGTCAAGCAAGTTCATGTTCCATCCCGCTAAAAATATTCTCTTGAAGGTCCCTCAGAACCTCAGGATTTCCTCAGAATTCACTCTGCTCAACTTTTTTACATTATCTCTTTCAACCCCATCTGTCTTTCCATTTTCCTTTTCCTCTGACCTCCATTATAATGCATTATATTTTCCTATTGCTTCTTTCGCCACTCCTCCTAGCCTTCCTTTTGGTTTTGTTTGTTTGTTTGTTTGAGACAAAGTCTTGCTCTGTCCCCAGGAGTGCAGTGGTGCAATCTTGGCTCACTACAACCTCTGCCTCCCGGGTTCAACTGATTCTCCTGTCTCAGCCTCCCAAGTAGCTGGGACTACAGGCACGCACCACCATGTCCAGCTAATTTTTGTATTTTTAGTGGAGACGAGGTTTCACCGCATTGGCCAGGATAGTTTTGATCTCCTGACCTCGTGATCCACCCGCATCGGCCTCCCAAAGTGCTGGAATTACAGGCATGAGCCACCACTCCCGGCCTTCTCCTTCCTTTTTTTTTATTCGTTTGTTGTCCTTGTTCCTAGTTCAATAAATGTAGAAATTCTTCTAGTTTTATCCTCAATTGCAGGCTGCTTCTTGATTGTATCCTCTACTTCAGGAATTTCAAATTCTCACATGATTTCAACCAGTCCGCCTGAGCAGATGTACCTCAAAATCTACATATCCAGTTTGAACTTTTGCTCAACTTTTGATCCATGTTTCCAGTTGCTGATCATCTTCACCCAGGCATTATCTGACATCTCAAACTCAATGTGTTCTAATCTGCAAAATTCTATTGCTGTCTTGTTCCCAGTCCCACAGTTTACAACTGCCATCCCCTGAGGTTCCTCCCTCGCTTGAACACCCCCATCCCATTTGTTCTCAAGCCCTGCCAATGCTATGGTGCAGTATCCCTTAATCTTTCCCCGTCCACTCCCTCTGCCTCTGCCTCTGCTCCAGGGTACCTCCTTCTCACCTCCAGTCTGCTGTGATACAGAGACCCCCAAGAGTCTGTAATCACCGCCTCTTCCCACTAGTCCTACCGACTGTTGTCACTAGTCCTACCAACCGTTGTCAGAGTAAGCTTTAAAACCACAATTTTATCATGCCCTTCCCACATCTAAGTACTTCAGTATTTTCCTACTGCACACAGGCATTTAATATTAGAGCTGCAAAGTTACCTGTATAAAATTTAGTCTACTTTTGTCATTACAAGTGAGGAAACTAAAGTTCAGAGAATTGAGGAAATATATTGAAGATTTTCCAACTCTATCAAGACTCAGATTTCACTATTTTGCCTTTGAAAGTCCAAGAGTGACTTTGTATCAGAGTTTATTCTAGACTCTGAGCAATAGAAAATAAGCTTACACCAACCCACCACATTTTTAAGCAGACGTGGCAGTTTTTACAGATCCAATTGAGAGTCTGACTGTATGGCGAAACCTACTTGGTCTTCTGCCCAAGTTGTCTCTCATGGGAAAAAGAATGACCCAGCTTCATAAAGCTGGAAATATTTCTTAGTCATCTGCATAGTTTTCCAAAACAAACAGCAAGCACTGATGCTCCAATGCAGTAAGGGAAGTGCAATAACAGATAACAGATGCATGCACAATTCTGCAGCTATGAAGAAATGCCTTTCAAACAGACGAATAAGGTATGCCCATGTCCCATCCCACACTCACAAACAAGAGAGAGGGAAGAGTGTTCATAAATTCACAGGTAGCAAGGAGCATGCATTTACATGAACATCATTTCATCATTTCAGTTCTGCGTCCAAGATGGGTTCTACAGATAATATGTCAGTTATATGTTTTAAAATTTGGGCGATTTACTTTTCTTTTTTTTTTTCGTGCTGTATTACTATCATTGTATGTAAATATTACCAATCACAAGGATAATAGATTAGTTTAAAATCAGAATTTTTCGAGTTCTTAAAGTTACAGTATAAATTCTTTGTAGCACGTTTTACTTAGTAGCAATTTACTTGAGGGAATAGGCTATCTCATATTTTATTGTAAAATCCACAGCTCAAGTGCAAATTTGTGCTAAATTGTGCTAAATTGTATTGAATTATATTTAGCCATAAGTTAATATCCAAGACTCAAATTTCCTTATCTGTAAAATGGAGATAGTATTAGTCATGACCACATGTATTTGTTGTGATGATTAAGTGCATAGATTTACATAAATACATAATCTAATACCGAGTTATTATTTAATAAATTATAAGAATAGTAATAATCATAATTATTAATATTAAATACACAATGGATATGTAATTCTCACAATAAAAACATTATCTTTTTACACTTCTCATATTGATCATAAATATTTATTTTCTGAATTATCTATTGTGACTTTTTTTAAAGTAGATACTCATTGTTTATATTTTCTTTTATGATACAATTAAAATTATAAAAAGAACTTTTTAATATTTTTTAATTACTACTCTTAGTATTTTTAAATGCAAACTATAATTTTCTTATATCAGTGATACAAATAAAATTTTTCATACTTTGCAATTCCAAATAAATTCAATTAAAAGTTGAAAATTTCTTATTTAGGGAGAAATACAAGTATAAAATAATAGTAATAAAGAGAAGAGTAAATTGAAAGGTAAAAACAAAAATTCTTAGCATCATCATCAGACCCAAGACATAAACCAAATCCACCTGCTATTTGGCTGATAAAATAATTTTAATGACTCACAAGCCAATGGTTTCATGTCATTTTTAAAGTAACTGGATGATATAAATTTTAAAGTATTTAATTAAAAAATAACTAGTGTGATTATCTTATTTTTTACAGGTGGTGGTAGAAGTTAACAGTGAATTCCGAATCCAGGTAATATACAACAAATCCATTTTTCCAAATTTTTAAACAAGAAAATAATTTGAGAATAACAATATATTTTCTGAAGAAAATGTATTCTTATAGGTAAAGGTCATATAATGCTAAAATTAATAGATTACCAAAATTACCAATTTTCCCAATTAAATATCGTCTGTTTCTGAGATTATATCCTCTTCCAAAAATCTCAGTGGAATTTGAATTACGAATTCAAATTAATATATACCATTTATTTATTGCTGTCATTTAAGGTAAGAGATTATAACACTAAAAATGGCACCATTAAATGGCATTCGATCCGAAGGCAGAAACGTGAATGGATCAAGTTCGCAGCGGCATGTCGTGAAGGTGAAGACAACTCAAAAAGGAATCCAATCGCCAAAGTAAGTATCAACTCCAAAGTATAACATTGAAAATCAGGATGGATAAAGTTTCAAAAGCAACCGTCTGTTAAATATTTTGTGAACATGTCTCACTGAGAAACTACAATACAGAACAGAACTATAGTCATCTAGATGATGAAAACTGAAACTCATAAGGACAAATTAAGCAGGTGCTCAGAGAAACAGGTAAACGTTGACTCATCTCTTTGGTGAAATGCATACACGTGATCGTGTGTTATCCCAAACTCTAGATGAAAAAAGATCATTATTTTAATAAATAATTTGGCTTTCAGCACATTCAAAGAAAAATTTTCAATGTGTGCTCTTTTTGCCTCACAATGTATTAGAATTGAATTCCTACTTTTTTGTTTGTTTATTAACATTCACAAGGTGCCCTCTCTCATACCCCTTTTCTACTCATTTTTCTGTATCTTCCTTTCTACATACACACACACACACTCAGAAACACCCCCACAAATTCATGAACATACAGATATACACATCCACAGATACACACACAAATATACACATACATCCACACAGACGCTCACGAAGACTCCCCACTAAGATTTGTTTACAGTCAAACTATATTTTACTTCAAAGAAAGAGTTCCGGTTTCTATAACCATTTATTTGCATGGTCTCCTTCCTTTTCTGCTAATACTTCCTTCCCATTTTCAGAATTCAGAGCTTCCGCTCAAACCCAGATAACACTTGTCACCTAAATAAATCTACTTTCTTTGAAAACTTTACATTGAAAAAAAATTGAAGATTACAGTTGCATGATGACAACATTGGTAAACTCCTTAAGAGGGCAAGCAATTTCATTCTGTAGCTCCAGTGCAAGCACAGACCCTGCAAAGAGTACAACATAAATTTTTTTTTTTTTTTTTTGAGACGGAGTCTCGCTCTGTCGCCCAGGCTGGAGTGCAGTGGCCGGATCTCAGCTCACTGCAAGCTCCGCCTGCCGGATTTACGCCATTCTCCTGCCTCAGCCTCCCGAGTAGCTGGGACTACAGGCGCCCGCCACCTCGCCCGGCTAGTTTTTTGTATTTTTTAGTAGAGACGGGGTTTCTCCGTGTTAGCCAGGATGGTCTCCATCTCCTGACCTCGTAATCCGCGCGTCTCGGCCTCCCAAAGTGCTGGACAACATAAAATTTTAACTGTTGAATGAATGAAGGTATGCATAATGATTGCATAGACTTAGATATAGTGGGGTGATATTTTGCTTTTTTTTCTTGTTTGATAGAAGTAGAAACTGAATTTCTTTAATTACATTGTCAGTTACCATTGAAAATATTAGAGCTGTAATTGTTACTCTTATCTAGGAAAATAATTCTCCATTGTCAATATTTCCTAAATAACAAGGTCATCATATGCAACAACTCTCAAGAAAGCTGTCATATATATATCAAATATAGAACTCTATTTGCTTCCTGTAATATTTTTACTTGTGTTCGTTCTGCAGATTCACTCAGATTGTGCTGCAAACCAGCAAGTTACATACCGCATCTCTGGAGTAGGAATTGATCAGCCACCGTATGGGATCTTTGTCATTAATCAGAAAACTGGTGAAATTAATATAACATCCATAGTTGATCGAGAAGTCACTCCCTTCTTCATTGTAAGTGGACTTCATGTCAATATATATGTTCATGCTGAAATTCTTCTCAGAAGCTTTTAATCTCAGATCATACTTAATTTGATTTCAAGAGTCTCAATATTTGGCATTTTTGGTTATTTCTTAATTCACGAGCATCCCACGACTGAAAAGAAATGCAAAGATTCAGAGAGAAGGAAATGTTTCACTTAAGTGTTAGCAAAAATGCTAACGTCTATACTGTCCTCATTGGCAAACTAGAGTATTTGTTTGGAAGAACAAATATCTAACTTTTTAATTTTTCGGTTTTTTTAAATTCAGTAAAGAATGTTAGCTTCTTTTAAGTCTAATGTCAGGTAATGATTCTAGAGCTACCGCAGGACTGTTTTCTGAGCAAGTATACTTTACTATATAAATTTGTATTCCTCAAGCTCGCCTGAGCTCTGAATGCACCTTGAAAATTCATCCTTTCTTAAGGGAATCTCACTCCATTCTTTATAGGAGCTGTCACACAGTTTAAGTATCCTATCTCTTCAAACCCTCTACCTCATTTCCACTTTAAGCAGTTGACATTGTGACCAACTTCACGAAAAAGGCTGAGACCATCCATCACAAACTCCCACAATTATTTCTCTCTCGCCCAGCTCAGAAATGTTCTCCATTAAATCCAAAAGCAGGATCAATTGTTTGCTTTTTCCCACAGCGTATTCCAAGACATTTCCATCGTCCTATAATTACCAGTTACTTGGAGAATCATTCCATCACCTCTGTTTTACTGTCTCCCTTCTGCCGACTCCTTGGCTACTCCCATTCCCCTCTATCATCATGGCCAACACTTCTTAATATTAAAACTAGGAATAAAGAAACCCTATTTTGCTCCTGTTACCTCTTCTATTAAAACCCCATCAATCCATATCCCAAAATACCTTCAAATAATAATCGAGATTTGCAGTTTTCACTCACACTGCCTGCCTGTATTCCTCACACAACTTTAATTCTTTAGCCTTCAATTCCAAATCTTTATTTCTCCCATCTGTACCACAATGATACCCCACACACTTTAAAAAGGCATGCTACCCTGTTAGCTTTTCTTGGAGCACAATGCATTTTTAAAATCTTTATTATTTTTTTAGAGACAGGGTCTCATTATATTGCCCAGGCTAGTATCACAATGCATTTATATATGGAAATCTGCCATTTTGTAAAATAGTACACATTACACTTAGGGATGCTTCAAATACAAATAATAATAATAATGATACAAACCCCCATGTAGCTACTACCTAGCTTAAGAATGCCACATTTGCTTTCCTTTAGTGACTGTAAGCAGGGCTTGTGCCTATGTTCTAGTTAGACATAATAATTCTTTTAATTCCCCACAGTGCTAGTATAATGCTCAAAGTAAGAACTTAATACATCTGTGTTTCACAATATAATTATTTATCTTTTCTCTCCCAGATCTACTGCCGAGCTCTGAACTCAATGGGCCAAGATTTAGAGAGGCCGCTAGAGCTCAGAGTCAGGGTTTTGGATATAAATGACAACCCACCAGTGTTTTCAATGGCTACATTTGTAGGACAAATAGAAGAAAATTCTAATGCAAGTAAGTAATGTAGTGGCTTCCAAATCACTCCTAACAAGCAGGCACCTAACTGGAGACTAAACTATGTCAAATACACACCATGAACGTAACAGATAAACCATAGAAAATATGCAGAATAGCAAGTCTTTCCTTTCAACTATGGAAGCAGCTCCAAACTGAGAGACACAAGGCGTGATTCCAAAGCAATGAGGAGGATTTTCTCATATGACTCTCAGGCCAGCCCTGTAGAAGAGTCCTAACAAGAAATTTTAAAGGCATTTTGCACAGTGGTGGCAGGGGCATCGAGATGTGAATTCAGCCTCCCAGTCTAACTGTGTGGATGGGCAATCCCACCCTTTTCTGCTCATACTGCGTTCCCCACCGCCCCACCTTTTTAAAATTAGCTACTTTAAAATCACTTATAGAAGTCACTTCCACACAAAACTTCATTTTGTGGTTTAACCTGGAAGTGATAAAATTTCTTGTGAATTCCAAAAATCCCTACACTTTACTTTTATTCATTAAAATACTGTACCTATACTTTCAACTTTCAAGAATGTTATTATAAAAATGCTCATTAAATTTATATAATATGAAAAGGAAAAGGGAACAAAAATCTGTTGTCTGCATTTCCTAGTACCATTCTTCAGAGGTATGCACTGAGTACATGCATTCTATTTATGTAAACATAAATCACATGCTTTTTAACATAAATGGTATCATCTGTTACATACTAATCCACATGAATTTTTATATAAATATATTTTGAACATGTTTCCATATCAGGACACCTAGATTGTTTCACTGCTTTCAAATAGTTGCATGGAATTTAATTATATAAATTATATAAGTGTATATAAATGTTAATTATCTAGTGAAAACATTTTAAAGGTTATGCTACAATGAATACAGGTGGGGGATGACAGATGCCTTGGAGCATTTGTAGGAAAATTGTATTTGAAATGGAGTTGGAGAGTAGAGAACAATTCCAAAGTTACGAATGAGCACTGGCAGTTTTTCACATTCTCCAATAACCCAATAATCTTCATCAAAACTACTTATAAAATTAATGAAAAAGATAAGAGACAGAACAATGTATGTAGTTAAACAAGCATTTCTTTACATCTACTAATTACCTTACACTTGATGAAGGATCACCCAAAACAAAACAGTAATAATGTATATTTATCAAATGTGCATTATTCAATAGGAACTTTATATAGTTTTCTCTTACTAATGATTTAATTCTCACATGAATTCAATGAGGATGGCAGTAATATCATCCCCATTTATAGACATAGAAACTGAGGCCAAGATCATATAGCTAGAAAGTGTTGAGAAAGTTGGGAAAATGTTGGTCTGGTCTTATTATCATTTTGTTTTGCCACAACATCCTTTAAAAAAGAAGAAAAAATACTAGAAGAAGAAATAGCCAGAATAACACGTTTCCTTTGTTTCCCAGTTATCAGCAATGTCTAGATTCCTAGTAAAATTTGATCTTTTTATTAGGCAAAGATATAGAAAAGAGCCAAGATATTCATAAGTTGAAGGAGTAGAAAGGTAAGACAATGAAGTCCACATCATATGA
This sequence comes from Macaca mulatta, assembly GCF_049350105.2. Classification (NCBI taxonomy): domain Eukaryota; kingdom Metazoa; phylum Chordata; class Mammalia; order Primates; family Cercopithecidae; genus Macaca; species Macaca mulatta. The sequence continues at coordinate 61,179,968 of NC_133423.1, read as the reverse complement.
ATCAACTAACTCTAACACTTTTTTGGAAAGGTGATATACTATACTGTAACAAAAACGTAAGTCGCCCATTTGCAATCAATTTTCCTTGATTTCTAGATACACTGGTGATGATACTCAATGCTACTGATGCAGATGAACCAAACAATTTGAATTCAAAAATAGCCTTCAAGATTATAAGACAAGAACCTTCAGATTCACCAATGTTTATTATCAACAGAAATACTGGAGAAATTCGAACGATGAATAATTTTCTAGACAGAGAGGTAATTCTTTTTCTTTGTGGGTTTTTAGTCTCAAAGGAACTGATTCTAAAAGCAAGGATACTGAAGAGACAAAAAGACAAAGAAAATGATGTTTTAAATTTTTACCTGTATAACTTTTTACATAATTCTTTCATGTAAGAAATATTTTTTAAACGAAAAAGGGAGGATTTTTAAATTACGTTTTGTGCTTTTTTCATATAGTTAATTAATTAAAATTTGCTTCAATGTAAGAAAACTATATTGTTAAAGTACATGAAAATATGCCTAAGGTACAATGAAAAACTCTATTTCTCTAAAAAGTGTGTTCTATAATAAAATGAATTTAGGAATCACTTGCTATATGTCCACATTTTGGTGAGTTACAATGCATGTGAGTATGCTGGAGGCTCCAAGAATATTTACATGCTAAGTTCTCTTTCTTTAACCTAGCAGATCTAAGCTCCATTGACAACAGAACCCTTTTTCTCCTATGTAACATCCATCAATAGACCACCCATTCATTTACTTTGGGAAATGAACCACAGGATAAGAATGACAGTCTGATCAATCTTTTTGTTTACAGATAAGAAAATAACTAGTGATTGTTAACAGAGTAAAGTCAGCATTATGAGGTTTCTAGCATGCTATGTGATTTCATGATTTAGTTTTAAAATATGTGCTTTTTCATTATTTTAAAAAATATTGTCTTTTAATAGAATCTCGCTGACCTAAACGTAAATTAGGGGCATAAGTGAGGAAACTATTTTCTGATGGTATTCAATTAATTTTGTTTTAATTATTAAAAATGACAATCTTTTTGCTGATGACTTTTAGGTTTAGGATAAATCACATTATTTTAATACTCTTTAACTATCTAAATGTTATAAGCTTCTAAGTTACCTAAGTGTCCCTTCATGCATGTTTGAAAATAAACATTAGAAGAAATTAAATGTTTACTTTTTTCTCCCTCAAACTTTCTTAAACGCCCAGTGGGGTTTTGTTCATGTCAAAAGAGCTTTCATGGTAAAGCACTGTAAGAAAGGGCTGTCAGAAGGAAAGGGACTCTGCAGCCATTGGGAAGCCACCAGAGCAGATATTCTCAACCTGGGGTCAATGGAGAGACCTCAAGATGTCCCCATAAAACCCCCTCAATCATATCCATCATTTCGAATGAGTGTGCATTTTTGCATGAGTCAAAGAAAGCCTCCATAGCTTTTACCAGCTTCTAGAAATGTAAGCACCATTGAATAGAGTCAAGACATACATCACCAATAACTCCATTGCCACAACCCACTACCTCCCAAAACACAAATCTATGTTACCTCTCTATATGCTTCTTGCCCACTCGGGGCTGATTATTTAGGTTATGAAATTTTCATGCCATAAACTTTTGGTAAACTTACTCTCTCTCCTTGAGATCATTCTGGTTTGTTTTACCCTTTATAAACTTTTTCAATGTCTGGGCATATTATTATTAATAAGAAATGAAGCCTTTTAAAAAGTGTTGCATCATTTAAATAATGCATGATAAGCATTATTGGCAATAATCACATGAAACCTGTGGATTTTCCATATTCTGTGTTAACGCTCCCTCTATCGTAGATTTATGTAAATGTTGAGCCAACATTTCAAAGAACTTCACATAAGACAAAGTAAAGGCTGTCTACGTCAAGTGTGACATTGCTTGTAATATGTATTTTTAGCAATATGGCCAGTATTCTCTTGCTGTAAGAGGTTCTGACCGAGACGGCGGGGCAGATGGCATGTCAGCGGAATGTGAGTGCAACATTAAAATCCTTGATGTCAATGATAACATCCCTTACATGGAACAGTCTTCAGTAAGTATTTGTTCTTGGAATTAATAACTCTCAATTCACTATATACTAAAACATATACGAACAATTCTACTTACAGAGGCACATGTTATGTTTATTGACATGCAACCCAAATGTAGACACATACCTTTTACTTATGCTTATGCAAGAATAGATGGAGTTAAGCCATGAAAAATGAGATGAAAACTACAACATTCCAGTATAAATCTACTATAGTTCTCTTTTTCACACAGTTTGTGCTAAGAGTTTTCATTTCTTGTTTCAGTATAGGGTGGATATTGAAGAAAATACTCTAAATTCAAATATGCTCGAGATTAGAGTAATTGATTTGGATGAAGAGTTCTCAGCTAACTGGATGGCAGTAATTTTCTTTATCTCTGGAAATGAAGGAAATTGGTTTGAAATAGAAATGAATGAAAGAACAAATGTGGGAATTTTAAAGGTTGTTAAGGTATGGTGTAATTATCCTAAATATTTTGTTTCCTTAACCTTTTTTCAAAATGTTAAACTTAAAATAAAATGATGCTAACATTTCACAAACTTGACTTAGTGAAAGAATAAAGACTACTGTGTTTTAAATTTATATGTAACATAGAGCTTTTTAGTATAGTCTTTCTGCTTATAATCATTTTTAAAAAACAGGCATTGAATTTTAACTTAAAACATTTTGTCAATACATTACTCCCCAAATAGATCATATAAATTCAAAACACCTTAAAAATAATATATTTTATGCTTACAACAAAGTATAATTAATCCTTAAGGTTAATGTTTTAAGAATTTTTTAAAAGCATATTTAATAGGGGCTTTAAAACTGTGTCCATGTCAACATTGTAAGTCAATTATTACACATGTGGAATATCCATCATGTAAATAAAAATGTGTTTATTCCTCCAGTGTGTTTTCATAAAGTTTAAATTAAATTACTATAAATGTAGAATTATCATACTCCCATTTCACTGTGGCTGCTGATCAAGGCTTATTAGGAACACAGATATACTGGAAATTTGGTCCAAGTCAACTGGTCCAGAACAACTGAATGCTCTTATGTCCTCCCCATATTAATGGTCCACATTTACCTGCAGTAAAATTTCATGAGATGTGAGAAAAAAATTTGCCTCCTAGGGAGCTGATAGTCAAGTTTCTCCCTGTGCTACACAACTTGTAGAGTCCATTTTTAAAATCTACAACAACTGTGCATAGATTGTATATGTTTCATGCAATATGTATTTTCATGGTAAAATATAATCCTTATTTAACTATTTATTTTCGGAATAGGCCTGGAAAACAGACTCTCAAACAACTCTGTCCCCATAAGAATCTGTGACTTTTTGCCTCCTGTGTCTTCTTAAAGTGTCACCATGCCTACAGCTTATATTTAACTTGATACAGTGTGCAGGTGCTTTAGTTTATCCCTCAAAGCATCCCTGCAAATTAGGTTATATTATTTCCATATTGCAGATAAAGACATTGAGGCTCCAAGAGAGCACAGAACCTGCGTAAGTTCTCATAGCTAGTAAGTAGTACAGCCAACATTTAAACCTAGTTTTCTCTAGATATGAAGCTCACATTCTTTCCATGATACTATTTAGGATTCAATACTGGGGAAATTGGAGTCTAATCTATTTTGCCCCAACTATTACATTATTTAGAAAATTATTCAACCTATCCGTCCTCAAAATCTCTATCTGTAAAATGGGAATGATAATCGTTTGCCCAGAGATATCATATATTAAATCCTTTGTTATAGCTATATACATATATATATTATGTGTGTGTAATGTATATATACATTTGATTTTACAGTCATTCTTTGAATTGCAAATAAAACCAACATTAGAACAAAGATTCAAAATTTTAGCTAAATAAGAGAGCTCAATGCGTGAATCTCTATTTTTATCTAAATTACTCTTGTGAAATTTTAGAAAAATATATTTGGTATATATGGGCCTAATGGCATAATTGTTTGTGGATTTTATGTGTTGTAGATATTAATATCATTTTTCATAAAGAAAATCACTACTTGATTATTTTACGAGATAAATATTTCCTAGAACAAGTTGAAGAAAATATTTCTTTATAGTATATATATTACATTATATTATCTGATTTGTTCAAAGAGTCACACTTACAGATGTGAAATTTCTTCTAAATAGTTCTTATAGATAAAACCATTCAAATGATTGAAACCCTAATATATGTGACCCATACTGTGTAATAAATAGCTACTTTCTGAAAAACGTAAAATGATTGAAGGTAAGATAAATTGCCTTTGCACTAAAAAATACATAAATTTGACTATCCATATTATTTTAAGTTTTTAATTTGTTTGGTGAACAATTAGAGCTCATGTCATACGTTTACAACTTTTCAACAATGAATCTAGGGCAATTGAATTGTTTCTTACTTTATTTGCGCAAATTTACGTCAATTAAAGATTAAAAATTGTGTATTTGTGTGCATTTATGTTTCATAAAAGAAAGAGAATCATATTTTTTTTTTGCTATTATCAAAGGATTTCTCTTTCACCTGGAACGTTTTCTCTTCTTATACTAAAACTATTTTACTCTGTATTTTCTAGCCCTTAGATTATGAAGCTATGCAGAATCTGCAACTTAGTATTGGTGTCAGAAATAAAGCTGAATTTCATCATTCAATTATGTCTCAGTATAAACTGACAGCAACTGCAATTACTGTGACTGTGTTAAATGTAATTGAAGGCGCAGTGTTTCGTCCAGGTTCAAAGACATATGTTGTAACTGGTAATATGGGATCAAATTATAAAGTGGGAGACTTTGTAGCTACTGACCTGGACACAGGTGGACCTTCAACGACTGTTAGGTAAGAGTGAGATTTTCAACTAATTTTCCTTACGTACTGAACTTAAGTACATATGTTCTTTTTATAGATTATAAGCATCTGAGTTAAAGTACTTTTCCTTATTTTTGAAACTATCATTTAATTGTAAAAAGTACTATAAACTGTTCATTTAAAATGTTTAACTTAAGGAAACATAAAAATTCATGCAAGATGTAAGATGTTAAACTGTAAAGATGTGATATGTGAAAATAATATATCTAAAAAGTATTGACACTCCTGTATTTCTGTATCTTACTGATCAATTAGCTGATTACTATAGGCCATGATTGGTCCCTCAGAAGAGTTTATGGAATGATTTTCCGATTGTAAATCTGCCCAGCTTTAAATCAATTAGATTTTATTAGCTCATTTCAATTATATTCTTCACTTTATTCAGCATTCAATATTGGTCAATAACGCTGGTATGAAAAATTAGTTATATTAAGGAAAACTATGCCATGTTATTTTTTAAAACTATATAAGCAAATATTTCTACCAAGTCACAAAAGAAAATCTGTGTGTGTACATGTACCTGTGTTTGCACATGTGACTGTGACAAGAAGAATGGGAGAAGCACTTTACCCATGCATTTTTTGTTGTTTGGGGTTTGTTTGTTTGTTTGTTTGTTTTTTGAGACGAGTTTCACTCTGTCATCCAGGCTGGAGTGCAGTGGTTCCATCCGAGTTCACTGCCACCTCCGCCTACCTGGTTCAAGCGATTCTCCTCCCTCAGCCTCCCAAGTAGCTGGAATTACAGGCACCTGCTACCACACCCGGCTATTTTTGTTTTAGTAGAGAAGGGATTTCACCATGTTGGCTAAGTCAGTCTCCAACTCCAGAGCTCAGGTGATCCCCCCTCCTCGGCCTCCCAAAGTGCTGGGATTACAGGCTTGAGCCACCGCACTCAGCCCACCCATGTGTTTTAAAAGTTCTTTCTTGGTTTTCTCCTCACATAGTGTGAGTAGTTCTGTTAGAGGTCCTGTCACACTGTACCATGTTGCTGATGAGCTCTCCTGTACCCCACAGGAGTGAATTCACTGAAGGTAGACCCAACACAGAGCTTAGCAGAATGCCAGAGACAGAGACAGAATTACCTGACCAGTGTTTGTTTCACAAATGGTAGATGAGAAGAAAAACATGGAAGTCAAAGATGAGAAGAGAATAGAATAGAGGCTCAAGGCAAGGCCATATTTTGGAATTCAGAAGAGGTCTTTTCAAGTTCTAGTGTATGCGGAGAGGAGGAGTGGAAACAGGGGGGAAGTGCAGGCCAAGTTGATGAAATAACTTCTTTGTAAAAGAATAGTTTAGAATTAGGAGCAGCCCAGGAAATCCTAGGATCTAGGTCTTCTGTAATAATTCTGCTGCTACCTAAATCAAATGAAAATGAGACTGCAAGCATCAAAGGATTATTCTGACATCCAACTGGGCATAAAAGGACACTCCATCAGAAATGGGTGCTCAGTATTTTTTTTTCTTAAATATAAATCTTGATGTACCCCTGAGTGGCCCCATATAGCTAAGACTGCCCTGAGAAAAAATAAAGTCTCTAGTAATTGAAAACTATATCTAGGGGTTATAACCACTCACTGAAAAAAAAAAATACATTTTAAATTAAAATTTCTTTTTTTAGATAGCTGACATTAATTTGTATCATTTTCTTTCAAATACAGATATGTAATGGGAAATAATCCAGCTGACCTTCTAGCTGTCGATTCAAGAACAGGCATAATCACTTTGAAAAATAAAGTTACCAGGGAACAGTATAATATGCTCGGAGGAAAATACCAAGGAACGATTCTCTCTATAGATGGTAAGAAATCAATTGACATTTTTATCTTTTCTAGAGAAAGCTGTATATATCTTAAGATACTAAAATTTTAATTATCACATTTTAAAGTAACCCCTTTCCAACAAAAATTGTCACATTGGGCATTATAGACTCATATCTTTAACAACTTGAGGCAGTATAATTTAGTAGCTAAGATCGTGAGTCCTGAAATAAGACTAGATTTGTGTCTTCTACCATCACGTACTAGCTATATAATCTTAGAGAAGTTATTTATTTATTCCATCTATAGCTGTTGTCTCTTTTTTAAAATGGAACAATAACAATATAGGTTTAGAAGGATGTGATGATAATGATAAAAATAGCAACAAAAACAAAACAGCAGGATTAGCATAGTTGAGCTGAAAGGACATGGGCTTTGATAACATACAGACTGGATTTAAACGTATTTCTGTTATATTTCAGAAATGTTTTTATTCACTTATTTAGAAAGTGTATATTGAGTCCTAACTAAATGTCAGCCATTGTGCCAGATTCTAGGGTCACATCAATTAATAAAGTCAGACAACTGAGCTCACATCTATATAATAAAGATTACAAAAACAACCTCAAATTATTCCCATATTTTTGCTGAATAATTCCACTTTCAATAATCTTAGGAAAAGTTTAAATATAACAAGCTGAATGCACAAGATGTTAATTACAGCACTAATAATTAAATATTGAAAACCACATCAATAATAGGCAACTGGGTAAGTAAACCATGGTCCGTTCGATATAAAATTATATAACCATCAGGAACTATGTTAATAAAAAGTTTATTAAAATACAAAAGAATACTTACAGCTTAAAGTAAAAAAATGGAATGAACCATATGATCACGTCAGTGTAACATAAATAATAAGCAACCATTAGGCATTATAATTAAGGACAAAAGATCATTTTAAAAAATATCAGCGAGGGTTGTCCTTGGGTGCTGCTACCACGAATTTGGTTTCTGGTTTTGTTTTGCTTCTTTCTGTAATTCTATACTTTTCAAATTATATATAATATCCAAATTATATATAATGTCCAATTATAAATAATATCCAAATGTAAAGAAATAATCCAATAAATAGTATTACTATGACTAATAGTTATAATAATAATATAATAATTTAATTGATTTTTAAAACCGAGTCAAAAACAAGGGATGATTTGGCAAGTGAGGAGAAATGATGGGAATAAAGATATTGAAATAAATATTGGTGTAAAAAATAATTCAGTATTGTCCAACCATTACTACACTAAATGTCTAAAATATTTCTTCCATTTTGAACGTTATTACAGATGCTCTTCAAAGAACTTGCACTGGTACAATTAATATTGACATTCAAAATGTTGATGGAGATGACAGGACTAATACACAGGCGAGCACTGAAGTTACCAATACTGTCAGAGAAGAAAGTACTTCTTCCACTAACTATGAAACCAGCACAACTTATGCTATCTCTCAGCCAGTAACTTCTACTGTACACAATAATGAAGAAACCCCATTGTTCGCAGACAATGTGCATTTCGGTCCTGCTGGCATTGGACTGCTCATCATGGGGTTCTTGGTCTTAGGATGTGAGTACTTTAGCAAATCCTATGTATATGTGTACCCCAAAAACTGGTGGGGGAAGAGATACGTTTTCTGATTCTTTGATAAAACATATTTTACAAACTCTCATTTTGTGCAATTATAAAGAAATTTCTACGCTTGGCACTGGGTTTATAAGGTGAAAAAAATTAAACTTCTTGACCCCTTACAGGACTGTGGAGGATAAAAACTTATTTGCAATAAGTCTCAATGTAATGGGGAAATGCCATGACAAGCAGGCTCAAATTGCTATTGCAGTGAAGAAGACAATCAGAAAAGGCTACAGAGGGGGTCGGGTGTGGTGGCTGACGCCCGTAATCCCAGAACTTTGAGAGGCCAAGGCGGGCAGATCACTTGAGGTCAGAAGTTCAAGACCAGCCTGGCCAACATGGTGAAACCCTCGTCTCTACTAAAAATACAAAAATAAGCCAGGTATGGTGGCAGGTGCCTCTAATCCCAGCTACTCAAGAGGCTTAGGCAGGAGAATTGCTTGAACCCAGGAGGCAGGCGTTTAGTCAAAAAAGAGGAAAGAAAGAAAGAAAAAGAAAGAAAGAAAGAAAGAAAGAAAGAAAGAAAGAAAGAAAGAAAGAAAGAAAGAAAGAAAAAGAAAGAGAGAGAGAAAGGGAGAGAGAGGAAGGAAGGAAGGAAAGAAAGAGAGAAAGAAAGAAAGGGAGAGAGAGGAAGGAAGGAAGGAAGGAAGGAAGGAAGGAAGGAAGGAAGGAAGGAAGGAAGGCAGGCAGGCAGGCAGGCAGGCAGGCAGGCTACAGGGAAAGAGTTGCGTTTTAAAAGATGAATAAGAGTTAGGCTGATGGACTAGAGAAAGGGAACACAATACAAGGGGGAAAAAACTATGTGCAAAAACCCAAAAGAATGAGAGTGCAAGGTACTGCAATGAAGAACTCCAATGTGCAAGAAATAAAATAAGTGCATGACAGCATAGTGAAAGTTTAGACTAAAAGATAGGCAGGTCTCAAAGAGATTTTATTGATACTAACACTGCATAGTATTAATAAAAGGAGAGTCCCTAGGGTTAAACTCTGGTTTCTAAGCCGAATTGTCTGATTCTTCTGAAGGTCACCTAACCTTTCTGAGCCTTGTTTTTGTCATGTATGAAATAATACTTACCTTAAAACAATGCTTTGATGATGAAAAAGAAGTACCACACAGGAAGCATTTAGCGTGTTCTATGGCCACTAGGGTAGCACTAGTCAAAGGTCTAGCCATAAAGGTAGACTACAGTGGATTCTCCAGGTGGCCTTTAACATTACCTTGAATGATGATAGAAATTAGAGCAAGATAAACCACATGGCACAGTCTTTGAGAAATGAGAACAGGACCTCTAAAGTAAGTAGGTTGTAGTCTGCACATTGCAATTAAATTTATGCCAACATTGTCATTTTCAAATGTGGAATCAAAATCTTAAGGTCAGAAGGTACCTCAGATATTTAAATCAAACGCACACACAAAATATAAAGTCAGAGCACTTACATACAAAATATTTTTTTTCTACTTTCATTTTTCTTTGCACATGAACAGCGACAGATATTTTTTGCTACATTTATTTGTGAACTGGGTTTTCTCTGATTTTAAACAACTCATTTTTTTTTTAAGTTTTCATCAATATTGGACTCATCTAAACAAGTCTGGTCATGGTGATAACACAGCTTAAAGCTGGAGTTCTTTTTCCAAAATTTAAAACATATTTCCAAAAAATGAAATTTCTACATTGACAAGAGTTTATTCTTATCGGTTCATAAATAATTGAAGTAATAACTAGGAAAATTTCTATGAAACGGGGAAAAGGGAAAGAGAGAAAGAAAAAAGCATTCTCATCAAAATGAACCAAGACAGGAAGAAGGCAAAAATGCGAGTGAAGTTGCAGAATATAACATAAAATACATATGAAACGAGTTCATTCTCTATTTGTTATGCATATTGATTACAACTTACCTTGTAAAATATTTAAATTTAATACTTCATAAGAGCAACTTAATTACCCAACTGCTGATTATCACTACTGTAAATAATACCTGACTTTCATGTTGAGATTTTTGTTTTTTGGGTTTTTTTTGTTTTTTGTTTTTTGTTTTTTGAGATTGAGTCTCACTCTGTTGCCCAGGCTGGAGTGCAGTGGTGCAATCTCAGCTCACTGTAACCTTCGCCTCCCAGGTTCAAGCGATTCTCCTGCCTCAGCCTCCCGAGTAGCTGAGACTACCCGCGCGCACCACCACACCCTGTTAATTTTTGTATTTTCATTAGAGACGGGGTTTCACCATATTGGCTGGGATGGTCTCGATCTCCTGACCTCGTGATCCACCTGCTTTGGCCTCTCATGGTACTGGGATTACAGGCATGAGCCACCGCGGCCGGCCTGAGTTGGTTTTTTATATTGCTGACTACCTCTGGGTACTGTAGTTAATAAAAGATTTACAAATTATATATGGGCCTTAGAGTCATCACTACCTGTAGACCCAAAGTTTCCTCTAGTAGATTTTCAGAAAACCAACACATGGGCTTCTTCTCTTTTTTCTTTTTTCTTCTCTCCCTCTCTCCCTTATTTCTATCCTTACTATCTTCTTCCTCCCTAATTTACTTCCTTCTTTTTTCCTTTCCTCCTTCTTCACATTTTTAATTTACAAATTCTTTCTTTCATCCATTTATTCAAAACCATTTACCAAGATTAGATTATATAAGAGGCTGATAATAAATAGAAAAATAAGAAAACTCCACTTGATTAACAACAGAAGACACTGCTAAGCAGCGTGATGTTTTCTATTTGTATAAGAGTTGTTGAAAGAAAAGACACCTGCATAGGGGGAAATAGTAGCCTCAAGGAGAATTGCTGGAAGCATGAATAAGATTTTACCGTTGAAATAAAGGCAAGCATATGTGAAAGGAAGAAAATAAAGACATGGAGGAGAGAACACAAAGGATCAACTATATTGCCTGACCTTTCATCTTTCCTTCTTCTCTCCTTTAATATTTTTCTAAATAATGACATGGAAATATTAATTGGTTTTAATAATGTGATACTATCTGTAATTTTTTTTTTTTTTTTTTTGAGAGAGGGTCTCACTCTGTCACTCAGGCTGGAGTGCAGTGGCACAACCACCGCCCACCTCCCTGGTTGAGCAGCCTCAACCTCCCTGGCTCAAGCCATCCTCCCAACTCAGCCTCCGGAGTAGCTAAGATTACAGGCAAAAGCCCCCATGCATGCCTAATTTTTGTATTTTTTGTAGAGATGGAGTTCCACCATGTTGCTCAGGCTTGTCTCAAACTCCTGGACTCTAGCGATCCACCCGCCTCCGCCTCCTGAAGTGCTGGGATTACAGGCGTGAGCCACCATGCCAGGCCCACTATTTGTAATTTTTAATACTACAAAACAAACTAAAATTGACTGCAGTCTAATATACAGAAACTCCTATTTGCTTTGGGCTCTGACCATTACTCAGCTTGTACTCTGAAACTTTCATAATTTTAGAACCAACCGGAATTATATCAGGAATTCAAATTTGACCATAAAAAGTCAAGTTGTTTTGTTTTTTATTTGCACCAAGCGCTAATCTAGTATTACTATCCTTCCACCACCAGTGGTCCCATTTTTGATGATTTGTTGTGATTGTGGAGGTGCTCCTCGTAGTGCAGCTGGCTTTGAGCCTGTTCCTGAATGTTCAGATGGAGCAATTCATTCATGGGCAGTAGAAGGACCACAGCCTGAACCCGGGGTAAGTGCCACATTCTAATAAATAGCCTTTGGTAGTCACTGAAATTCAGTCTTTACACATGAACCAAGATGGCCGCCATCACTCACAGTCTATGCTGTTTTTTGTGCTGAGACATCTAATGGGGAAAATGAAGAGGAATCAAAAGCACAACAAAATTAGATGGAAGTAACAAGGGAAGGTTTTCTAAGTGAAGTTCAAATTTTAAATGGATTTCAGCATTTCCTAAATAGTATTTTTTTTTCCCAGAAACCTGAGGTAATTTGAGAATAAACCAAATATGTGACTATAGAAAGATTACAGTCATTGGTCATTACAAATGGCAATGTTGTTTCCTGTCTTTTAGGTTATGACCACCATCATACCACAAATACCACCTGATAATGCAAATATAATTGAATGCATTGACAACTCAGGTAAGAAAAAAAAATTGTTTAACAACTCAAATGATTAGGAAGTCTGTTTTCTCTCTTTGCATATTGTTGTTTGATGGTCTTATTTTTCTTCAAAAGTGTTTATATCATTCTTTTTTAAATGACTAATTTGTAAATTAAATGGCAAGGAAAAACCTACAGTAATTATTATTCTTATATGCTGCATTTTAAAAATTTTCCTCAACCATCAAAGAGTACTTAGAAGATGACCAAATTAGGATCTCTATATATGCAGAAGTACTGAATTGTAACCATGAGTAAGTTTTAGTCAAGATTTTTAATTTAATAGAGCAAATTTCATTAACAGACATACACACACATATGTCATACACATATATACACTAATTCAAATTAAAGCACAACCCAACTAAAATAGACCTGTGCTCATTGATTGAGGCTAAAATCTTTATACACAATTAATTTAAGGATTCAGAATTGCTTTGACTTTAGCTGCTTATTATAACATAGAAAAAAATTACATCCATTTTCAGTATCATCACAAATATTACCTAAAAAATATTTGTCCAATTTCTTTAATTCAAAGCAAGTAGATGAAACACTATCAAAATCTTTCAAAGCTCTCAACTGAGATTGTGTGCACATGGTGGAGTTTCTTCTAGCACATGGGTAAGACTGTATAAATCCAACTTGCCTTAAAACAGGAATCTAGACCAGTTCACAGACAGAAACCAGGGAACAATTAGAATTTCACAGTAAGTGGATAACTACCACTATAATAAAAGAACAATTAAAATAACATCCATATCTGTGAAAATAGTTGTATCACATTACTTTTCTCAAGGTAAATAAATACTATTGGTTAGCTTATTTTTCTCTTAGTCTTTTTAAACAGTAACCAGTGTTTTCTACTTTAAACTCTAACAGGCATAGACATGTGTATAACTTGTAGAACTGGAACTTATTCAAAGAATTGGACACAGTAATCTTTAAATCTATTTCTCCACCTGATTTTTCCATTTTCATTAACAACCCCAATGTCTTCTCACCTCAAAAGCAGAATCTCATTGTTGACTCACATTCACTAACATCAAAACAGTTCTCAAGACTTATCAAATCATCAAATCCATCAGTATTTATCTACACATTTGTTCCCATTAAGTCTACAAACTTTTGCACAGATTTTGAACAAAGCACCATAAGAGGTACCAAGGACAATTGAAGCATGAAAAGCACACTGTTCCCAAACTCAAGATCCTTCACGTACTAAAACCAGTGGATACATATCCCACTGACAACATTCATCATTCCATAGCAGTTCCACGGTCCCAGTCATCATTTTATCTCACCTACCTCAAATATTTCTTTTTTTTTTTTTAATTTAAAAAAAATGAAACACTTGACCAATTTGTGTATCATCCTGTGCAGGGGCAATGATAATCTTCTCTGTATAGTTCTAATTTTAGTATATGTGCTACTGAAGCAAGTATCTACCTCAAATACAGTAACAGGCTTCCACTTACTCCTCACATCCAAGTGCAAACCCAAGATTCTTCATGAAAACCTTTCTCCTCACATAGCCATGGCCTCCTTTCTGAAAGCCAGTGGTTCTCATGTCTTTTTCTGGATGTCCTGTGCTTCTAGTTACACATTGGGGCATTCTTACACTATTTTTTTAACTTTCAGAATTTGAGTATTTTTCTTCCAATTTCCTTCAGGTTGAAATCAAACTCTTTAGGGCATAGATTTTTATAAGTCCTCTGCAGCCTTCACTTCCAGCAGAGAATATAGTAATCTCTCAACAGATAATTATCAAATTAACAAATTAATAATATTATTTTGAGCTCAATATTGTATTTATATCTCATTTCTTTATGTATTATCTTTTTATTTCTTTGTTCACAAATGCATACCTAAATGAAAAAATCATGTATTATAAGGCAAGTTGTTAATTTTTTAGTTTGTGATAGACTAAAGAAAATAAACTTAATTTGATCAACACTTTTAGGAGTTTATACAAATGAGTATGGTGGCAGAGAAATGCAAGATCTGGGAGGAGGAGAGAGAATGACAGGATTTGAACTAACAGAGGGAGTTAAAACATCAGGAATGCCTGAGATATGTCAAGAATACTCTGGAACATTAAGAAGAAATTCTATGAGGGAATGTAGAGAAGGAGGTCTGAATATGAATTTCATGGAAAGCTACTTCTGTCAGGTAAGGTCCCTAGCCACATGTCTTTCTCGCCATCCATGTGCCCGCTGCTCTTCACCCCAAGCTTTCACTAATTCCTAAAGGGGCTTGGGCAAGAGTCTCCTAACTAGATTCTCAGCCTTTGTGTCCAACAATCCATGCTGTTAATTAATTATAGATCTAAAGCTCTGACCTGAGCACTTTACTCCCCAACTTAAGAACAGCCAATGGCTCTCAGCTCTTTTGTTCATGGCATGCAATCCAAAGTCCTTAACATGTTAATTAAGATTGTTCACAAAATGAACCCTCCCTCTCATCTCCAATTACTCCTTGCCATCAACTCCACTTGCTGAGCACCTTTGCCACAGACTTTTCATCTCCATGCGTTTGCTCATCCTGTGCTTGCATCCTGGAATGCTTGCATCCCACTATGTCTCTCACAAACTCCTACCCATTCTTCAAGACCCAGTCCAAATATCACTCTCCCTCCAAAGTTTTTACAGTTAACCCTCTCATCCAAAATAGGAGTAATGTTTTCTCATCTCTATTTCTGCAGTACTTTGTTTACACATTTATAGAACCTATCATTGCTGAAATCTGTCAGTTTATATGTTTACCACCACTTTTAGTGTCTCATCCATATGTTCTCTACATTATATTGCCAGTACATAGTTCAGCTCTAGACACAGAGTCAATAGTTAATAAGAGTGGGGTCAAGAGCCATAGTCTACTTCCAAAACATTGTAAGAACGTGCTGCAGGTGGTGGGAAGAGCATGAAACTTGGAGAAGCAGCTGCAGGAGAATTAACTTTGCCATTCACAGGAAGAGATGTAATTGTCCATGGTTACACACCATATGATACTCAACCTTCAGGAAGTTCCTGTCCCTGATACCAACTAGAAAAACATTTCTGTCCTTCTACATTCTGGCCTAAAATGGTTCATTAACTAACCTAGTGGTTGGTTTAAAGAGTGGCTGATGTTTTTAAATGAAATATTGGTAAAAGCCTTCAAATAGCAATAGACAGTAATGAGGCTTGCTGATAACCATAGGAATACTTATTCATATATATAACAAAATATTTTATATTATATTTTAATAACATAGAAATATCTTCCTTCCACTCTCTGATCAAATATCACTTTATCAGAGACCCCTTCCTTGATTACCCTATCTAAAAGAACAACACCCATCATTTTCTTTTTCTTTACCCTGCATCTGCCACCTCCTGACCATAGGCTTCTGTATTGTCTGTCTCACTCAACCAAAATGTAAGCTCTGTGAGAGAAGAACTGTACCTGGTATTGTTCATTATGCATAGCTAAGTTCCAAACACAGAGTGTCTGGCAAATAGCAAAGGCTCAATAACTATTTTTTATATGAATGGCACAATGAGTTGGTTTCCTATGAGATATTTCTGTTAACCTGAAAGTTTACAATCCACTATTATGAACAGCAAAGATGAAACAAAATCATATATGTCTTTGAACTTTTACTTTGAATTTAGAGAGATTATATTTTTAAAAAATGTCTTTGGTCACCTTTAATTTTGTAGAACAGACCCAGAGTCAAATTTTCCTGTTGCTCTGCTGAAAAAGCCATGTTGCAATAAAACTTCACAGAATCATCATATTCACTCCATCTGAAGGAAAGAAACAAAATCCTGAGTGAACCCAAATCAACTATGAACTACCTTTTCCAGTCAAAAAACAAAACAACACATTTTTATGTCCTTCAAGTTCAGCATTTTTATATACCTCCAACTTTGTTATAAATAATTCATGTGTTTTTTTGTGTGTATGGTTTTATGTCCAAAGTACACAATTATAAATAAGTCCATCTAAGTAAATTTTAAAAATCACATTATTGGAATTACACTTAAAATAATTTTTAACCGAATTATTTCAAATAATTATAAAATGATTTTTAAAGCATCTCTAGTAGATGTCAGAATCTTGCTTTATTTCATTCCTCTTTGGAAATGCTCTGGAAGAAAAACTAATGATAAAGGTTGTTCTATTATTACTAAATATGCATTTATAATTTCATTTTCTCTTTCTCCTATAAATTCAGAAAGCATATGCTTATGCAGATGAAGATGAAGGACGCCCATCCAATGACTGTTTGCTCATATATGACATCGAAGGTGTAGGTTCCCCTGCTGGCTCTGTGGGTTGCTGTAGCTTCATTGGAGAAGATCCAGATGACAGCTTCTTGGATACTCTGGGACCTAAATTTAAGAAGTTGGCAGACATCAGCCTAGGAAAAGAAATTGAATCATATCCAGACCCTGATCCTTTTTGGCCACCCCAAAGCACTGAACCAGTTTGCCTTCCTCAGGAAACAGAGCCCATCGTTAGTGGACACCCACCAATCTCCCCACATTTCGGCACTACCACAGTAATTTCTGAGAGCACCTATCCCTCGGGACCTGGTGTGCAGCATCCTAAGCCTATTCTCGATCCTCTGGGCTATGGTAATGTCACTGTGACCGAGTCTTACACCACCTCTGACACTCTGAAGCCCTCTGTACACTTTCACGATAACCGACAAGCATCAAACGTGGTGGTGACAGAGAGAGTGGTCGGCCCAATCTCTGGCACTGATTTGCATGGAATGTTAGAGATGCCTGACTTGCGAGATGGGTCAAATGTCATAGTGACAGAAAGGGTAATAGCACCAAGCTCTAGTCTACCTGCCTCTCTGACTATTCATCATCCTAGAGAGTCTTCAAATGTGGTAGTGACAGAAAGAGTAATCCAACCAACTTCCGGCATGATAGGTAGTCTTAGTATGCACCCCGAGTTAACCAATGCCCACAATGTGTTTGTGACAGAGAGGGTTGTTTCTGGTGCTGGCGTAACTGGAATTAGTGGCACCACTGGGATCAGCGGTGGCATAGGCAGCAGTGGCCTGGTTGGCACCAGCATGGGTGCTGGGGGTGGGGCCCTGAGTGGAGCTGGCATAAGTGGTGGTGGCATTGGCCTGAGCAGCTTGGGAGGGACAGCCACCATTGGCCACATGAGGAGTTCCTCTGACCATCACTTTAACCAAACCATTGGGTCCGCCTCCCCTAGCACAGCTCGAAGTCGAATCACAAAGTACAGTACCGTGCAATATAGCAAGTAGTCAGGACCCCAGCTCACTTTTTCATAGTCACTGTGGTTTAGATCCAATTCCCACCACTAAAAAACTAACAATGTGATTTATAACGCACAACTTCATGCTCAGGTCATCTAGGAGCAAGGTGAGAAATCACAATGAGAAAAATAAATGGAAACACCGCTGCTAGGGGAGAGCTCTCCTTAGCGTTCATAAACATTTTTCTTATATTAGGACTAAGGAACTAAAACTTGAGGCAGAGCCTTCTTTGTGCCTGAATGGCCTGTAGTCTATCTCCAGCATGTAACTGGCCTTACAACGGCAATTGGCATAATTCTCCTTGCTGTTTTGCTTTTCCATATAGCTTGAGCAAAATTTAAAAAGAACTAAATATGCAATATGTGTTCATGTCTGTGGGAAAAATCTAAAATGTGTGCCACATGCCCTCAGTTTCACAGATAACATAAATAAAAATTAAAAAAAATTTTTTTTTCAAGTTTGACTACATAGTCAAGTCCACAAACCATCAAGCCCTCCTCCTTAATTATTGCACTAGATAAAATAAATTTCAAATTAGGAAGTGTTTCCTAGGAGGAAAATTCCATTAGAGAGTGACAATAGGATGAGGTTTCTTCAGGGTAAACTAGCAACGCCTGAGCCTGAATCTTAATTTGGGGTCTCAGTTAAATCTCCTGTGGAGTCAAGGATTCTTCTGATTCTAGTTTGTGTTTAGTGATAGATGTAATCTTGATGAATATTGCTTACTGGTAAGGTTGAGGAATATCACACTCACTTTTCCCTTTACCAGTGTGGTTTTGACTTAAGAAAGCAAAACTTTCTAAGTTTACTTCTTGAATTGAAGCAAGTGAGGCCAGACATGGTTGTCATCACTAGTGGTAAATGACCTTCCAAGTAAGCAAATGGGAACTGAACTGTGTTTTCAGGTTTTGTTTTTAGTACGTGATATTCATTCATATCCAGCTCTTTATTACATAGCTCTGAAGTTAAAATGATTTACATAGGCTGAGCTGTGGACAAGAAAAAAAGCAGCAGCTTGCAGTATGCTTAAGCTTTGGGGAATTTTTTTTTAAAGGGGGTCTAAAAAAATGTTTTTAGAACATGTAGAATGTTTAATGGGGAAAGTTGGAAAAGAATTGTTTTGTAAAGTAATACCATGCTAATTATTCGCTTTTAGCACGTAAAGCAGTGGTTGCTTTAGCGAACCTCTGCTGCCCTTTTGCAGGGATCAATCAGGAACCTTTAACAGAGTTGACAATATTGTATTGATAAGAGTGAAATAATAATAGATAACCCCCTAATTTTTCTCACTAGTATAAATTTTAAATTCCTGATTTGATTTGTCAATAAGATCTGGGCTTATTTATGCTCTGATTTATAGGTAGTGTCCAAATTATACAGTATAACATATTTTTCTAGTTTCAAAATTTAATAATGTCCTATTTATGATATACCATTTCTGTGTGTTTGCTATATAGTATTACCCAATTAAAAATCTCTAAAAAGAAAGCATTCTAAGGAAAAGGTAAATTTACTATTGCATGGTAGAGAAACATTTTCCTTTCTTAAATACAATGTTACTATAAGCTCACTAAACTGAAACTCTATATGACAAAATAAAATTAGAATAAAAAATTTGCCCTGGAGTTGTGAATTATATACAACTTTTAAAGAATTTACCCCGATTACTCAAATTTTCCAGGAAATTACAAGGCCAAAGAATATTTGACTTCCTACACTGGTCAAAAGGGGATAGGAGTGAATTATTTAAGCTAGAGCTGTTTTGCTCTGTATAACAGCAGATAAGGCTAATATTTTTAAAAGCCACAGTATACATCTTCTTTTAAGTCGTAGAATATGTAAAATGTTGATAGTCTGTAGTATGCCAAATGCAGAGGTATAAATAAAGTCATTCAAAGGGAGTCTTTTCTTTTTCTGCCACTTAGGGGGCTTCATTAAGGATGGGTAATCTTTCCAGGAATAAAGTCAAAAGGTATTTATTAAAATATACTTGAGTATGCCTGGGTCCAGGAGTTTTAAGGAGTAGAAATAATTATTAATGAATTAAGTAATTTATTAAAGGGAATGGTAGCTGACCACAGGAAACTTGCTTGCTGTTTTGATATGAAATATCATCACAAGCCTTTTCTTAAGACATCTGATATCTTCCAGAGATATTTTTTAGGCTGTCTTGCAAACAACAAAATCGCTATCTTTAATAACTGTTGCTGCTAAAATCCGATGGTTGTTAAGATCCCCCCAATTTAGTTACATTTGAACTCCTAAACACTGTTAAACGATGGGAAAAACAAGAAAAAACATAGCCATATGAGTCATCTATCTTTCTTGGAAGATACTTTCTAACCAAACTTTTCTTCCAGGATTGCACATTGATGGGAAAAACAAGAAAAATTGAAGTATTAGTCATCTATCTTTCCGGGAAGATACTTTCCAACCAATTTTTTCTTCCAGGGTTGCACATTGATTTTCCCTTTAGTCCTAAATTTTAAAATTACCTTTTTAAGATATCAATGATTTTAGTAGTTATTTAAAGGCATGTCATTTTTCAATGAACAAGCTTTGGACAGAACTTCATTCTTCTTTTTAGATATTTACTCTAGATCATATATATCATGTCATAGACCAAGAAGAGATATGGAAATCATTTTATAAGTGAATACTATAATTAGGATTCAAGTTGAGTTTCAGATCAACTTGCTCTTAACAAAATGAAGAAGAAAGAGGTAGCAATTTAATGCTATGTATATATGGTTTGAAAACAAACCACAATGTTTATAAAATATCTATCTGGCTTTCTAAAGAGGTAGTCTTTCGTGGCAAAAATCAGTGTATTATAAATACTTTACCATTTAATATCAACCAAAATAACATCTCGAGCTTACTTTGATACTGAATTCCAGACACACCTGCTACATATTATTTACTTCTAAGCGTGTTGCCTGATGTAATTGTATTTGCACTGAAAAATCAAAAGAAAAAGTACGTATTTAGGCATATTTATATATCTTCATCTAGACATCTGTTCTACATTTGTGTATAAAGTTTTTAGCATCATAATTTTTATTCAAGAAAATGTTCTGACAACATTTTAATTATATGTCTTCAAAAATTACATTTTTTACTCTAGTAAGTAGATGTTTTTAGTAATCTAGGCAATTTATTTCTGAATTTATACCAATGTTTGATTGTCATGGTACAAAACATATGACACCTTTTGGCTTTCACTGGAGTTGAAAGGCATTATAATCTTTACCATAAATACCCATGACTATTTTGGGAAGACATTTAAAACCCAAAACAAACTTTTAAAAGCATTTGCCACATTTTCCCATGCCTATTTCATAAATTGCAACTTTTTGTTTTTACAATTTCTGGTATTTTTTAAGACCCATTTCCCATTGTACTAGGATACAGCAGTCCACAGTAGAGTGCTACTCTCCTTGAAATCAAATCTGTCTTCCACTTCCAGATTATTCAATTTATGTTAGGACAAATCTTGACAAGATCAACCTATTATCCATCAAATAATTTTAAAACAATGTGTAATCTTGTTTAATTGTCTGCATTCTCTCCCCAGTTCAGCTGTATTTGAATTACTAAACACTTTATCATCAAACTGTACCTAGTCTAACTTATTTTTCTTTTGCTATCAGTTTTACAAGCATTTTAAAATTCTAATATTCATCTCTAGTGGTGTTTAAAACAAGGTTCTCTTATTCAAGTTTCAATATAAACGTTTTTGGATTATTTGGGTGCTAGTTTCTTGCTTGGTTATCTGTTGGTTTTTTTTTTTTAAGTTGATTTGTAATTTCCAAAGAGTTATGCATACAGCAATAAAATGATTAATATGCCTCCCTTATCTTTTCTGAATTGTAAGCAAGGGGAAGGTTTTAGATGGTAAAACCAAAGTTATCAAATCTAGTTATTATTATCATCCTGTATTGGAAGAGAGATAATTCTTTTATTTTCACAACGTTAAAATACATTTTCATTCTCCATTTCCTAGCTGTCTTTTTTTTAATGTGTACTGAGGAACCTACTCTCTGGACCACTAATTACAGATGCTAGAGCCCAGTCTTGACCAGGTGGTTAGCCCCACAAATGAGCAGATGATAAAAAGCTGCATTTTTAGTTTTTATTTGATGCTTGTAGCATCTTTATACTTTTACCTTTCTTTCTTTCATACTCTGCATTTTTATTTTTGCATACACCAGCATTTTATTTCTTTTAAAGTGACTTTTCTTTTTTGACTTTTAAATCATACCCTTTCATCTTTACTGAGATGCATCTCCTTTTGTTCTCCAATGCCACTTCCAGACTATTATCAACTTCATCGTGCACAAAATCTTACCTCTTTCAGACTCGTATGATCCTTTCCCTCTCTCCTCTTCATAATGTCTCCACTTTTAATGAAGCCTCAACGTCCTGGCCTAAAGTCTTTTGTGACTTTATCAACTTCTGAAAGTGTTCATAGTAACTTAAACATCCACATGGATGAACCACCCAAGACCCAGATTCTCATTCTAAACCTCCATTTCCCCTCTCCACTCAGCTGCCATTTCCTTGTCATAACCTGACATATTGGTACCTGGAATGCCTCAGTTTCTGCCTCTACAGCCTCTGACCATTTCCCTCTCATCCCTGCAGCTCATGGGCTCATGCTGTTGTCATTTCTCCACTTTATCAAAGCTTCAGTGTCTTGACTCTCACCACTTTCTCACTGTCAGCTTCACCTCTCTGTCTAATCTAGCTTCATGAGTACAACTAGAGTCACTTCTTTGTGAATGCCTTCAACCTACTTTCCCTGCTCTCTGCCTCTCGTCCCAGACCTTTCGCCCTCAATCTGCATCTCCACACAAACAGCCAAACAAATTATCCAAGTGAGCTGACTTTTTAAATATTAAACACTCAATCTCAAATCTCAGCATAACATCAGATACTTCCCTGAAATCCTATCTGCTTCTCTTATAGATGTCCCATCTCATCATACTAGATTGTTACTCTGCGTCTTCTTTGTCCTCAAACCTCCCATACCCCCTCTTCCCTTCTCATTCTTTGTTGATGACCTAATCCTATTGTTCATTGAGAAATCAAAAGTCATCCATTTCAAATGCATTCATCTTCCTCTGCAAAACCTCCATATCCACCGGTACTTGCACCCATCTCCTCCCTCCCATGGGCTTATTCCACGGATTTGTGATCTACTCATATGAAAACACAGTCCTCCAGTTCTGCTCAAATCAAGGACTTTGCTCCTTCCCTAATAGTACCTTTCCTATTCTTTTTCCTCTCTCTCTCTTTCTGTTTCCTCTCCTTCTTTCTCTTCTCTCTTTTTATCTTCTCTCTCTTTCCTCTCTCATTCTCCCATCTTTTTTCTCTCTCATTCTCCCATCTTTTTTCTCTCTCCACTCTCTCTTTTTATCTCCTCTCTCTCATTCTCTTCCTGTCTCCTCTGTCTACTCTCTCTCTCTCCTCTCTTCCTTCCTTTCCTTCCTCTCAGTAGAACATTTTCATCTGCACCCCTCCTTGCAGCTAATGCCTCATTTGTTTGCTTGTTTCATCAAGCTTCTTGAGGTTCATGTACACATGCTGTCTTTTCTTTTCCATGTCCCATCAGACTTCAAAGTCCTCCCATCAGATTGTCATAATGGTCCTTATCAAGCTTGTCTAAGATCTATGCATTGCAAGCACAAGGCCCACTTTTCTGTTCTCCCTCTTTCTTAACCTCTGGGAAAAATCTTTAAAAAGTAACCCTTCTTTCATCCTTGAAACACTCTTGTGTCTTGACTTGTGTAACACCATTCTCTCCTGATATCCCCTGTATTTCATCAGCCAGTCTTGCTCATTCTATTTCCCTTGTTTCTCATTTATCCAATCCAAAGTTTGGTCCCAAGCTCTCTTCTCTTAACATTTTACACTGATTCTGTGAGACCTCATCAAGACCCCTTTTTAAAGGTTCAAAATTAAACTTATGATTTTACCTCCAGAGTTTCCCCATTCCAATAAATATTATCCCATCTACCCCTTACTCAAGCCAGAAACTAAGGACTCCTTGATCTCATTCTTTCTCTCACTACCCAAATTTTATCCATTAGGAAGTTCTGTTTATTTTATAACCAATATATATATTAAGCCATTTAATAGTTTGTATTAGTCAATTACCACACTGCTATAAAGATACTACCTGATACGGGTAATTTTGAAAAGAAAGAGGTTTAATTGACTCACAGTTCTGCATGGTGGGAGGCCTCAGGAAACTTACAATCATGGCAGAAGGCGAAGGGGAAGCAAGGACCTTCTTCACATGCCAGCAGGAGAGAGAATTACAAGCAGGGGAAATGCTGATGCTAATAACACCATCAGATGTCATTAAAACTCACTCACTATCATGAGAACAGCATGGGGGAAACTGCCCCCATGATCCAATCACTTCCCTCCCTTGACACATGGGGATTATAATCCAAGATGAGATTTGGGTGGGGACACAGAGCCAAACCATTTAATAGTTTTAATCCTTATGTGTCACCATCATACTGGCAACTGCCTCCTAGGT
Organism: Macaca mulatta; assembly: GCF_049350105.2. Taxonomy (NCBI): domain Eukaryota; kingdom Metazoa; phylum Chordata; class Mammalia; order Primates; family Cercopithecidae; genus Macaca; species Macaca mulatta. Next base: position 61,155,624 of record NC_133423.1, on the reverse strand, counting down.
AGTCTCTCTGCTTCCACATCAGCCTTCTTCAAACAATTTTGTATAGATGAACCTATGTGACCTTTTAAAATATTAATCAGGTTGAGTCAACCCCCCTATTTTTTTAAATTATACTTTAAGTTCTAGGGTACATGTGCACAACGTGAAGGATTATTACATATGTATACGTGTGCCATGTTGGTGTGCTGTACCCACCAACTCATCATTTACATTAGGTATATCTCCTCATGCTATCCCTCCCCCCTCCCCCACCCCACAACAGGCCCCAGCATGTGATGTTTCCCTTCCTGTGTCCAAGTGTTCTCATTGTTCAATTCCCACCTATGAGTGAGAACATGTGGTGTTTGGTTTTCTGTCCTTGTGAAAGTTTGCTCAGAATTATGGTTTCCAACTTCATCCATATCCCTTCAAAGGACGTGAACTCATTCTTTTTTATGGCTGCATAGTATTCCATAGTGTATATGTGCCACATTTTCTTAATCCAGTCTATCACTACTAATGGACATTTGGGTTGGTTCCAAGTCTTTGCTATTGTGAATAGTGCCGCAATAAACATATGCGTACATGTGTCTTTATAGCAGCATGATTTATAGTCCTTTGGGTATATACCCAGTAATGAGATGACTGGGTCAAATGGTATTTCTAGTTCTAGATCCTTGAGGAATCGCCACACTGTCTTCCACAATGGTTGAACTAGTTTACAGTCCCACCAACAGTGTAAAAGTGTTCCTATTTCTCCACATCCTCTCCAGCACCTGTTGTTTCCTGACTTTTTAATGATCGCCATTCTAACTGGTGTGAGATGGTATCTCATTGTGGTTTTGATTTGCATTTCTCTGATGGCCAGTGATGATGAGCATTTTTTCAAGTGTCTAGTCAACCCCCCTATTTTTAAAATTTCAGTGGATTTCCAGTGAATGTCCCAGAAAAGCCTGCAGGGAGCTGTCTTATGTAGCATTGGTCCACAGTGGATGACGTTAATTTGCACTGTGATTGATGTAATGGAAAAGTTGAAAAGAAATTAATTAAGGAAACATTTTGGCTTTTGCAAATAGTACTCACTCTGCATGAAACATTCTCCTCCTTACTTTTATATAGCAGCATCCTTTCATCCTTCATGTAGCAATTAAAATATTATTTCCTCATATATTCTTTCCTTCGTCAATGTTTTCACGTATTCATTCATTTACTCTACGGATATTTATTGAATTCCAAATAGTTACACCAAGCAGTGGTGACATGACAGTGAAAGATAAAGTTCTTCTCCTTGTGGAGTTTATGATCAAGATAGAATGGAGATGAGGGAAGTCTGATAGTAAAGAAATAAACAAGTACATATATGATATGTTAGATGACAGTAAATGATCAAGGGAAAAATAAAGTGGGATAATTCAGGAGAGGAATTGCAGGGCAGGAGGGATGTACTTTTATATAGGGTAATTGAGGCAGGGTTCTATTAGAAAAGTAATATTTGAACAGAGATTTAAAGAACATTAAGGAGCAAGCCATGTGGCTATCTGGGTACAGGACATTTCAGACAGAGGGATATTCATGCAAGAGCAAGATCTCTGTGTGTGGAGAGATTAAAAGAAGGAAAGCAGCAGGAGGTAGGATCCCAGAGGAAAAGATTGAGATTGAGCTTGGCCTTGCAGGCCATCCTAACAAATTTATTCTGAATGTAATGGAGAGCTACTGGGGAGTTGGGGCTGAGGAGTACTTTGTTCAGGTTTGGGGTTGTTTGTTTATTTGTTTGTTTTGAGATGGGCTCTTGATCTGTCATCCAGGCTGGAGTGCAGTAGCATGATCATGACTCACTGCAGCCTCAACATTCTGAGCTCAAGAGATCCTTCCACCTCAGCCTCTAGACTACCTGGGACTACAGGCATGAGCCACCATGCCCTCCCAATTTTTGTATTTTTGGTAGAGACAGAGTTTTGTAATGTTGTCCAGGCTAGTTTCGAACTCCTGGGATCAAGCAATCCTCCTGCTTTGCCCTCCCAAAGTGCTGAGATTATAGGCATGGGTCACTGTGCCCAGCCTGGATTTGTATTTTTAAAGGAACATTTTACCTACAGGGTTGACACTTTGGGAAGGAAGTCACAAAAATCAAGAAGATATGTTAAAGAGCTACTGCGATAATCCAAGTGAGTGAGTGATCCAACCACAGCAGGTAGCAAAACAAGTGACAAAAACAAAACAAAAGTCCTGGACAGATCAATTACAGAAAAAAAGTAGCGAAAAAGGTCACTGAGCAACAGATTAAATTTAAATCTCACTATGAATTGCCTTGAAAAAACTCAAACATAATAAGTACAAATGGAAAATGTTAGGTTGGTCGAACTGTTTAGAAATGATGCCAGTTTCTAGTCATCTGCTTGGCTATTGAGTTCAAATAAGACAAATTCCAGCTGACCCTGAGAGAATTGCTTTTCCTAGTTTTACAAAGGAAGCCGAGCAACTTGGTATATCCCAGTCTGCACCTGTTTCTCAGTCATACCTCTTCTTTCTTTTAGCTCTTATATAAAACGTAGAAGGTAGAATTTCTGCCTCCAGAACTTTCTCTAAACTACTCACAATATCAGGCTCTGATTCTTACCAAAGTTTGCATCTGATTGGACCCAAAATATAATTTGTCACATATTTTCAAAGAAAAATATTTTGATCCATTCAATTTATTAACTGTGTGTCTCAAAGTATATGCCAGTTTCAGCTTAATAAATTATAGACATGTGATTCTCAGCTTGTTTTGATCACTGCCTTATATTGGGATCACCCAAATGCAAACTCTGAGACAGTATTACAGAGCAATTTTGGAAGGAGGTAAAGGAACCACTGGTAGGTAACAGGAAAATGAAACAGGCAAGGGAAAGCTACCAATAAATTGTACCTATCAAGCCAGTTACAACCTTGGGCAATCGAAGCTTAGTCCTCCTGGGGAAAATACTGAGAGCCACTGTAGTACATGCCCTGTGGTTAAGCCATCGGATAAATAAGGGAGATAGTGTATTTATACATACCAGCTGCCATCAGTGAATAACTAAGGGCCACTTCTGGAAATAGTTAATTCCCTGCGTCTGCTGCACAGGTGGGCAAAGAGGCTTTGGCATCAGTGGAGTGAAAAAATGCAGGAGCTGGCCCTTTGGGTGAATGGGCACTGAAATGATAGGAGAAAAATATGGAGAAAGCCTTGTCAAGGTCTGTTAACAGCTATTGGGATATTGTGGCACTCTGGTAATAGATGCCATGAGAAACCTCAGAATTTGCTGACATGACAGGCCTTTCTTGAACATTTCCCTGTAAATAAGAATGGGTCAGATGCTACCATATTAATAGATTAGGTAACAATATCCAACGGTGTGAAATAGAAAAATCTTCAGGTCCCCTGTGTCATTAACTTTCATATCATTTATGTTAATTAGATGCTTGCCCCCCATAGAGTGCTTACACATATAACCATTTTTCTACAATACATGACTTGGCTTTACCATTACAAACTTAGGAATGGCCTGAATAATTGGTTTTGATATCTACTGCCAGAAGGAAAGGCTATGAATTCATCAAAGTTATCATTTTTTTGTAAACATAAGCCCAACATTTTAATAAGTTGTTACTAATAACATCATACCAATTTACCTACTCTCTGAGACATGTTCTTGCACCTAGCTTATTTTAAAAGGCACAACAGACCAGGCACTGTGGCTCACGACTGTAATCCCAGCACTTTAGGAGGCCAAGGCAAGCAGATCATTTGAAGTTAGGAGTGCAAGACCAGCCTGGCCAACGTAGTGAAACCCCGTCCGTACTAAAAATACAAAAATTAGCTGGGCATGGTGGTGGGCACCTGTAGTCCCAGCTACTTGGGAGGCTGAGGCAGGAGAATGGCTTGAATCCGGGAGGCGGAGGTTGCAGGGAGTCGTGATCATGCCATTGCACTCTGGCCCGGGCAACAAGAGCAAAAATTCCATTTTTTTGATGTTGTTATTGTTTTTTGTTTTGTTTCGTTTTTAAGGCACAACAAAGAAAATTACATTATATTGCCATTAGTTGGGTATGAAAATAATTAAATAACAAATGTTGAATTAATGTGTGATGCACAGAAGTCAGCACAGCAGCAAACAGAAACTTGTTCAGCACATGAATAAATGTAGTTCGTTTATACTCACATGGTTCTAAAACCCATCTTTGCATTGACAGTCTATAAGAGAACTGACACCCTCGATTACAGCAAATTGCTTATCAAATTCTCACCACTCCAAACAGAACTACTTTTTCCAAATTGCTCATTGGTGTGATAGCACCTCTTTGAATGACAATATGACTACATTTTGTGAGATTGTAAAATGTGTCTCAGCCAATTATCTTACATGCATTTTAGGAAAAGATGAGCTATGTAAAAATTTAGACTTAACTAATTTTTAGTTAGAGCTTTAGGATAAAGAAAAAATGGTTTATTTTTACATAAACATTTTTCAAAGATTTGAAAAATAGAGTCCAAAAAAGGGATTCTAAAGTTGGGACAAGAATGTATCTTTCTTCACATTAAAAAAAAAAAAAAATCATAGTAGCAGTAGAAATGTACTCCCAGAACTCTGTGAGATTGATAAATTTAAAAAAAGTATAAAAGATCACCTGATAGATGAAATCAAATGTATGGAAAGATTCTGAACCTGCTGAACTCAAGAACAAGTGTTGTTCTCTGGCAGGATAAATGTAATTTTTCCCTCTCCTAGAGCAAAAATATTTTATCAAATATTCCTGCAGTTTAGGCGAAGGGCGTGTCAAAATATCTATTCATCTTTGCTCTCTGTTCATGACCAGTGAATAATTTTTGGACTGCTACTTTGATTGCTAGGGCAAGCAGAGCAAGCAGAGGGCATCCTTTGCAGAGAGGATATGAACTTCAAAGTTATTGCCCATGAAAAGAGCTATTACTCACTGCAAATTAATAAATTCATATTTTGCTTTATACATCATCTTCTATAAACTTGACTGTTGAGAATTCATCACCAAGAAAACTAATCTGCTTTCAGTATAAAGACAAAAATAAACACGAGACTGGAAAACTGGAATATAAGACTTGCAGTGGGGAAACTCAAGACAAGTGACATAATTAATAGGTTTTATTATTAATGGAACTCAATCCTCCTTAGAAAAATCCTGGAAGCCTTCTGGTTGGTCTTCTTTTACCAACACTTTTATCAAAAGCCTAAAAGCCTTCCTTTTACAACATTATGGTTTGTGAAGTAAGGATAATGAATTCTTTTTTAAGATGAATAATATATTTAATAGTCATGAAAGCCAAAATAAAACTTAAAAATCAATATAATATCAAATTTCAAATACAGGGAGACAATTATCACAAATTATGCATTATGAACCAGAGTAGCAAACAAAAAAAGGAAAATCATATTTAATGACTATCACTAAATATTAGATATTAATATGTGGAAAAAATCAAGTCAGATCTATACCCCATACTATAGGTTTTAGTAAACAGGTAAAATATGTAAACACTCACTAGAAATTCTGAAAAGTGGAACAAACTAAAAGAGAAGAAATTATGTGCTATTTTCTTTACATAAAAGTATCTAATCTCCCAAAATTCACTAGGGAGCAAAATAAGGAAATTGTAATTTAGAGAGCTAAGTTATAGAAAAAAAAACCAAGTTAATTGTTTTGGAATTTGGAGCAGATCTAAATTTGTATACATTTTAATATGCCTCAGTGACATAGTACATTTACTTTAATTATAAATAGGGATATAATTAGATAACTATTGACAAACTAGAAGCCATAATTAAGAATAAATAAGCTAAAAATATATATATTTTAGCTTCTACAAAGAGGAAACTGCCAAAGATGACAAAAATGAAGACATTGAGAATGTGCAGTAAATGATATCAGAGTCAAGACATTCTTACTTTACTCAGCTCTGTGAAACCAACAAATAATAAATAAAATAAAAATGGAAAATAACCCATCTTCACAAAGAGCCTAAAAATGGTTATTAACCCCTCTGCCCCAAAAACACACACAACACAAATAATGTCTACTAAATACAGTAAAATTTGTATCCAAATTACTAACATTTAGAACTAGTTAATTTTCCTTCAGCTCTCTTTCAGAGTTGCTATTGTCTGAATGTTCATGTCCTCTCAAAATTAATACGTTGGATTCCTAATCCCCAAGGTGATGGTATTAGGAGTTGGGACCTTTGAGAAGTGATTAGCTCATGAAGGTGGAGCCCTCATTAATGTTATTAATGTCTATATAAAGTAAGCTTGCTTCATCACATTACCTGACTTCAAATTATACTATAAGGCTACAGCAACCAAAACAGCATGGGTCTGGTACAGAAATAGATACATAGATCAATGGAAAAGAACAGAGAACTCAGAAATAAAGCCATACACCTACAGCCATCTGCTCTTTGACAAAGCTGACAAAAATAAGCAATGGGGAAAGGATTTTCTATTCAATAAATGATGCTGAGGTAGCTGGCTAGCCATATGCAGATGAATGAAACTGGACCCCTATCTTTCATCATATACAAAAATCAACTCAAGATGGATTAAAGATTTAAATGTAAGACTTCAAACTATAAGAACACTAGAAGAAAACCTAGCAAATGCCATTCTGGACATCGGGCTTGGCAAAAAATTTATGGCTAAGTCTTCAAAAGCAATTGCAGCAAAAACAAAAATTGACAAGTGGAACCTAATTAAACTAAAGAGCTTCTGCATAGTGAAAGAAACTATCAACAGAGTAAACAGACAACCTACAGAATGAGAGAAAATATTGGCAAACTATGCATCCAACAATGTCTAATTTTCAGAATCTCTAAGGAACTTAAACAATTGAACAAGCAAAAACCAAATAACTGCATTAAAAAATGGGCAAAAGACATGAATGGACCCTTCTCAAAAGAAGACATACAAGCGACCAACAAACACATGAATAAATGCTCCACATCACTAATCATCAGAGAAATGCAAATCAAAATCACAATGAGATACCATCCCAAACCAGTCAGAATGGCTTTTATTAAAAAGTTTAGAAAAAAAACAAAAACAGTCGCTGGTGAGGCTGCAGGGAAAAGGGAAAGCTTATACGCCGTTGGTGGGAATGTAAATTAGTTCAGCCATTGTGAAAAGCAGTTTGGAGATTTCTCAAAGAATTTAAAACAGAACCTCCATTCAACCCTACAATCTCATCCAAAAGAAAATAACTCATTCTACCAAAAAGACACAACGCACTTGTATGTTCGTCACAGCACTACTCACCGTAGTAAAACACAGAATCAACCTAGGTGCCTATTAATGGTGGACAAAGTGGGATACCTATACACCATGAAATACTACACAGCCCTAAAAAAGAATGAAATTATGTTCTTTGCAGCAACGTGGATGCAGCTGGAGGCGATTATGCTAAGTGAATTAATTCAGGAACAGAAAACCAAATACCACATGTTCTCACTTATAAGTGGGATCTAAACATTGACACTCATAAACATAAAGATGGCAACAGTAGGCACTGGACACTACTAGAGTGGGGAGGGAGGCAAAGGTGCAAGGACTGAAAAACTAACTACTGAGTACTATACTCAGACCTGGATGATGGAATCAACCATACCCCAAAACTTAGCATCACACAATGTACCCATGTAACAACATGTACACCCTAAATCTAAAATTAAAGTTCAAATTATTTTTAAAAAAGAAAATGCAACTTTAAATTACAATGAGATACCACTACGTGCTTAATAGAATGGCTAAAATTTAAAAGTCTGCCATACCAAGTACTGGTGGGCAAGTAAAATGATATCTCAAGTTTGGAAAACAGTTTGACAGTTTCTTAAAATGTTGAACGTGCATCTACACCATGAGCCAGACATTCTACTCCCAGGTATTTACCCAAGAGAAATGAATATATATAAATCTGTACCAAAGATGTGTACACAAATTTTTATAGCAACTCTATTTCGGGTAGCCCCAAGTTGATAACAATGCAAATGTTCATCAACAGATGAACAAATTTAAAAACTTGTACTATACTTATACAATTAAATATTACTTAGCAATAAAAAACAAATGAACTATGGATGCACAAAACTGAGTATGAATTGCAAAATAATTGTGCTCACAAATGTCAAACAAAAAATGAACACACTGTGTAACCCCATACGTAAAAAATAAACTATACTTTAATAAATACATAACATAATATATAATTCCATAAAATGTGAATTAATCTCTAGTGATAGAAAACATATTAGTGTTGCCTGGGTAGGGTAGGAAGGAAGGATTATAAAGTTGCATGGGGAGACTTTTAGGGATAATGGATATGTCCATTATCTTGGTTGTAATGAACCTGGATGGAAAACTCCTAAACAAAATAGTCACAAACTGAATCCAGGAATATATCAAAAATACTAGTGACCAAATTTGTATTTATTACCAACAATGCAACATCAGGTTAACATTAGAAAATCTATCCGTGTAATATACACAGTAGCAGATTCAGAAAAAATATATCATCTTCCCAATATATATGACATGTTTGCTAAAATCCAGCATGTTCTTATGATAAACATTCTTAGCAAATTATGAGCAGGATATTTTCTTAACCTCATACACAATTTCTATAAAATCAATAAAACAAATATAATACCCGATAGTGGAATATTAAAGGTTTTCTCTTTGAAATACAGAAATAACAATGATGTTCACTATCACAGCTTCATTTAACATGGCATTGATGGTTCAAAAAGTAGGAGGGAAAGGTTATAGAGACTGGAAGAAAAAGAAAACTATCATTATTGTCAGATTAAATGATTGCGTAGTCAAAACTCCAAAAGAATCTTTGGAAATATCATTCAAATTTAAAATACAGGTTTAACAAAATTACTGGACACAAAAATCAACTGGTTCAAATCAATTGCATTTCTATCTGCAAGAAAATGTAATTAACAAAATATAACATTTCTACTAGCATCAAATAAATCTCAAGTACCAAACAGTAAGTATTTAAAATGTCTCTGTAAGACCTTGACACTGAAAAATAATTAAACTGTATTAAATAAACCTTAAAAAAGAGATATTTTCTGTTTATGTATTCTAATACTTGAGCCAAAAATGAAATTTGCTAATTCTTTCCAATTTACTTCAACATATTTTGCAATCCTAATCAAAATCCTAGTTCACTTGTGAAACAGATAGCTGATTTTAAAAAGTACAGGAAATACAATTATCCAAGAATAGCCAAAACACTTGAATGGAGCAAAGTGGGGGAACTTTCTCTATCAGATATTAAGATTTACTATGAAACTATGCAATTAAAGTGAAATTAGCAATGACATAAGAATAGGCAAATAAGTGAAAGGAAAAAAGGGATAGTATGCAACTTAAAAAGATACACACTTTTATGAACACTTATTTTTATTTAAAATTTTAATATTTTTAATATCTTTATTGTATATTATGTATTTGACGCACAGATTTTGACTTACGATAGCTGGTCTTTTTTTTTTTTTTTTTTTTTTTTTTTTTTTGAGACCGAGTCTTGCTCTGTCGCCCAGGCTGGAGTGCAGTGGCGCGATCTCGGCTCACTGCAAGCTCCGCCTCCCGGGTTCACGCCATTCTCCTGCCTCAGCCTCCCGAGTAGCTGGGACTACAGGCGCCCACAACCGCGCCCGGCTAATTTTTTGTCTTTTTAGTAGAGACGGGGTTTCACCGTGGTCTCGATCTCCTGACCTTGTGATCCGCCCGCCTCGGCCTCCCAAAGTGCTGGGATTACAGGCGTGAGCCACCGCGCCCGGCCAGCTGGTCTTATAAGCAGTGCAAAAAACACACTGTTTTCAATGAATGTGCTAGGACATTAAGGTATCCATATAAAAACAAAGATGAAATTGATCCTATACCATTTACAGAAATCATCTCCAGGTAATATAGAGATGTAAACTTGCAAGGCAATATATTATAGGTACATTAAAAGCTATCTTAAACAAGACATAAGAGCATTAACTATAAAAGAAAGAATTGATAAATGAGGACTGAAAATAAGAGTTTCTAGTCATGATAAGAACTCATTAAAAAAATTTAAAAGATGAACCACAGAATGAGTTCAAAATATTTGTAATGCATGTAACCAACAAATAATACATGGATATGCATAACGTAGAGCACTAAAAGTTATTTTTAGCAAAGAGAACACTACAGTTTTAAAAAGAGGAAAACACTTTAACATGACGATATTAAATGTTTATATTGATATTTAATATTAATAACATTAATTAAATATTAATATTAACAATTAATACTAATAACAAAGGAAAAAATCCAAATGACCAACAGACATATGCAAAGATGCCTAACAGCAATAATCAGAGAAATGCAAATGACATATAATACTCATCCTACAAATTGGCTAAAATTTAAAAGTCTAAGAATGCTTTAGATATTGGTGTTGGTGAGCAAAGAAAACTCTCCTTCAATTGCTGATGGGAGCTCAGTTGGTATTCTCTAGCAGGTTAAAAAAACGTTCACTTATGACCCAGAAATTCCACACCTTGATACAACCTAGGGGATTCATGTACATTTGCTGACATAAAGGAGACATGAGGAAGGAAGCAGAGATGATGTGATCGCTGGAAGGAGGACATAAGCCAAAGAATGAAAGCACCCTCTCCAAGCAGGAAATAGCAGGGAGATACATCTATTCCTTAGAACCTCTAGCAGGAACCAACCTTGCCCAAGATTCATTGTGGACTTCAGACCTCCAGAACAGTAAGATAATAAATTTGTGTTGTTTTAAGTCACTAAGTTTGGCATAACGTATTACAAACTTCTGTATTGTAATAAGTTATGACAGATAAACTAATACAGAAAGCAGAATTGTTTATAAAAACCTATCCTGTGCAAAAACATAATCATTATCAATTGCAAAAAAATCCAAACAAATTCAAAAGAAAAAAACAAGTGAATTGTGACACATATGACAGAAGCTCATTTCTCTCATATACAAAAGTATATGAAAGAACCAGTATTAAAGACATCAGCAGCCCAGTGGAAAACCAGGAAAAAAGAAATAAATATTTCAAATAAAAAGAAATATAAATAACCAATATCTCTCCCCGGCCCCTGGCCCACCCCATGAAGAGATGCTAATCTTATTCACATTAGAAAAATGTTCTTGACTGGGTGCCGTGGCTCACGCCTGTAATCCCAGCACTTTGGGAGGCAGAGGCAGGCAGATCACTTGAAGTCAGGAGTTCAAGACCAGCCTGACCAACATGGTGAAACTCGATCTTTACTAAAAATACAAAAAATTAGCCAGATGTGGTGGCAGGTGCCTGTAATCCCAGCTACTCAAGAGGCTGAGGCAAGAGAATCGCTGGAACCTAGGAGATGGAGGTTGCAGTGAGCCGAGATTGCACCACTGCACTCCAGCCTGTGTGACAGAGGGAGACTCTGTCTCAAAAAAAGAAAAAAGAAAAATGTTCTTGTCTACTGGTGCCATCTCTCCCTGGGCCACCCACAGGGCCAGGTGATTACCCTGATTCAGTAATTCTTCAACTTCAGCCTGCCGCCCCAGAATTACCTAAAGAGCATGTTAAGAATGAATAATTCTAGATCTCATCCCCAAAGATTCTGATTCACTAAATTTGGGGCCAGGAAATTTTCTGCATTTTCTACATAATGGCCCAAGAAATATATTTCAAAAAATACTGCCTACCTTTCGACCTTCCTATTGCTGGATTTCTTCTTCAGACATCCTGAGCTGACCAGATTCCATAGTCAAGGCTGCCAGATATATAACTAACAGCATCAAAGGTTAATCATGTACATGATACAACTTTGTTATTTAAGAGGGGCACTGCCAGTGTCACTGAAGAAGTCAGAGTGACATCTAAGTCATTATCACGCTGTAGAATGGCTGCCACTGTAGTCATCGGGAGGCAGGAGGTAAACTAAGATGATATTTCCAAGATAAGTATGTAGCAAGTATGCAATAAGTATGTAAGTAATACACTTTATTTAATATAAAGTTAGAAGCCTTGCTATTCTGTCTCCACTTATTTGGAATATATCCTATATCTGTGAAGTCGCAGAGATAATCAACAAGGCATCTCTGTCAGGATGTAAGTATGATTTTAGGGCATAAACTAACATAATCTTTATGGAAATAACATAACTAGGAAACTGATGTTTAATCTCTATGATTTCTAACACTCACTAAATAACCTGGTTGGCCGGCCCCTTGTTGCCATACATAAATTGCCTTAATGAGGGGACAGGATGTTTATCTTCAGTGTGGTAGGTGAACAGACATGTATTCACAGCAATTACTCTAGGTCAAAACCTTGACAAGCCTTGTTTACCTTTTGTCCCCTGCTCCCCAGGCCCAGACTAATTGAAAACCCTTTGCTTGCGTCAGCTCTAGAAACAACTTGTGCTGCATTTGACCAACACACTTTAGGACCATAAATATTTTTTAAATTTCCTTTCCCCTAACTCCTGCTTTCAAGAAATAGAATTGTCCTTGGATACTTGAATAATATCCAGTAGTAACCCTAGACTAGAATAATTTGATGGAAAAGTTTGCCCTAATGTCATTTCCACAATATCTTTGCCTGTATAAATTACATTTCTGTTTTTCAAAGAGAACTTGTATTGGTACATATTGAATTCTTTGCCTTCTGTAGCATTGATTTGAAAAGTACGTGTGTTAAAGCTCTCACTATATTCTACACAGATGTGATGTGGAGAATAAAGGTATCTTGCTACTTTATACAACATTACAGAAGCATAAGAACAATAATTAAATATCAATAGCATCCCTGAAAGTCAATGTACGGTTTCATCTGAGCAAATGAAATGTCACTGGTTTGACATCAAAAATAAATACTATAAAAAACTTGCTAAAAAATATTCTGCTCATAGAACCAACATTTTAGTAAACTCTAAAGTATGGGAAAGTCTTTTAAAGCTAATAGTGTTAAACCATCAATTATTTTGCCTTTATATACATAGCTAATAATGAAAAGTGGTTTGGTATTTATATAAATACCAAAAGTGGTTTGGTATTTATATAAGACTTTGAAAGAGGAGATGGAATTCTTGCCTATCTTTGGCCCTAATAAACCGTACAGCCTCTCTGGACTATCACTATCACATGGGTAGGAGAGAGGGAGGATAGGAGAGATTGGATTATATGATCTCTGTGGTTATCTTTAAGCATTAATGTTTTGTGCTCTGTTTCTATAATGACTGATACCTTCAAGAGAAACAGAAGTAGCTACTCTTTATCTACACAAGCTCAGAACCATAACCAAGTTTTGTCTTTGAGAATTCCACTGTAAAATCATCCCGTGTGGGAAACAGTAGCTCACACCTGTAATCTCAGCACTTTAGGAGGCCAAGGCAGGAGGATTACTTAAGCCCAAGAGTTTGAGACCAGCCTGGACATTATAGCAAGACCTTGTCTCTACAAAATATTTTAAAAATTAGCCAAGTGTGATGATATGCACGTGTAAACCCAAGTGCTTGAGAGGCTGAGGTGGGAGGATCGCTTGAACTCAGGAGGCAGAGGTTGCCGTGAGCTGTGATCGGACCACTACTGCACTCCAGCCTGGGAAACAGAGCAAGACTCTGTCTCCAAAAAAAATTTAAAACAAAAGATCATTCCCACAAATCTCCAAGGAGTAAATAGAAATGAAATGATGGGGCTTCAGGTAGTCACTCCTTAGTTATTGAAGAATCTTCTAAATATGCTCATGATTATAATCTGTATTCAAATTCTGGATACCACTGAAATCAGGAGTTTCAAATGGAGAAAGCTAGAGGTACCCACATAAATGATCTAGTACCTATTTCTATTGCTTCCTGTTTCTTTTCTTTAAAACCCATCCTATAAATAGCATTCAAGTAGACAGAAAATCTTATATTTCTGAAGAAATAATCTATAGTGTAAACAAACGGTAGAAATCTTTGTGAAATATCTCCTTCAAACACAACAATAGACAGGAATGTTGTTTTTCCCTTGTGAAAAGCAATGTCACATAAGGACCTAGTGTTGTTTCATTAATTATCTTAGGCAAGTTAAATTATCTAATTCAACATGACATGAAATAATGCAAAAATAAATTACTTTATCTGTCTTCCAAAAATGCTAAAACTACTTTTCTCAAAAAAGTAAGCAATACTTAGAATATATTCTATTACCAGGGTCAACCTTGTTTCTGAATTACAGTGATGGGATAGTGAAGACAGGAAACAGTCTCCCTTTGAAATTCTCCAACCAACATGTATTATCTATAAATCAGAGAACAGTTAACTGCATTTTCTTTTAAGTTTATTGATGTTGCTGCCAGCCTGCAATTTTTGCATCAGGATATTCCTATAACCTGTGTCAAACCCATACTAACAAAGGAAAAGGGAGACATGAAAAAACGGAAACAATATTCAAAAATATCCAGATCCCACTCTGGGCTTTTTTTCATTAAATTCTCACATTTCCAACTTCAGTTTCTCTTTGATAAATGTTTGTGATGGTGTAAAAGGTGTTCTTCACCCACACTATGTAGTTTGTATCAGTGGTAATACCATGAGAAGTGAGAATGTTATATTGTAGTTACTTTAAAATGATTTTGTAAATATCATATTTTTTGACTGAATAAGGTTTGACTGAATAAGCAAGAAAGAAAATGCCAAAGTATGGAAACAAACATACTGGTACTAGTTAAATAAGAGTTCCTTCATCTTAACTTTGTTATTCAAGAATATCTTTAAAATTGAGAGTGCAGTTCAACTACAAGACATTTTAAAGAGAGAAGCAAGAATCAACTGAATTGAGACGAGCTTCATTATTCTATCTTTCTTCCTATACCATACTTGAGGCCTGATGACTTTCAACAATGGCCTCTGCTAAAAGTATCATTCCTTGAAGTGGGTTCTGTAGTGGACATGTGTGTGTATGTGTTGTCAGTATATGTAATTTTGCTTTTACAACGTTGGCAGTAAGAAGAAGCCTTCTAATTTTATTCAGCATGATGATAGGCCCTAGCGTTTTAATTATTTTTTATGTTGTGAGTAATTTATTATTCATTGGCTATCTTCCCTATAAATCTTGTCCTAGCTCTGTAAGGTTTTTCTTTGGTGTCCAACAAAGGGTTTCATTGCAATAAGAATCAAGGTGTGTCTAAAATCTTACCCAGAGCCCAAACAATGCCAGTCCTCCAGACCAGCCTGAGAGTTTGGGGTGGGGAAACAGAGTCATTATAGAATATCTTCATCTCTCTGCCCAGAGATCACCAGAGTTATCACCCATGCCCTCCTAAAAGGGTGTCTCGAAGCGTATTTTGCTGTAGAGCAGAATTCGGAACCGAGAAGACAAGGGCTCAAATTGAATCTCACAGGATTTGTATGCAAGAGAAACCCAAAGGAATGGATTGGCTCGTCTTCAGAAACTTTTGCCTTTTGATCGTTCTAGTGGTAAGTAGAATTTAAAGAGGTGGGAAGGAAATGCAGCCTCAAGGTCTTGTCTCTATCAGTGATCGGGCTTTCTACATGGGATTTATTCCATTTTTAATCCCCTTCCTACAAACAGAGTTCTAGAAGTCCAGCCTCTGTTAATTTCAAACAACTCTCTGTGCCTTGAGGAACAAAGTGCCATGGAGAAGCAGGGTGAGAATCCGGCTGAATTAAATTTATATGCCCTCAGAGACATAATCTACTTCACTTTAAGTGCTAGGACTATTTTAAAATTTTTAATTGGAAATAAAATTCATATTCTATGGTCATATAAATAAATCAGATAGATTGCTGTGAAAACTCCCAGCGCAAATGGGTTCTAAATTTGAAGGGAAGTTAATCGAGCCCATTTCTTTTCAACAGCTATTTCCCTATGAGTTTCTTTCAAAGTGGAGGAATGATAGCCATGTTGAAATTACATTGCAACTAATGATGAAATATTTAAGTCATGAAAACTTTTTCCAGTCAGATATTGCTAAAGAAAAATGAAGCCCAGTCATCAAGACGAACCTTTTCTCAAATTATTAATACATTCCTACAGACCAGCAAAGAAATATTTAAATGACTTATTTCTTTACAGTAAACATGGCATTTTGGATATTATATTACTTTCCTCTAACCTTTGGGTGCCCAAGGTGTGACATGATTTCCAGACAGGCAGCATGCATAGCAAGTATCCTACCCTAGAAAGAGATAATTTCAATTCCAAAGAACAGAGTTCCAGTTGGCCAATCACTAAACTATTGCCAATTCAATTAGAAAAGTTTTGTTTAAAGAATTAGTTATACTAGACTAGACTTAAGTCTACTGATGATTAAATGATAGAACAATTCAGTCCAAATAGCTGAGAAAAATAAGTGGGAAGATAAGAGGACAGGATTATTAGGAATTGTACAAATTTTTCAAATTAAGACAAATGCATTATAGTTGGCCACACTTCAATCTCCCAGCAGTATCCACATTAGTGTTACAACCTATGCTTAGAAAATGATTCCCATCCTATTCTTAGGCAAGTGGCAATTATACCAGACTCCTCTGAACATCAGTTGTAAGAAACAGAGAGTAGCTAGGGCTGGGAGAGATGGGAGCACGTCGTTCTCCAGTAGGCACAGTGAGAGCTTCTCTTCTGGAATTCACATATCTAAACTTCAAGAGCAGCGCAGGAGCCAAACACTGCCAAAGGGCACATACCCTGAGCTCAAAAGGGAACGTGAGAACAGTGGTAGAATATTGCATCCTCTGAGTTTAGGAGACAGAATATTAAACAAGACAATTTTTGAAAAATATTCTTAAACTTAAAACACAAGCTAGAAGGGCAATATTCTGTTACAATGATCATGATTTATTTACTGCATAAAATAAATGTTACTAAAAGAAGAGGCAAGAATCGAACTTGGTCTTCAATAGAAATAGTAAGTTATTAGTATATACCTCTTGTTACACTTCTGAATTTTTCATGCTTTGACTCAGATAAACTTTTGGTTTTCTGTAAGGAAAACTGTATGTGTCAAGATTTTAGAGGCCACTTCTGAGCACCAAATCTTGTCCCATTGCCTTCTGCACAGGCATGTTTTATGATAATATTATTTAATTGAAGAGTTGATTACTCTCCTTGATCTTGAAAGAGTATTGTATTTCAGACTCTCGGGACCTTTTTTGGTAGTATTTATTTATTTTCCTGGGTAACACTAGTGTTTTTAATACTTAATTCCTCCTACTCCTCATTGATATTGAAGTCTTTGTGTTTGACATTTCATGGTAATTGTGAAAAAGTTCTTTATGTATTTTTTCTTTATGCATGTATAATAGATCCCTTACCATATCAATCAATAACATCTGGAATTGGGAGGTAGAGACTTCTAGCATGTTTCAAAATTGAAACAAATACAAGAATTGTTTAAGAAGAATCAATATGATGTTACAGATATTATAAGAAAGTAGGCATGCCTACTTGTCTTTAATTTCCTGAACTTGAACTCTGCCCCTTCTTCATTAACTAAATCAAAGACTTTCTGGGGCATCATTGCAGCTTACACTAATGAGGGTGTGGCAGCCTCTCAGAGACTCCCAGGTACTTTGTGTCAGCTACATCTCAACCGCAAAGAGTACTTTAAACAAAGTTCTGACTGGCTAACCAGTAAAAGGTACTCAAAACTCTAGATTACAATAGGCCATTGATTTTATCACGAGTCATTTGGCATTTTCTTCCTAAGGATGCTTATCGTGTTCTTCTCCTATAAAACAGATAAGGGTGGTGCGGGACAATCAACAGTGAATCGAAACTCAGAGGTCCCGGGTTTGAATCACAGCTCCTCTTCAAAGTGGCTGTGTGACTTTGGCAAAAGCACCCACCTTCTCAGGGCTTCCTTTGATCCCATGTGAGAATATATGGTTAGACATGATGTTATTAAGTTGCTTCTACTGTAGAAACTCTGCAATTCTAAAATTATCTCCACTGAATACTTACATAGTAGAAGTTCATTTCTGGCTCATAAATAGTTTTCATAAATTTGGCTGGAGAATCTGAGGATTTAGGTAATGCTACAGATTGTATAAATTTTATAAGGAAGGAATCACTTAAGGCAGGACAGTTATTAGTTAGAAGAGGCCTATATTATATAAAGTTGATAAGGTCATAAAAGACAACCATTTATCAGATAAGAATTTTTCTCTATGTGTGGTGACCATTCATGCTACATATAAGATGTAAACACTTCCATTAAATAGTCTGATTCTTGAAAGTAAAGAAGGTAGGTGGCTAAATATGGCTATTATCTCATTGCAAGTTGAGAGCAGGCATCAAAATTTGAAAACATATTTAAAACTAACTTCGCCACTTATCAATTTAGTTCTCATATGCACTCAAATATGTTATTCTAAAACATGGAACAGAAATTTGTTTTTATTTACTTGTCAGGCAAATTTCCAGAAATATGATGGAGAGAGAAACACCTTATCTGATTTGGTTTGATATTTGTACTAAACAGAATACCCTAGATTGCTTTAAATGATCAGTTTCAGTACTGCTTATTACAGAAAGAACGTACTCATCACCCCAAAGTTTACATCAAAGCAAACATCACCTCTATTATTGTTTTGTTGATATAAGTGGCTAAGGAATTACTAAATGTATTTTAAATCAGTGGATAAGTTTATATTTTTTGCCTTCAAATTCCTGCAGAGTTCATGGTGAGAACCTCATACAAAAAAAGTTCTATATCCCAAGAGATATCTGGTATTACCATGACCTATAACTTAGTATCGTTTTCTCAGGAATATCTACTTATTGACTCGCAGGATAAAAATCCTGCCCTAAAAAGATTTCATGGCCCTTGGGATTCTACGATACTTTTTTGCGTGGGGGAGAGCTTCTGGATCCTGAGTACATAGTCCGATGACTCTTTTCTCGTTCTTAAGTATCCAGGAAGGAGTTCCTTACAGAGCAGCGAAACCGTTGTTTAAGCTGCAGTAATGTTTCCTTCCCTTCCCCAAGTGGGAGCACGGTTGGAATTCCTCACTCGTGGAAAGCAGCTCTGACTACAGGGTGTGTGACAACAGTGCCTAGAGGGAAAACTTCAGACATAACTTGCATGAGAAATGTTTGCCCTTCTTTTCTATGCAGAAAATTACATGGCTTACAAACTAAAACGCCATTATTGATACACCTTCAATTATAAACAAAATGGTATAATTAGGCTTGAACTTGGCAACTCTACCTTAGACCTGGTAGGATGGTAATTGCTTTACTCAATTATTATTATAAGCATTATTTGGGCAAGAACTGCTTATTAATAAGTTGGTCCTACATATGCGGATGACTTCAAAACTGACTACTTACTTTAAAAAGGTAAGTCAAAGAGATGAAAAAATAGCCTTGTTCTGTAGCTACTACTTTAAATACACTCAGAATGTAAGAGAATAATAGCTATTCCAATATTGCAAGAAGCATATATGACTTAGAGTCTACATATCTTACATAAAATCATTGTATTCTCTCTAGAAGTAAGTATTAAAAGAGAAAACAAGACCCAGAAAAATGTCTGCAATTTTCTAAGAGTTAGATGACAATAGAGTATGGCATAGCCTATTATTCCTCTCTGGAATATATATATTATTACAGGTCAAAACTTGTCTTGCACATGGAGAACAGTGTCTGTCACATGCTTTGTCAATGAAAATGTTTCCATGAATGAATGGATTTAGTTTCTAACTTATCTTTCTTACCAAGTCACTTCATCATATATTTCCCACCCACATGTTGATGAGCAACTTTAATATGGTTAGTGAGCTTTAAAAAGAGCTCGACTGTTTCAAATTGAGACGAGGTGTTGGTTCTCTGAAGCTGCCAACCACTACATTGCCATTCTAACACCTGACATTAACAAAACATTTCACAGTTAACAAAACCATTTGAAGAGATTACAAAAGTCTCAAAAGGTAAATCTTACAAATTAAAAAAAAAAAATGTTCAAGGGATAAATTAGTCAGACAGCTCACAACTGGGACAGTCAGGATGTGAACCCAAAACTCTTTCCACTCTGCCAGCATTGACTCCCTTCCCCTTTTGGGCCAATGCCCAACCCTATACATTCTTCCTTTACATTGCCTAATTCATCCCAATATCTTTTTTTGTTTTCCTGCTTGCCTCCTGTTTTAACATGTCACTCTTTCTAGGCCTGTGTCTTATTCTTCATTTCTTTCTCAGAAATTAGCACAGACATAAATTTTAGTTTCTTTTTTCTTTTTTTCTTTTTTTTTTTTTTTTTGAGATGGAGTCTTGCACTGTCGCCCAGGCTGGAGTCCAGTGTCAC
This sequence comes from Macaca mulatta, assembly GCF_049350105.2. Lineage (NCBI taxonomy): Eukaryota > Metazoa > Chordata > Mammalia > Primates > Cercopithecidae > Macaca > Macaca mulatta. The sequence goes on along the minus strand of NC_133423.1, from coordinate 61,135,283 downwards.
AGTCTCAGCTCACTGCAACCTCCGCCTTCCGGGTTCAAGCAGTTACCCTGCCTCAGTGTCCCTAGTAGCTTGGGATTACAGGCACCCACCACCATGCCCAGCTAATTTTGTGTGTGTGTGTGTGTGTGTGTGTGTTTTTAGTAGAGATGGGGTTTCACTATGTTGGCCAGGCTGGTCTCAAACTCCTGATCTCATGATCTGCCTGCCTCAGCCTCCCAAAGTGCTGGGATTACAGGCATGAGCCACTGCGCCTGGCCAAATTTTAGTTTCTTAAGCATTTTTATATTTCCAGTAAAAGTCCTGTTCAAGTTTTTGCCATTAATGCAACCTATCGAAAGAACATCCAAAAATAAAGTGAAACAGGAAACTGTCATCAACCACGCCCAGAGAGACTGTAACACACTTAGGATACCACACATCTCTCTGGGTTATGTTTGCTCCCTCAACAGCACGTGCCTCCAACTCCTTTTTCTAGTACTTTACCATTGTGATGACTGGCTCAGCCATTTCCATTCTGTGTGTGTGTCTTTTACTCAGGGCCTCAGGTCAAGCCACATCAGCAGATGATGCCTAAACCACATATTGCTCTGAAAACATGACTTTTGGACTGGTCCAAAGGTAGTGAGTTCTCTCAACTGATTGTCCACAGTCACTTGCAGGTCAAGCTCCTTGTTCTATTCTTTCCCCACTGTCTCACTACTGCACTTAACTAGTCTTAAAAAAGAAAAAATTTTAAAAAGACTTTTGTAGGCAAGGAATTTCCACAATTACCTAGGAGTCCATGACTACTTTTCACAGTTTAACTGAGGTTCATACAGTTATACTATGCTATGCAATTTAGGAGGCTGATGTCATTCCATGCTTCTTCCAAAACACTTATTAACAGGTGTTTCCTAGAAAGTGAGGGCTCCTGATAGGGCTTACGATTTCACAGGGCCTGGGAGTAATACCTGGCAAGTTCCTTCCGGGAGACCTGTACATAAAGTGACAGGATTTGGAGAGTGTGACTTCTGTTACCCTCATCCTTAGAACCAGCTGAGCAGGGAGCAGAAATACTACAAATGTACTATGGAAGCACAGCACAGGTTCTGCTAGATGAGAACCCTGGGTTCTCGTGTTCCACTTCCCTGGCCTGAAAATAATTAAAAATAAAAAATTCAGGGACAGCAAAAGGATGAAAAGGGACTTATACTCAAAAATTCTCAGAGTTACTTCAGTTGAGCTGGGCTCTGTAGAAAGGATAAGACCAAGGTAAAATGAACTCAAAACTCCTCATCCCTTTAAACTACAGACAAGTCTGCTTGATGTGGCTACTTTCAAATCCTTGAAAATGATAGACTAGTACTTTTAGACGTCATGGGGCACTATGAACGCACCCTTGAAATCACAGAAGAAAACTCTTCCTTCATTCTTCCTTCCTCTTTGCAAATGTACTGAGCGTTTGCTGTGCCTGTCACTTCCACCTTGGTCATTCTATTTGGATCAGAGACTGAAACAAGGAGACACCAGGGGATTTGTCCAAAGCCACACTACTGAGCTCTCATGCCCGCATGTCTCAAGAAATTTTTGACAAAACACATTGTTTTTTATTAAGCCAAATTATAATTTAAGGCTACATATCCACTATGGACTATAAATTATTGAACTTCAAAATGTACACTTGATATCAGCTTAATTGTTGCTATAATAGTCTTCAAATTGGGACACGTATTTTGCTGAATGCATATTCCTTTAAAACTCTAGTTTTATTCTAGCATTTTCCAGATCTTCAACTTCTAGTCTTTCTTCAACTCAACCTACCTCAGTGTGCACCTGAACTTGAGGTATCAAGCTAGTCCTTCTCTCCCAGATCCCCCTTAAAAAGTCACACCTCTCAGCCATGGCAAACATTATTCTGTTGCACTCCAATAGATTGTGAAATTATCTGGAACACTAAACTAAGGAATAATGGAAAATATTGACATCAGTATTGAGAAAGAGAGTTAATTTCAAAGCACTTAACAAATCCTTTTGCAAGTCATGGTTTTCAATTATTTGTCTTCAACAAAATTAAAAGAGGACCTAAAGGAGTTGTCAACTTATACATCATTAAAAAATCATTTTGATGATAAATTGCCTTATAGATTTAGGTCATGTACTTCAGAATAAGTTTTAAGAATTTAATGACTCTGCTACCAGAAAAAAAATTCCAGTGTCATCTATTAATATGAACAAGTTTTCCCAGTACTTACAACTGAAAGGCAAAACCAGACAAAATATAATTGGTTCTAAAGCTTGTTTAATTCTAATAAGAAGTAATATTTATTTATGAACTAATTTTTCTAAAACTTCATCCCCGTGTTTGCAATGCATTTCCAATAAAGTTTTACTTTTCATATTTAATTATATTGCATTGAAATTTCAATATTTGCATTTTGTTTGCTCAATTGTGATGCTAAGTATAATTGTAAAACTAATCCAATTCAGAGAAAAAATGTTTCTTTACACTTAGAGTTTCACAATGACAGAAATTTCAATAAAATAAAATTTCTATTCATACCTGTATTTTCATTACAGACAAGTATGCTAGACTGCTCAATAAAAATCTTAAAATACATTAAAATATGTTTGAAGCTTGAAAATATATTCCAGTAGATGAACCTATGGAAGGAATAATTCATCAATAGAAAGGTGATATAAGAGTTCAAGGAGTTTTAGGAGTAAAATAAATTCCAACTGACAAAGAACTTATTCATCTGTTTTTCTAATGGATGGCACTGAGCGTCAGAGGGCAGTAGCATGTAGATTCTTGTGTCTCCCACAGCTCCTCATACATTCCCTTACCTTCCAGCAAAAATATTATTGACCATTTCTGGAACATCCGCTGACTTACAGCCTTAACAACTGTGTTCTTGTTTCACCCTGGCTGAAATGCTCTTCCTCATCAATTCCTCTTATGAAACTAGCTTCATTCCGCAGAGCCCTTTCAAATCCCTACTCTCCTAGGAAGTCTTCTTGAAATTCACTTGAATAACTTGAGTTGCCTTCTCCATCCTCCATCAAGCCCACTGAGGTATCCTAACCTGCTGTAGACTTACATGTTTGTCTTCTCTAAAATGTAAATAATTTGGAGGGCAAAAAGTCTATTATTCATTTGTGTTAGCCATATTTATTTCATATCATCAATAAAATGTATATTTAAAAATGAATTAATAAAAGAATATTGTCAATGTTTTTATGACATGGCTTCCTCTAAATTATGCAGATTTATGCTAATATGGTATCTTCTATTAAAACAGGTGGTGATGGAAGTAAACAGTGAATTTATTGTTGAGGTAATGTATAATAAAATTATTTTCTCAATTTAAAATTAAAACAAAAACTGAATTTTGTAATGTGTTATATATAAAAATCAGAATATTTGAAATTGTAATTATCCAGATAAAAGTTAAGAGAAAGAATCTCTGGTGAACTGAAATAGCAATGGTAAAGCCCAGGCTCCCAAATCTCTATGCTCGTAGGGCATGTGTTTGCAACAGCGTGTTGTCTCAGTAACTCCTGTTTATCAAACGATATGAGTAGTTAACTTATTTATGTTTTCCAACCACTAGCAAAGCAAAAGAAGCAAAGTGACACTTTAGAGTGGGAAGAGACTCTTTAGATACATTAGACAGAAAGATAATTGAGGTTCATCAATGAGAAAAAGGACAAACATTCAAATTGTATAATCACAGCTAAATGGAAAACATACAATCTGGTGCCATTTAGAGTGGAACTCAGGAAATAGAGCTGCTGTGCTCTATCTCTGGCAGAGCTTTATTTTATTACTGTAGTTAAATTTTCCTTATGATCCTCTCAAGTCATTGGAAAAAATAAAATTACTTTTCTCATCTTTTTGGTGAAATAGGGAATAGGTGGTACATTTCAGTAAGTTGTATCAAAATGGGGAAATAATGTAAATACTCTGGTTGTAACATATGCTTCATTCAGTGGAACACCTCCTTCCCACAAAGTGATAATTAAATGAAGCTTAGCCTAAATAAACTTATAATCACCTGTGTTTCAGGGGGTACATTAGGACTTACAAAAATAAACACACGCATATATATAGTTTATGCATGTATACACATATGCTTGCACATGTAGTGACATTTCTAATCTCATTAAGAGTATGAAATTCTTAACTATACATCAACAGTAGCAACTTAAGGCTACAAAAGAAAAACCATATAGCAAGCACAGATACAAATGACAACATTGCAAAGCCTTATAGGTGTCCATGGGATTATTGGAGGAATCATCAATTCCTGCACTGTGCTCAGCCACAGTGGTGTCCTCATCAACAGAAGAGAAAAAATATCTTCTCTCTTTTAGGTGAGCACGACTCACCAGCACAACTTTTATGTTATATGGGATGTGCATACATGAAACAATGATAATCTTTAAACTCTGCACACTGTAAATTCTGGTGAAAGCTCAATGAAGGGTGAGGTAGGCAAGGCTCCTATATGGTGAAGATAGATTGAAAAAAGGAAAACTGCCCAACTTATACAGTATAGCACATCATGAGCTCCTCAAGTAGCTAATCAAATTTGTTTCACTAGAATCAGATAATTGGAACCAAGATGATTCCAAAAGGAGTGGCAGCCAGGGGTAACCAAGCTCTATGGATCCAGAGTTGTGAATTCGTGAAAACGTTCTCTGTTCTTCAAATTCAATATCACTGTTTCTTCCAAATGCAACTTACAATATTAAATAAATGTCCTTTCTAAGTAAAATTGTTCTAACACTGTAAGACACCCGAACCATTTTTGCTTAAGGTGAAGGAATTTGACATTGAAAATGGCACTACAAAATGGCAAACAGTCAGAAGACAAAAGCGGGAATGGATCAAGTTTGCCGCAGCCTGTCGAGAAGGAGAGGACAACTCGAAGAGGAACCCCATTGCCAAAGTAAGTGACGAAGCAAGCTGATGACAGATGCTTTTGCAGAGCAGGGAAACTTTCAAATATTTCCAAGATTTGCAGCCTTCATTGCTCCACAGTTATTTTAGAAGACAGAATGTGGTCATTTGCTCCAGTTGCTGAGCCTCCCTGCACGATTTGAATATCATGTGCAGGGAGGCGGACATGGGGCAGGCAGTCAATGGCAAGTGATTCTAGAAGAAAGAGCTGGATCTCCAGCACAACTGGGCTTTGTTCATCCATTTGTGTTCTGCTCATTATTGCCTGTCAATGTCATAGGAAGTGTATTCACTTAATGACAGTCTGAAGACTGGCCCTCCAGAAAGTCAAGCTAAGTTTACTGCACTTGATGAATTCACTCCGAGAAAGTAAGGATAGTATCAAAAGTTCCCACCAGATCTCCACACCCAGAAAATAAGAGAGTCTTAAAAGACTTTCACAAAGAATGCCTACTGAAAGGAAGGAGAGTTAAAGAATGTGTAATAAATTGATCCATGAAGGATGGGATCCACATTAATAGCTTCATTCACTCTTTCTGGGCATCTTGATCTTGAACAGTAAACTGATCTGCAGAATTCCCTCTTTCCAGCTTTACATTAAAACGTAGTAAGCATCAGCAATGATGTTACAGATACAACCGTAGCTCAAGAAAACAGATTTATTCTCTCTCAGATGTTTTCAAATTGGAGGGATGCTTTTAAATTATTATTTCCATTCAACTCATAGTGGTGGCTTTATGTTATTCCACTTATATTGCATATTCTTTTCTTTATCTTTGCATTTTGGGAGGTTCTTAAGTTTTCTTCTATGCAAAAAGGGCCTTTGGATTAGAGTTGAGATAACCCAGGTTCTATTTCCAGCAGTCTTTATTTGACTGTGAATGTGCGGGTAACAAATCTTACTATTTTACTGAATGCTCTTATCTTTAGTATATAGGTGAGATTTCAAAACCTGTTTCAGTTTAAATTTATCAGCAATAGATAAAAAAGCTACTAAAGCAAAATCTATGTGGCAGAATATTTGCCATAAAATCTATTTGGCAGAAAAGTGGTGCAGTATGTTTACATTTATAAAATGATTACCAATATCTCTAACCATTATAGTTCTCTGATATTCTCAATTTATAGACCATTTTGACTAAATCTCAGACTCCAGCTTAGGTAGGATACTTATTAATATGACACAAGTTTTTTAAAAAAAAAATAGTAAAGATTGTAATTTCTTTTGTGAAGCTCTTTCTGCATATGCTAAAAAATCAGAGAATTGAACAATGTGTTATTAATAACAAATCTAGCATCAAGTATGTATGTTGTACACATTACCTCACGTAATTCCCGCAACAAATCTGTGTGATAGGTGATATTATCCCCACTGTAAGCTGATCTGAGCAAAGTTAAGTAAATTTTCCAAGGTCACACAGGACTAATTCATGGTGCCAGGTTTCAATCCAAAGCCCATTTGGTTAAGAAACTCATTCCCTTCTCATTCCACTATACTCTTAAGTGTTACTGCTCTAAATTGGATCACAACCCTAGCTATTTTTCTCATAGATTCGATCAGACTGTGAATCGAGCCAGAAGATTACATACCGAATTTCTGGAGTAGGGATTGATCGACCACCATATGGGGTATTCACCATTAATCCTCGCACTGGGGAAATTAACATCACTTCAGTGGTAGACAGAGAGATAACTCCACTTTTCTTGGTAAGTCATAGCCGTATGTTTTGATTTGTTCATATTAGTTTTCTTCCCTTTTTCAAAAAATATTGCCTTAAGATAATGGATTACTTTTGATAAATCATGGTAGACTGAACCCAAATAGAAGACTTGAAGGAATGGAAAGAGTGTGAAAATAAAAGTTTATAGTTCAGGATTCTCTGGTGTGTTGCATGTACATGTAGTCAAGTGTCTTGATCATATTTTAATTATTTGACTATACTACAGTCTGAATTCACTGGAAAAAATTGTTTCTTTGCCTATTTTCTGATATATTTTCAAGCATGTTACTAAAATTCCTTTGGTGGAAAAAGACAGCTTTTTTCCAACTTTCCACAGATCTATTGCCGGGCTCTGAATTCACGGGGTGAAGACTTAGAAAGGCCTCTTGAGCTTAGAGTCAAAGTTATGGACATAAATGATAACGCTCCAGTCTTTTCACAAAGTGTATACACAGCCAGTATTGAAGAAAATAGTGATGCCAGTAAGTAGAATGACATTCCTTCTCTGTGTCACAGCGTATCTACTTCTCTTGGTCAAAAGCTTTAGAAGACTGACATACAGGAAATGTAAAGGACAGGAAAAGTCACACTTGTATTTTGAATAAACCCCACATATTTTAACTTATAACTGAGCTAGAAAAGGAAATCTATGTCTAAAATGATAAAATAAAATATCTTCTTACTTGCGGAAGGTCCCTACAGCAATTTAGCAGGTGCTTAGCACCTTCCCTAGAGATTGTTACTGGGCACATGAACAACTAAATCCAAGTGAGCAAACTGAGGAATAAACCAGGAATGTTTAAGAAGGCTCTGTTCTGGTCTGTTACTCAAAGTGTTTGGCTGACCCACACCAGGTAGAGCGTGACGGTGCAAGCACGTGCAATTGTACCCATCAGATCATTCACTAAGGGTAATCATTGATCTTCACAGACTACATATGAAACTACATTCTATTCTCTCATTTTCTTTCATTTCTTTCCATTCCACTTAATTCCATTTACAGTTCTAATACCTTCTGTCTTTCCCTTATATTAGTTCCCCTGAACTTCTTTCCTTCCTACTCTTATGCTTTTCTTATATGGCTACTTTCCTGTCTCTCCTCTCCCTTTGCCTTCTGACCTTGATTTTATGTCCAGCACATGAATATCAGTTTGTTCCCCAATCCTCTAATGTCCCTTTCCCTTTCAAATCTATGTCTGCCCATATACCTCTAAACAAATTTAGGGGGAAATAATAAGAAAATTAAATTTCAGGAGAAAAGGCAGATAAACACAAAATGTTTTTTTAAACTAGAATTGTCCTCCCATAGAGAGGCAAAGAGATTTTGCCTAGGAGAGCCAAAGTCGTTTGATTCCTCATGAACACACCTCAAGACAACATTGGTGAAGGAAGAGAAGGTGAAACCCACAACCAAGTCCCCCTGCCTAGGAAGCAAAAGAACATCAAGGACCTGACAATTCTGAAAAATCTGTCCTGTAGATTGATGTCCCTGGGGATTTGCCTAGGATACCTATTCTTTCTACCTATGAGTAATTAGGAACTTCTTATATTGCTATGGACAAGTCTTCTTTTCAATAATTATATATTTGTGACTGTTTGGTAAAGTGCTATCTTCTAGTGCAACCAAGAGTAATTATCTGCTTTGTGGGTAAGTGGCAATTAAGAATATAGGTGTTCAATAAATAATTATAATGTTGCATTTAATTAAACTATAATCTTAATTAAGCTTTTGAAAATGATTTCACAAGACCATGGCAAAAAATAAAACAGATAAAAATCTGTTTATTCAGCTTTCTGATAAAGAATCTATTGAACTTCTTCTTCATGCTTTAAAGAGAACTATGTTTTGCTACTAATTTAGCATTTAATCATTTAAGGAGTGCAAGTACTTTTAAAACAGTAAAGAGTTTTATAAAGTAAACCACAATTATTTTTGTAATCACTGGTAGAGCTGAAAGTTATGGTACTATATTCCTATGGAAAACTCAAACAGAGAGAATTCAGGAGAAGACCAACCACTCTGTCTTCTTATGCCTTATGATTTGCTGAATTTATTCTGAGTCTCAACCATTCTCCACCTCCATTTCTATTTCTAGATGCACTGGTAGTAAAGTTATGTGCCACAGATGCGGACGAAGAAAATCATTTGAATTCTAAAATTGCCTACAAGATCGTCTCTCAGGAGCCGTCAGGTGCACCCATGTTCATTCTGAATAGGTACACTGGAGAGGTCTGCACCATGTCCAGTTTCTTGGACAGGGAGGTAAAGCCTTATGTGAATGAATAAAGAAATAAAAAATCTGATTTTGAAAAGACAAAGATAAAATGATCTATGTGTACCCTTACTCCAATATAAAAGAGGGAAGGAAAATAATCAATTTTTAATAAAAATTAAAAGCTCAATTATATAAATAAAGGAGTAGAGAAATAATGGCATTGAATGCATTAGATTCTATTCAAGACAAACCTAAGTCTTACATTCTTTTTCATCTTGATTAAGCAACACAGTATGTACAACCTAGTTGTGAGAGGCTCAGATCGGGATGGAGCTGCAGATGGACTGTCTTCTGAGTGTGACTGTAGAATCAAGGTTTTAGATGTCAACGATAATTTCCCCACCTTAGAGAAAACCTCAGTAAGTTTGTATTCTTATCATCCTTTTTCCATAAGTGTCAATAATCAATTTGCTTTCATGCTGGCTCATGAGCCTGGTTCTGTCCTACGTATGGACATACTCAACTTTGTTGTAGAAACTTTGGAATTTCTTAGGTATAGTAATATACCTTCAAATTGTATGTTGGTCTTTGACTCACTACTCCCAGCAAGCCTTCTCTGCGAAAGCAACGAACTGTCTACTCTGTATACTCTGTTCACAGAAACACAGAAATCTGTTGATCTAATGCCGGGAATAACATAGCAACATTAATGTTTTTGTATGTGCCTCATGATTTGCTGAATGAATTCTACTAGAGCCCCAAACATTCTGAACTTCCACTTCCATCTCTAAGCATAAAGAAGCATAAAATCCAAACCAGCAGGGCCAAATCTGACTTGCTGTCTGTTTCAGTTTAAAAACAAAACAAAAAAAACAAGGCCAGGCGTGGTGGCTCAAGCCTGTAATCCCAGCACTTTGGGAGGCCGAGACGGGCGGATCATGAGGTCAGGAGATTGAGACCATCCTGGCTAACACGGTGAAACCCTGTCTCTACTAAAAAATACAAAAAACTAGCCGGGCGAGGTGGCGGGTGACTCCGGAGGCTGAGGCAGGAGAATGGCATGAACCCGAGAGGCGGAGCTTGCAGTGAGCTGAGATCCGGCCACTGCACTCCAGCCTGGGCGACAGAACGAGACTCCGTCTCAACAAAAACAAAAACAAAACAAAAAACGTGTTATTAGAGAGCATAGCTGTCCTCATGCCTTTTATGTTGTCTGTGGGGGCTTTGTGCTGCAACAGCAGAGATGAGGGGTTACAACACCAATTCTCTGGCCCACAACATCTAATATATTTACTGTTCAGCCCTTTACAGAAAAAAATCTGATCCCCTGTCTAAAAGAATAAAGAAATTAACAATAAGCAAAAAATTAAAGAAAGAAAAGAAAAAGAGACGAAGTGCTAATTTATCTTGATTTTACATACAGCATATGAATGTCAGTTTTATTATCTTGTAATCATTTTATTCTTATTTTCCTGATTGGACTATGGGCATTGAATAATGGTGCAAAAATAATTGACATAGTTTGTTGTTAGTATTTTAAATAATAATAATAATTATGTGTTCTTAAGTACGTTTCTTCTTTTGAAACTTCATTGACTACAAAATTGATCCCCGCATTTTAGTACTCAGCCAGTATTGAAGAGAATTGTTTAAGTTCGGAACTGTTACGATTACAAGCAATTGACCTTGATGAAGAAGGCACCGATAATTGGTTGGCGCAATATTTAATTCTCTCTGGAAATGATGGGAATTGGTTCGATATCCAAACAGACCCACAAACCAATGAAGGCATTTTGAAAGTTGTCAAGGTACAGTATAAGGATCTGCAATATTTTCTTCTGCAATATTTTCTTCCAAAGAAGTTTTAAATGACCTTAGAGACAGAATAGAATCTGCCTTCAGAAAAAGTACTTCATAACTTTGAATATTGCTTATATCAAGGGTCCTAAGTAACTACCGTGTCAGTCTGAGTCTCCTAGCTAGCAACACAAAATTTATTACCAAGAAAAATAGGAAGGCAGCTTTGTTCTGACAGTGTCCGGTATCTAGTTATGAAGATAAGGTAAGCACCCCCAAATTAGACAATGTATGGGAGTTCACAGTGTAATAAATAGTACAGATGTCATGATATGAAACATAATTAATTGCCAAGGGAATGAAATATGAAATAATGAATGAGATAAGAAATGGTGAGATCCTTCTGAGCTAGATTTGTCTGAAAAGATTTCATGCAGGAAATAAGGCTTAAGCAAGATATTATAGCTAAGATTGCTAATGTGGGTAATAAAATAAAGAAACACGCAGAGTGAGAAAACATGAAGCATGTTCAGGGCATGGTGAGCAACCCCGTGGGGCTGTAGTGGAGCATTCGAGTAGGGAAGTAATGAGAAGTCAGATCAGAGAAGTGAAGCTGGAATCGATCCCCTGAGAACCTTGCATACTGAAATACCAGGTTTGATTTTTTTTCTATAGATTAATTTTTCTTTAATTACTTGCTTTTAATTCATAGACAATGATAAAACTGAAAAATTTATAATTAGAAATGAATAAAACCACAAACCAGTAAGATTCAGATTAACGTTAATGTAACGAGGGAAATTGTTATTTTTTATCAAAGGAAATTGCTGCTTAACAACATAACACTTATAGCCGGGAAAACATGTATTAAGACATATACGTACACACATATTTTTAGTTTGCTACACAGTGTGATTGTGGAATTTACAGTGTGATTATTCAGTTTTGTTGCTATTTTTCTCTATTCAAGCACATAGGCTGTTTTTGTGTTACTATAAAGTAATAGCTGAGACTAGGTAATTTATAAAGAAAAGAGGTTCAGCTGAATCACCATTTTGCAGGCTGTACAGGAAGCAAAGTGCTGACATGTCCTTCTGGTGAGGGCCTCAGGAATCTTACAATCATTGAGGAAGGCAAAGGGGGAGCCAGTGTATCACATGACAAGGATAGTAGCAAAAGAGAGAAGCGGAAGGTCCTAGGCTCTTGTAAACAACCAGATCTCGCAAAAACTCATTTATCACCAAGGGTATGGTGCTAAACCATTCGTGAGGGATCTGCCCAATCACCTCTCACCAGGCCCCGCCTCCAACTTTGGGAATCACATTTAAAGATGAGATTTGTGAGTGACAGACACCCAAACCACATCATCAAGTGACTGTGAGGTTTTTTCAGATAGCGTGTTAGGAAACCATTTAGCCTTCTGGATGCAAACATATCGTTTATTCATTGGGGCTTTCTCTTTTCTTTCTCAAGTTATCTGAGCAATTTTAGTATTACTACTTTACCATCAACGCACAACCATACACACTGAAATCATATGGTATATTAACTTATGAGCTGGCCACCAAAATTATGAAAAATATTTATATATAAGATTGTCATCCAAATGAATACACAAATTTTATAATTTCTTAAGTGAACACAAGGATTCAAAGAGTATATCATGGCCTTTCTATTTGGAAAACATTGCTTTGGGACAGAGGTCAGCAAACTATGATCTGGAGGTCAAATTTAACCTATCCCCTGTTTCATAAAGAGTTTTATTGGAACACAGTCACATATATTCATTTATATATTTTCTATGGCTGTTTCCACACTCAAGTGGCTGATTTGAATACTTGAGATAGAAACTATATATGATATGACCCCTAAAACCTAGGACATTTACTATCTGGCCCTTGACCAAAAAAGCTTTTCAATTCCTACTTATAGACCAAGGAAAGATTTGGGATATTTTCTAAAATAACAATAACATCAGCCAGGCAAGGTGGCTCATGTAATCCCAGCACTTTGGGAGGCCAAGGTGGGCAGATCATCTGAGGTTGAGAGTTCGAGACCAGCCTGAACAACATGGAGAAACCCCGTCTCTACTAAAAATACAAAATTAGACAGGTGTGGTGACACATGCCTGTAATCCCAGCTACTTGGGAGGCTGAGGCAGGAGAATTGCTTGAACCCAGGAGGCAGAGGTTGCAGTGAGCTGAGACTGCACCACTGCACTCCAGGCTGGGCAACAAGAGTGAAACTCTGCCAATAAATAAATAAATAAATAAATAAATAACAACATGAGTTCAACTCTGAAAAGACCAAAGTTATCAAAATTATTATCATATTAATTAAGCCCTGAGGTACTAAGCATCTGATCTAAGGCAATGGCAGTAAAAATTGAAAAAAAAAAAAAAAAAAAAGAGTCATTGCCAAATACAATACGAAGAGGAATAGAGGAACAGGAGGTCACCTCCCACCATATGAAATTCTGAATATTTAGTCAAGTTTTTCTTCCAGGGATCAGAATTTGTTAAACCTTGCATCCTGGTTAAAAATCAAGAGCTAGACATAACATGCAATTCTTACCTATGTTCTTACCATCTTAGTGACTGACTTTGTATATTATCTCATATTATGTAACTGTTCTTCACTTTTGGTCTGTCTCCCAACCTACTAAAATAATAGAAGAATTTTGTGCATAAAGAACTTGATCTAAATATCTTTCCATCCCCAGCACCTGGTCCAGTGTCCAAAAGATAGTAGAGACTCACAAAATTTGAGAAGAGTATTGATGATAATATTTACCTGAAACTAATAGTATAGATATCATCCAAACAGAAGTCCCTGGACTTGACTGCATCGTTTATAACTTCTGCATAAAATTATAAACATGAAAAAATTAACAATGTAGGCAATGTACTCTCTGACTTACGTAATGTGCCTTCTGTGATAACAACATTTTTAAAAGATATACTTAATTGCTAAAAAAAAAAATTGAAATATTAATTTCATGAAAAATTTGTCAATGTAATTTGGATGTTGTATATAGAAAGCCCTATCTATTTTCTTCTGAATAACTTTCCAAGTCTCTTAAAAAGAGTAAGAAAAAATTTGCTTAAAAATACCAAAGTAATAGAGAAAGGCTAATTAAAATGAAATTTTATGTGTGTTACTACCTAGCCAAAAGAACTATTTTAGGGAACATAAGAGTAATTTTCCCATGTTTGACATTTTCAACAGCCAGAGGTCAGCCTCTCATTCCAGATACATTTGGAATGAGGTTACTAATGTCCTCTTACACTTTCTCCATTTTCATTCAGGATACCCCTTAACCTTGTGGAAACTGGCCCTTCATTAATGGATTTTTGACTAAGCTTTATATAACCCTTCTCTTAGTCTGAGGAAATTACAAAGATTCAATTCAAAGGATTTAAGGTGGTTCGTGCCTGTAATCCCAGCACTTTGTGAGGCCAAAGCAGGAGGGTCACTTGAGGCCAGGAGTTCGAGACCAGCCTGGACAACAGGGTGAAACCAAGTCTCTACTGAAAGATGGGTGTGGGGTGGTCACCTGTAATCCCAGTTACTCGGGAGGGCTGAGGCATGAAAATCACTTGAACCCTGACCGGGGAGGCAGAGAAAAAAAAAAAAAGATGTATTGAGAATTGCTATGTATTGAGAATTCGCTAAAGATATGAAGGCGAATAAGATATGGTCCCTGTTCTCAAGGAATTTACAGTTTAACAAGAGAAAGATCTCAGAAAAATGAAAGTCTCTTTGTCAATAAGAGCCTCTCCTTGGCATTTATTGATAAGTGTATATGAAAACACCAGCAATATAAATACGTGTGTGTGTGTGTGTGTGTGTGTATATATACACACATTGACTCCAACACTGAGAAAAAAGCAAAGCAAAATGCTACCCAATTGGAACTCTAACAAAAAAAAATGATTCTCTATTTTTATAATAATTCTAACATTTATTAAGCAATTACTAAACACCAACTATTCTGTTATAAGGTGTATCCAGAGGGTTCACGTATTTTATCTCATTTAATCCTCACAACTCTTGGAAGAAAATAGGGTCATTGCTTTTTTTTTTTTTTTTTTTTTTTTTTTTGAGATGGAGTCTCACTCTGTCACCCAGGCTGGAGTGCAGCGGTGTGATCATTGCAACCATCTCCTCCCAGGTTCAAGCAATTTTCATGCCTCAGCCTACCAAGTAGCTGGGATTATAGGTATGTGCCACCATACCCAGCTAATGTTTGTATTTTTAGTATTGTTGACCAGCATTGTTTGTACTTCAGCATTGTTGACCAGGCTGGTCTCAAACTCCTGACCTCAAGTGATCCGCCCACCTTAGCCTCCCAAAGTACTGGGATTACGGGTGTGAGCCACCACACCCAGCCAGTAATTCCATTTTTAGAGAAAGTGAAACAAAACTGATGAGGACAAATTGCTAGTCTCAGTTTACCCAGGTGGTAAATGGCAGAGACAAGATCCAACCAGAATTCTCTGGTCCCAAAGTCATATTTAACTGCCACCTTCGTGTCTCACTGTGTAATCGGGGGCCAGTAAAACCAATTTTAGGAAAAAACTAGCACCCTGAGATTTCCCTCCAAGTCTGTGTACCGCCATAAACTCCTTCCCAGCTGTGCATGCCCTGCTTCTCTCTTCCCGACACATTTCTACTAGAAAATGAGCCTTCCTGGAAACAGAACACACGCTCAGGCAGATAATGAGCATTTCCCGAGCCCCTGCTGTGGAAAAACTGCTATCACATCCTCTTTTGGATGGAGACTTCTAACGTTCTCCCTCTTTCATACTTAATTTTAAAATGAATCGGTGTCCCCACTAGAATTAGCCGTGTCATATTAAATTAGAACAAAAAAAAAATGGAAGTGAGAATCTAAGCTTAGCTTCTGTACTACAATTTACAGAAGCCAAATCCTGCCAGAAGCCAGATACATTTCTGGATGTGTTATCTTCATCCTGATCCCTTCCAGAGCCTCACTCTAGGTCACTGCAGCTCAAGCCCCCACCCACTCGAACACACGCCTGTGTACCTTGTTAAGCGGTTATTCTTCATTTGTTCCTTAAACTGCAGAGACTGAGTTTCCCCAGCCTCTTCCTTTACTTTATGAAGAGACTCCAAGGTAAACCATTGTTTCCATTGCTCTTTACAATCCCTGACCTCTGGACACAATCAGAAAATCCTGACTAAAGGGCCCCACTTGCAAAGAATGAATAAACAATTTTATGCTTTTCCTCTATTTGGCTTTCCCTCCTAGAGGAAAGATTCACCCCAGACCAATTTCCTGCTCCTAGATTATGTGAAGATCTTTAATTGATACAACTTTAGACACATATTGGTATATTTTCGTCACACTCTGTTCAATGGGGAGAGAACTATTAATATTCTTACAAACAAAAGTGCATTTGTGTGTATACATAACAAAACCACAAGAGATTTCTCTATCGGAATAGAGGTTATCAGGCTGGGCACAGTGGCTCATGCCTGTAATCCCAGCACTTTGAGAGGCCAAGACAGGTGGATCACCTGAGGTCAGGAGTTCAAGACCAGCCTGGCCAACAGACAAAACCCCCATCTCTACTAAAAATGCAAAAATTAGCCCGGTGTGGTGGCGCATGTCTATAGTCCCAGCAACTTGGGAGGCTGAGGCAGGAGAATTGCTTGAACCTGGGAGGTAGAGATTGCAGTGGGCTGAGATTGCACCACTGCACTCCAGCCTGAGCCACAGAATGAGACCCTGTCTCAAAAAAATTAAAAAAGAAAAGGAAAAAAAAAAGAGGTTCTCGATTTTTCATTTATTTTAAGATAGCATGGAATTCCATTAAATAAAAAAAGATTTGTAGAAGAAAGATCTCTTCCGGTTGAAAATCAATTTTTGAGTACATAATTTATATTCAGTTCTGTGCTAAATATCATGTGGGGTGGTCTATTATGTGGACCAGTGGACAAGGTATTATGTGGACCTGTAAATAGACGTGCAAAAGGAATCAATATCCCAGACCTGACGGGTTTTGGCTGAAATTCAAGTGTGGCATGCTGAGCCATCTCCCAAGACGAACCTAAATAAATTTCTGTGAATGTTTTTCTTATCAGCTCTTCTGAAAAGATGTAACTCTAAAACCTAAGGAAACATTCATGATATCAGGGAGTTTCACTGAGAAGCAGAGATTTACCTCAGAGTTCTGCTGATGGCAAGCCTTGCTGATGTCTTGACTTCTGCTGTTGGAAATGCATTGCAAGTGATGCTTACCTTAGCTTCCAAAACACTTCTAAGCAGACATTGCTCAGCAATTCTTTCTTTGCAACTACTTTTTCACTTGTGACTTTTCATGTCACCACATCAATCATTCTGGATCAAAAGATTCTATTTTTTATCCAGAATACCCATTTCAAAGGTGACTTTTCTCTGGGCATGGCATTTACTTATTTGAATATGCCCCATAAAGGCGTCTTCCTATCCACCAGACCCAGCGACTATAATCATCATAAATTCTTTATAAGTTGTTTACATCATTAAAAAAAATTATGTGTTCAGTGACATCATATATATTAGCGCCTTTATTCTGATTATACTTTCAAAAGATTCTCAGATGTGAGTGCTAGAAAGAAAATCTGGGTACTATTTATTTATTCATTCAATAGTGCAAACATTTTTTCTTTTATTCTAAAGAATTTTTCATAAACACCTCATTTGGAAAATATCGTTTTTCACTTCAGCATTTTTGTATAAAAAGTCCAAAACTCCAAAATTTTATTCCAATTTAAAATCACAGGCTTAAATGATCTACATAGTGGATTATGCTAAAAGATAAACAGAATAAGATATCTAAGACACCTAATACAGTAATAAGCAAATTTTTTTTCATTTCAAAATCTAAATAACGTATCTCCTGGACTTTATTCTAGTGTGTGGTTTGCTTTACCATGGGTTCTTACTTTATCAAAAGAGAGTTCTTTGCTGTTTCAGAGTGTTTTATTTTCTTTCATTTCAGATGCTGGATTATGAACAAGCACCTAATATTCAGCTTAGTATCGGAGTTAAAAACCAAGCTGATTTTCACTACTCCGTTGCTTCTCAATTCCGAATGCACCCAACCCCTGTGAGAATTCAGGTTGTTAATGTGAGAGAAGGACCTGCATTTCATCCAAGTACTATGGCTTTTAGTGTGCGGGAAGGAATAAAAGGAAGTTCTTTAATGAATTATGTGCTTGGCACATATACAGCCATAGATTTGGACACAGGAAACCCTGCAACAAATGTCAGGTACTGCAAATATTTTCCTCATGTTCTATGGTTCTATCCAGTGTTAATTCATGTAGCATGTGCTAGTATATGTTGGTTGTAATACTTTTGGAAGGTTTTTTTGCTTTTATTATTCCTTCGATTTAAAAGACTATTAGAGCATTTGAAATCTTAGAATTTTAACAGTGTTTTAGAGGCTTCAATAATGTAAGGGCTCCAACTAGTTATAAAAGTAATCGTGTCCAGTGAGCAATTGTAAGATCAAAGAGCCTCCTAAATTATTCCATGAGTCTTTTTGATCTTTTGTGGCCAGTTTGTACTACCCTGGACGTGGGCCGATTAAGCCATATTGTAGACAATAAGACACCATAAAAGTTGAGTGACCGCTTGTTTTCTTAAACCTGTGTTACCTATGACTTTGAGACTAATTTCAATTCTCTGCTTAATCTAAGAGAAAAAACACAATCATAGAAGCTAAAAACAGTGTTTTAGAAATTTGATAGGCATAAGGAGAGTCAGAAGAGGAGAAATTAAAAGGTAGTATTGGGGCATGAGATACGTAGATTATATGTGAATTAGAACAGTGTAAAATATTCTGGAAATAACCACAGTGAAGTACACAGGTCTTCTCTATATCCTGCCCTTCTCTATCTCCTTTTCTTCATCCCAATATTCTTGGAGTAAACAAAGTCTACTGACTTATAAGTTACTTTGATGTTCACAGTTTTAGTTATTAAATCAGTTAACAAATTGACAGACTCAAATAAAACCTGTGAAGTCTGCCAGGATGGGTGGAGGTAAAAGCAGTTCAGATAAAGGAACAGAAGACTTGAAATTGTGCCTGGTAGAGACCAGATCTTCTTCCAGTGAGGTCAAGCACTTTAAATCTATCATCTGTAACAAGATCCAGACAGACACACTGAACAGAGGATACCACAACCCCCCAACAGGCCATCAGTGAGGTGCTCTGAAATCAACATGGCTGAAAAGCCACAAAAAAATCCTGAGTATACCACATGTGAAAATAAATAAGCAATATTTGTTTTTGAAAATGAATAACAGATGTTTTATATTGCTATTATTTAATAAACAGAGCTGAAATAAACTCATACATTTTATTAACAGTTATACTAGGAGCCAGAAGAGTAAGAATGATGAAATTTTAAAACTTGCCAATCTGTATATTAATGTATATATCATTGAATTTTTATTGATATATATACACTTTTTATAAACCAAGGCAATCATCACTATAAAACATAAAAAGACAATATTTAAGTTTGCCACACTGTAGCTCTTATGTGATTTAATAGTACTAACTTTAATAAAAGCATAATAATGAATTTTTTATTTAAAAACAGATATATCATAGGGCATGATGCAGGCAGCTGGTTAAAAATTGATTCAAGAACTGGTGAGATACAGTTTTCTAGAGAATTTGATACGAAGTCAAAATATATTATCAATGGGATATACACAGCAGAGATCCTGGCTATAGATGGTAAGAAAATTTATTTTCAGTATTTTAAGAAAACTAATACTATTATATTAAGTATTATGTTACTCTAATGCTGATATTTGAGTTACTCAAACATTTTTAATGGTGTATGTAAGACCTATAGAAAGTCCTAAGCACCTTAAATCAAGAATTGAAGTCAATTAAAATCATAATTTACACTTAAGCCATAGTTTATTTCATCTACTTGCAAAAGTGAGTTGCATATGGCTTAAAGCGTAAAAGTTAAAATATAATTTATCTTCTGTTTATAACTTTGTCTCTTGAATACGGCTAATCTCACTTGTAGGGTATGTTGGGAATGTTTACTTAAAGTAAGGGCTACATGCTCTCCAGAGTTCATTTGGGCATCACCTTGTGAATATAATTATTTTAGAGCCATTAAACCTGAACTACAGTGAATACAATTATTTTAGAGCCATTAAAGCTGAACTACAGTGAGAAGCTTGTGTGAGTGTTGCTTGATTTGACATATTTCCATAATAAGATGCTATGGATCAAGAAAGCACAGGTTATTCCAAATATAAGATCCATATTAAAAGTCATAAATGCAGATGCACTGACTTAACTTGTAAGTGAGCCACTTCTCACGTGGGAAAATCTATTAAGCAGTCCTCTTGGTGAGTAGCAATAGGATTTGTTTATCAATAGTTAATGATCCTATGAAGCAGTGCCTAGGAAACCAGCTGCTGTAGAACAAAACAAGAGAGAAAGGTCAGGAACCACAAAGGAAGGGGAAAGATATGTGTCCGAGATACATGCCTAATGTAAGACAGATACTGTAGGTTTGCAATGAGTTTATAGCTGACCTTTCTAGTATCAAAACAAAAATAAAGGTAAAGAAGCAGCATAAAATTCAAAAACAAACCATGATAAAACCAAACCAACTATCGTCCATGCATCCTGAGCTTCACCCTGTGGCAAGTAACTTTTAATGCCTGGGTCAGTTTCATAAATAACATTGTCCTATTTATTATCAGTATTCTGAAAGATCTAATTTGAAAATGGATTCTAACCATGTTGATTGCACCCTATGTTTGCATATTGGTCATATGTGAAAATCTTCAAATTCTAGAACAAATAATTAGTCATTCCAAGCAAATAAAGAGAGAGAAAGTGCTATCAAAATGTACCAAGAGAAATCCAAAAACAAAGCTGATGGTTTATTCACCTAAGCAGAGTGTCTGCACTGACACAGAGCAATCTGAATAGTTGGAATAAGTTTGCTTCAGCACACACCATCATCAGGTGAAGAGACAGACCTCTAGGAAGAGCAAACTTTATTGGGGAGTAAACGCTATAAGCAATAGCTTGAGTTTTGGTTGCCAATCACAAGGTAATAGAAGAGCTACCAAAGATCAGAGAATGACAAATAAAACAATCTGTGGAATAATCTGATGGCTCTCGAATGAGAAACTAAGTGAAATCAACATCTTTCATCTAGTGAAATCAGGTCCAATGCTGAATAGGGTATATAAACATATTATACAAAATCATATAGACTATACTAGGCTCTCAGTTTATTCTCATTCAGTTACCTCAGTGACTACTACTTAGGCACACAGAAAACGTCTGTAAAAGGAATTTATTGCTTTCTCAGAAAATGACCTACTAAAGTGTCCTAGAGATTACCATGTTCTAGTTTAAAAGTGAGAAAGCTAAGATTTTTTTCAAGTTAAAAACAAGCAAAAAAAATTCTTTATTCACTGTAACAGAACATAGAGTAGAAAAGTGGACTAAAAAGCTCCTGTACTCCTAATCTTTAGTCTTTGGGCCTTTCTGATAAATTATACTATCCAAAAACTTGTTTCAAGTGGATTAGGGAAAAATCTAATAGGCTTATATTTGTTTTCAGAAATGCCATTTCTGAAAGAAATAGCGTGTAACCGATGCAATTAAAATAAACAGTGAACACAGAAGAAAAACACCAACAAGTATTTATTTCAACTGTGCTTATTTCTACAAACACAGGACTCAATGAGCATTCTGAATGGAGGTCCATAGCTGATCTGGGGGTCTAATTTATGGGAACAGGGTGAGACTAGAAAGCAGTAAACCTTCTCTGAGGAAGAACATTTGATTTTGTGCCTTAGGATGTGTTAGAATTGCAAAATGAAATGAGGATGGAAAACATTTTAGGAAGAGTGGAAAGAATGTGCCAGAGTCCAGAGTAAAAAAAGAAACTTGTTTAAAGAACTCAAAAGAAGCAGTGTGGCTGGAAGGTAGCACACAAAGGGAAGAGTGACTTTGGGTCGCTGAAGCGGGCAGAAACCTGTCAAGCCTCCCAAGTCATGTATATGTTTCCTACAAGTTCCATGGCATCATCAGGGGATATGAGAAAGAGTTTTCTCCCTAACACCATTTACCTCAACACCTATCACACTTACTCTTTCAGATGGCTCTGGAAAAACAGCTACAGGAACCATATGTATTGAGGTTCCTGATATCAACGATTACTGTCCAAACATTTTTCCTGAAAGAAGAACCATCTGCATTGACTCTCCATCAGTCCTTATCTCTGTTCATGAGCATTCTTATGGGTCTCCCTTTACTTTCTGTGTTGTTGATCAGCCACCAGGAACAGCTGACATGTGGGATGTCAGATCAACAAATGGTAAGTGAAATGTAAGCTTGCTTTTTGGACTTTAAGTCCCAAAGCAAAACAATTACCAAAAAATGTGTCAAGTCACTTAATAAAACATTCTATTTCTGTTTCCACAATTCTTGCCATATTAACATTAAATGAAAAAAAAATCTTTCATGTACACAGGATATTTGACAAAATTTTGAATTGAAATAAGAGTCAAAATGTTTCATTAATATTGCATTTACAAATGGTAGATAAATACCAGTTTACCCATCATTTTGAGTAGGTAGGACATTAAACCAATATTTATTCAGTTTAAAATAAACAGAACCCTTAACAAACTCATAAATTAAGAATGTCACAATTCCCTATTCTGAATAAACTCAGACAAATCACATATATGTCTCTGAAACTCATATATCCCATAGATACATTTAAACATTTACTACTCAGGAGCACATAAGAGCAATTAAATTATTTTTAGCAATAGCTATGAGTTCAGACTTATTTTTAAGGGTAAAACTTTAAATCCGAATTGCTTAGTATTAGAGGAATGATTAAACAAATTATACTACATATTATTATGATGTGCTAATATGCAGCCATTAAAATTGGAATTATACAAAGTATGTAGATACAAAAGAACGCATAAACCAAAGAAAGTAAAGTGAAAAGCAGATCACAAAGTTGTATACGTATGTATCTTGACTATAGCTACATACAATTGAATGGCTGACATCGATAAAAATTAAGAATAAATTTCAGATAACACAACATTTTATCTACCTTGGGTTCTTTTTCCTAAAAGGTTAAGCGCATAATAAAAAAGAAAATGCTATGGGAGGATCCCATTTGGGCTTAGATAGCTCCCTAATCTCATATTCATATGGGGCTACAGGGAAAATCTCATGGGCTATTCGGTGGCCATCAGACTACAGAGCCCAGGATGAGAAGAAATACTTCCCACCTCTTTGAGGCCACCAAGCCCCTCTGTTTACAGAATGGAGAGACCCTAAAATATGGTAGGAAAAATACTACCAATAAAGACTTGGTCAAAGTGAGCAACTAGGCAATTTGTTTTTACCATCAAACCTTTAGCTCTTTTCAGCAAAACCACTTTAATATTTTTTAAAGTTAATCACATTAAAGCAATTCCATTAATATCGTCAACTCTGAATATGCCATCTCCTATAAAGCTCAATAGCCCATTCATAAATAATAATAATTGCTAACCACTTTTTTCCTCATTCAGATCCTAGATGTTATGATTTTACACATAAGAAAAAATGTTCTGCATGGAGGTATAATATTATAGCTATTACAGGTTTGCCAAGAAAAAAGATAACCGCACTGGAGATAATATTCCTAGAGACCTGTTTCAATGCTGGTGTTTTAGAACAGAATGAACTTTACTTAATGTGCTGTGGCATTGTCTTATCTCATTTTTACTTTGTGCACAGATTTTGGTAGACACCAAATCTGGCTTGCTATCTAGCTAACTGAGAATAATAAACCATCATAATAAAAAATATTGTGTGCTATGGATCAGTCAGTTACTGTTCATGGTTTAGCTGTAAATTTAATCATCTCTTAACACTCCTTGTATTAATAAATAAATTCCAACCAATATTTTAGATAATATGTTTTATAAAAATTCATAGGCAATGATAGCACAAAGAATTAGGCGAATTTGAACAATTTTAAGTGAAAGGGCAACAATTTTGACTCAGATACGTATAAACAGTCTTAAGGAGGTTATTGTGTAAACTGTAATCCTAAATAGAAGACTTCTAATATTTTCTTTCAACTTAATATGATTTATTCATTGGGCAAATATTCATTGAATGTATATTATATGCCAATTACTGTTGCTCCGGAAAGATGCAACAAGGTCCTTGCCTGCATTGTAGAAGTAGCAATCCAGCAATAAGCAATACTTATTTAAAAAGTAGTTATAAATGTTAAAAAAAGAAAAAAAAGAAAGAAAAGAAAAGAAAGAAAAAGAGGCTGGGCGCAGTGGCTCACGCCTGTAATCCCAGCACTTTGGGAGGCCGAGGTGGGCGGATCACGAGGTCAGGAGATCGAGGCCATCCTGGCTAACACTGTGAAACTCTGTCTCTACTAAAAAATACAAAACAAAATTAGCCGGGCGTGGTGGCGGTGCCTGTAGTCCCAGCTACTCAGGAGGCTGAGGCAGGAGAATGGTGTAAACCCGGGAGGCGGAGCTTGCAGTGAGCTGAGATCGCGCCACTGCACTCCAGCCTGAGGACAGAGCGAGACTCCGTCTCAAAAAAAAAAGAAAAGAGAAGAAACAAAGGCCAGGCACAATGGCTCATGCTTGTAATCCAAGCACTTTAAGAGTCCAAGGCAGGTGGATCGCTAGAGCCCAGGAGTTCAAGACCAGCCTGGGCAATATGGCAAAACCCTGTCTCTACTAAATATATATATATATTAGCCAGGCATGGTGCCACGCACCTGTAGTCCCAGCTTCTCAGGAGGCTGAGGTGGGAGAATCACTTAAACCTAGGAAGTCAAGGCTGCAGTGAGTCATGTTCGTGCCACTGCACTCCAGCCTGGGCAATAGGAGTGACACCCTGTCTCAAAAATAACAATAATAATAATAATAAATTAAATGTTAAAAAAGTACAAGGTGCTTTATGACTAAGAAAGCATGAAAAAAATCAAGTGTTTTAAGTCGATTTTTGGTATTAGGGAGAGTTAACCACCACCCCCCCCAACAACCAAGGAATTTCCATTTATTTTCTGTTCTGTTTCCTCTCTTCCATTTCAGCTACCTCAGCAATCCTTACGGCTAGGCAGGTTTTATCTCCAGGATTTTATGAAATCCCAATCCTGGTGAAGGACAGTTATAACAGAGCATGCGAATTGGCACAGATGGTACAGTTGTATGCCTGCGACTGCGATGACAACCACATGTGCCTGGACTCTGGTGCCACGGGCATCTACACAGAGGACGTAACTGGTGACACATATGGGCCTGTCACTGAAGACCAAGCTGGAGTTTCAAATGTTGGTCTTGGACCAGCAGGGATCGGCATGATGGTTCTGGGCATCCTGCTACTGCTTTGTGAGTACTCAATTAAATCCTTCTTTTCAACAGTTCTTCAAAATAGGACTGTAATGAGGTTCGCTGGGATGGTTAGGTTCATGTAGCCATTTCTTTTTGGTATCTCTAGCAGTTTTTGAGTGCCTTAGAAATAAACAATGGGACGGACAAGGATATGCGCTTAATCCACAATGATAACTAAGAAAGCCTAGAGTGAGAGTCCTAAAAATGGGAAACACATGCAAATCACTACATATACTACAGAAAAGCACAAAACAAAT